>NW_024429266.1:87638540-88088540 GCF_017639785.1 Mesocricetus auratus
TACAAGTATCCGTTGATGCTTCACTGTTTTTATTTGCTGCAAATTGGGATCTTTCTTCCCTTTTTTGGCATTCTTACCTTCTAGCTCTCAAATGTATTGCATCACATATACATTCCTGTGGAAGAAGAAACAAAGAAGATGTCAGAATGAGCCTAGTCGTGCTATCTCTGAGGAAGGAGAAGCAATTAGGGGACATGAAAGGCACCACCACCAATAACACCACCTCCTCCCTTTTGTGCTTAAGTGGTAAATACGCCTGGGGAGATGGTACACAGAAGAGAGAGTATGCTGCTAAGGCAGCCTACCTCTTACGTGCCTTTGTGATGATGGTGCTGATGGTGCGGTCACAACAGGAATCTCATACCGAACGTTTGTCTTTTTACCTTCTCTATGAGATCAGTAATCGGTTAGCTTGCTTTACTCTTTTAAAGATGTATATATGTTCTACAAAGCTAGCATCTGGGATACTGACTGGAGTGTGTTGGAGCAAGCCTTTCTGTTCTATCAGCAGGATCGATTCTGTTTAAAGCCGTGACATATACTTTTCATAAGGCAGCACTGGCCCAGGCTGTAGCGACAGTGTCATTGATTGACAATGCATCATGAAGACATTATGACTCATGTCTCTTTCAAATCAATGATTTACTCACATTTAAAGAATATGAACCTCTAGTTTTCACTAATCTAGTCCCCATTTCTGTAGGTAGTCACAGGATAGGTTTCTTTTAAATTCTTCCAGAGCCATTTGTGCCCACAAACAAAAACATATATGATTGGATGCCTTCCTGGAGACAACTCGCCTCTTGTGTCACTTTCAAGAAGGATACGGGTGATAAGCTCCTGAAGTACCAACTGGCCTTAGTCATGCTTCTTAAAGGTTTCTACTGTGTAAGGATTTTTGAGAACAAAAATCTGGAGAGTAAACAAAGATGCATTAGGAAGTTTCAACAGCTCTCTTCCTGTTCTGAAAATGCTCTTCTTAGGCACATTACAGATATTACAAAGCTGAGGCACTGAGTTCCTCTGAAGCTTACTGGAACCTCCCACGTCTTCCTGGGAACTATCTGTGAATCCCAGGATCCCCTGGAAGCTTATCCAGCGTGTCACAGTGACTGATGTAAAGAAAGTATGCTCCATTTGGGGTCAGATCGATCTGGGTTTAGAGACCAGCCTTGCGACCTTCAGCCACTGAGTTGCCTGACGAGAGTCTGTCAAGTGGAAAGCATCAGACCAAACCTTATGGCCCATTCAGGGGATGAAATGAATTATGTAAGTGATTAACATCTGGCACAAAGCAGGTCCTCAGTAAACGTCCTCAGTTCCTCCTTGACCTGTCCAGGGTTTAAAATCTAAAATGGAAAAGCCTGTTTTCAGGAGGTTGTGGTGTTTCGGGTCTCGACATGCTGTTCAAATAGAAAACAGCATTTGGAGATTTTTTTTTTTTTTCACGAGACCGTTCATCTTGTGAGTGAGGGCGTCCGGTGCCAGAGTGGTGGTTTTGTTTTTGTTTTTTTTTTCACCTGACAACCAGCTTTCATGCAAATGCTTTCACTGTATACAAGCAAATGCTTTCACTGTATACAAAAGTTAACTTTCCATTGTCTCTGCACGGGAGATGAGAAAATGGATGAGAGGCAATTAGCGACAAATACTTCTGAAACAATATTGATAGATGAGATTCTTTAAAAGCGTTTGCTAAGGCTGGGTATCCGGCTCAGCGATAGAGTGCTGGCTCTGAGTGTGGAGCTCTGTGAAGTATTGGGCTCGATTTTTAGCACCACCACCCCCAAGTTTCCTTTCTTCTCCCCAGCTGAAGGTGGAGTAATAATCGGAGGTTTCTAAAAGTGGAGTAGAGAGGAAGTCTTTGGCAGACGGCCGCTTACAGGCAGAAAGTTGGCATTCCGAATGTTGGGTGACAGACAGGCAATCGGAGATCCATCCCCAGCTTCTCGAGGTGTAGTTACACCATGGTCTGGCCGCAGGACTCTTAGGAGGGAGAAGGAGAGAAAACCCACACCAGGCTATGGACGGCGCCCTCTTCAGAGTCCCTCGGCCTCATAGTGCTGTGAGCACTATGTAAATTCAGAAAAAACCGTTTTGAACCTAGCTTTAGAATTTCAATAGTTATTGTATATTCAAAACAGCCACAGAAGCACTCTATTTTCATTTTAAAGATTTACAATTAAAGTGATTTAGGTATACCTCAAATGCTTGATTATATACAAACCCATTACAGGGTTTATGCACACATTAAATCCCTTCTTATTATGGGGTTTTGTGCACATTAAATGCCTGGTTGTTGTAGATTGTTGTTTTTCTTGTTACCATTAAATGTAACATTTTCCTAGGTGATGAAATGTGTTATTATTGGGAACATTTATTTGAGTGTGCATTCTGTACTTTAAAAGAGAAAGGTATTTAAGCGGCAAAGACGTAGCTGTTATGAAATTTATTTTTATAAATAGCTTTCAGCAAAAATCAGAGCAGTGCTTCAAAATTACAGTTAAAAAAATCATTTAATCATCACACTTCTTGTTGACTAATAGGGTAGTAAGTGACTTTTTTCTCTTGCAATAGGCTATTCTTGATACGCCCACTAAGTGGGTCTGAGTGTACCAGTATATTTTATGTTAGCAAGCCTCCACGCGAAGGGCCGAAAGTTCAGGGGGCACTGGTTCCCTTTCCCGTGAATTCATTTAAGTACTAGTCTTGCTGCCGCTTTAACTGGGGCAGACAACCAGACTTGAGATAAAATGAAAATAATGGGCCCAGCCGGGTACTGGGGACGGTAGCTACACCGAACGCACATCAATAAGCTCGAGTGCGATTCCATGTTAATGCAGGCCTGATGGATCAGCTTTCTCTTTTAGCCTGGAGGACCATTAAGCCCTGGAAGCTGGGTCAAACTGATAGAGTCGGCAAATACAGCTCATCATTGAGCAGCAGTAGTTAACCGACTGTGCTTCCTAATGTACAAGAGTAATGCTGCTTAAAAAATTCTCCATGATCAGGACACAGATCAGGAAGAAGATAATAGATTCTGCTTTGATTTGCATAATCAAAGCCTCTCATTTTTCCACCTATAGATAACATAAGGGGGGGCAAACCACAGCGACTACTTCCATTATGCTGTTAATCTTGAATCACAGCAAATAATTTTCATAAAAATGTAAATAACTTGTCTCAAAAGAAAGAGTATAATTGAAAGATTTTTTTTCTGTGTTTCTTTGGAATTAAATTGTAGATACAGTTAGAGGGGTCAGGTAATAAAGAATTTGAGGGATATGAAATGAAACTAAGTTTTTCTTCTTTTTTTGAAGTCTGAATGTTTTCAGTAATTTGACTCAAATGTAAAACTCTGCTGGGTTAAGCCAGATTTCTTTTGTGTATGGGTTTCGAAGAAAAGACATAAATTAATAATGTGACCAAAATGGCCGAGAACCCGATTGTTTGTTCTCTCTCAAAGCAGAGAATGGGAATAATTAAAATTAACAGCTTGAGAAAGGAAGCAGTCCAGGAACGTGATTTCCCACTATGGAGCTCAGACACCAAGAGGCGTCTGGCATCAGAGCGGTGTGTGCCCCTTGCGCCCCCATTCTTCCGTTCACCTCTCCCCTTGTATTTAAGGACACCACAACTGTGACAGGTGGCCCTATTAGACCAAGTGCTTTCTGATGCAAGTTCAAACTTTGTGTAACAGTCCTGGCTGTCCTGGAACTTGCTTTATGGACCAGGATAGCCTGAAACTCACAGAGATCCACCTGCCTCTGTCCCCCAAGGGCCGGGATTAAAGGCGTGTGCCATCACTGCCCGGCCTAAGTTTCAAACTTGGCTTCCCTAAGCTTATCAAAACTACTATATTTAATTCGTATTTTGTGAGCTCTTTTTGTTTTCCCTTACAGAGACCTCACTTGAGGGCTCAATTTCCAGCATGTTCTTGAGCATGGCTGATGGTGTTGTCCTTCAGGGTCTTACCTCTTCCTCCTGTATAAAGGAGCTCCTAGAGTGAGTGACAAGCTTCAAGGGCAGTTGGGTATGGCCATTCACGCTTGTAATCTGAGGCAGCTGGTAACAGGTCCTAGGCCAGCCGGGGCTACATAGCAAGAGTTTTGTGTTAAAGTCTGATTGTAAATAAATTCATTTTATGTGTGTGAATGTGTTGTGTATGTAGTATACTTATGTGACTGCACTGTACTTAGCCCTGGCCAGAACAGCAAAGTTAGATGTCTTCCCATATTACTTTCTGCCTTATGACCTTGGGACAGGATCTTTCACTCATCTTAAACTTGCCATTGGCTGTGGGGAACACTGGAATCTGCCCGTCTTTACACAATAATTGTGGACTTATGGTCAAGGGTAGTCATGCCTACTTTTTTTTTAACATGGAACCCAGTTCTTCATGATTTCAAAAAGTACACTCTTACCCATGGAGCCATTTACCCAGCTCTATACTTTCTTTGTTGAGGAAAAATGAAGAGTTAGGTGCTTTTGTGTATCTTGTTAGAATCCATACTGATGTGTCTGAAAAAAATGTCTAACAAATTTCTGTGCACAAAAGTTTCTGGATATGTATTGAATGCCAGCTCTCCTCTTGGCCTTTCTTCACTTAGTGGGTCCTTCAAGAAATTCTCTAACGGAGGTAAGAAGAGCATGGCAAGTGATACTCAGTTATATAGCTGGTGACGGAGTGAGGTGGGACTAAAGCTTGGCTGTTTGGCTCCGGGGTCAGTGTTGTTCGTCACTGACTTTATGGTAATTCAAAGAAACATGGAGAGCTGAAAGATGTGCAAATGTTGGGAGGTCAGGAAACATGTCTTGTTCACATGTGTCTCTGTGTTAAGCAGAAACCATGACTATAGAGGGTGTCCCCTCAATGTTTGTTGAGTAAGTGTAGTCAGCGTTGTCTACGCTAATTCTGAGTGATGCACCATAAAACATGCATCTCAAAATTCAGTGCTTCTGCTTCTGCTTTACCTGCTGTCCCCAACCAGCATACACCTGCTCTGTGACACCCAGCAGCAAGTAGGATAGCAATTCCATCGGTTAGGAAGGGTGTAAGAGTAGCTCTATCTTAGTCTGTTTGGCAGGGCTGGGAAGATGACAGCTCTGGTAAGAGCATTTGCTGTGCAAGCTTGAGGACCTGAGTTTGAACCTCCAGCACATACATTAAGAAAGGATTGGTAGGCTTGGTTGTACATGCCTGTACCTGCAATGTCCCATACACAGGAAGGTCCTAGGAGAGTCAGCTGACATACCTGAAATGGCAAGCTACTGGCTCAGTGAGAGGCTCTGTCTCAAGGTAATAAGGTGGAAAGTGTAGATGAAGACATCTGACAGTCTCCTCATGTGATATGCTACTTGTGTGGTAGCCTCCTCATCTAATATCCCTCATGTGATATGCTCATGTGATGTCCTCTTCGTGTGATACCCTCCTCATGTGATATGCTACTTGTGTGGTAGCCTCCTCATCTAATATCCCTCATGTGATGGCCTCTTCATGTGATATACTACTCAGGTGGTATACTCATGTGATACCCTCCTCATGTGATACCTTCCTCTGGCATTCGTACCTATATATTCACATGGAAAACACACACACACACACACACACACACACACACACACACTTTCTTTGTCAAAGGGGTTATGTGTGGAAAAGTTAAAGAATCCCTGGTGTAGAGTATCAGGGACTTACATAATTTTACTTCCAACAATGCTTTCTTTTGTCTGTATCTTTGGGTAAGATTTGCCATTTTATAAGTATCTTCTCAATATTAAATGGCTGAATGAGTGGGAGAGAAAATTTCTCATATTCTGTGGGGTTTTTTTCTTAGAAGATAAAAATTGAAAACTGAGCTGAGCGGTGGTGGCACATGCCTTTAATTGGGAGGTAGAGGCACTCACCTTGTGAGTACGAGGCCAGCCTGGTCTACAAAGCTACACAGAGAAACCCTGACCTGATAAATCAAAAAAAAAAACCCTAAAAACTGAATTTTCTGACCACCAATGACCTAGTTCCATCCCTAGGCCCCACATGCTGGAGAGAAGAGAGCAGACTCCTACAAGTTGTGCTGTGATCTCCACTTGCACTTGGTGGATGCCTTACCCCTGCCCCCCAGTAAAATGTAGTAAAGCAATTTTAAACTTATTTTCTAAATTACGCATATACAAACTCATTTGGAAAATTTAAGCAAAAAATTGAGCAATCAAAAAAGGATAATAAAAATAAACCAACTTTTATCACCTCAATTAAGTGATGTTTTCTTCACTTAGAAGTATACATTTTAAATTAATATTTTGATAAAGATTCTTCCAGACAATTCTTTCTAGCATGCTTATGATTTAATACATGAGCATGTTATCGTTGGATGCCCTGCAGTTTTCACCCAAGAATTCAACTCAGAGTTTTTCTTTTCTTTTTATTCTAGTGAAAAATCTATGAGCATCATGGTTATTGTAATGTGTTGACAATGTGTTGTTTTGGTTTATCAATGCTTATTGGCCTTATAATAACATGCCATTTTCTTTCTTGTACTTCTGATGTTATATACAAGCTCCCATGAGTATGTATTCATGTAGGTCTCCAGATCATTTCTCAAACTTGACTTGGTGTGTGTCTTGTACAGTTGGATATTTTGTACAAAATTGTGTATACAAATCTATCTATCTATCTATCTATCTATCTATCTATCTATCTATCTACCTACCTACCTACCTACCTACCTACCTACCTACCTACCTACCTATCTATCTAGTTTAAAATTAGAGGAAAGTGGAGTTGCTGTGGGTGTATCCGAGTGTCAGAGGTTTACTGTGTCTCCTCTTTCATTGGGACCCATACTTGGAGACCACACAGTGTAAGCCAGGCTCTGAGCATACCAAAAGTCTCAGTTCCAGCCTTGTAGGGGTCCACAGTTGGGAAAGAGGGAGAGAGGCAGTTTAAGAAAGGCTTTGCATTCTTGAAATTATTCTAGGCAGAAATGGCATCCTGAAGCCTTCAAAACAAAACAAATAAACCAACAAAAAATCCAGCCAGACTTTGATTCTTTAGATAGCAAACAGAGGTTCTGTGTTGATGAAACTAGATGTTCAAGCCAAATGATAAAATTTGTGTGAATTTTAACAGCAGAGCCTATTGTCCAGTTATATTTTTCTCCTTAGCGACAGTTAAACCCACAGAGTTGTCAGTTCTGCTGAGATTTCCACTAGCAATGGGGAGATGGGGAAGCAGCTGCTCTGTGCTCTCTTCTAGGCCAGTGAGTGTAAGTGGGCAGCCTGGCTGCATCTTCCTCCATTTTCTCCTGCGTCTGGGGAGGGGGCAGCAGCAATGTTTTTGTGACAAAGTGGTTGAACCGCTTAGCACTGCACCCCCTGCCAATTAAAACAGAGACATGGATCAACTCACGCTTTGGGTTGTTTTTTTCATGTCTTGTGAAAATGATATAGACATTATATAAGAAAAGAAATGGTAATAATAATTAGAGCCTTATTACTGTTTTATTTACAAAAAATGAGTAATCCATATTTTAAAAGTTAAACGTCAAAACACTGAAAAATTATGTGTAAGTATTCCTGTCATTGGACCAGCAAGATGGTTTAGCAAGTGCCAGCTACCGAGCCAGACAGCTTGAGTTAAATTCCCAGAAAACATGTGATGGAAAAAGAGAATTGATTCCGCCCAGGTTGTTCTCTGACCTCCATATATGTGACATGGCGTGGTTCCCCAAAAACGTTTTTAAAAATTCTGTTTCTGGTGAAGGATCATAGTGGTAGATTTAGTACCATAACTTCTAATGCTTTTTATTAAAGATTTATTTTTATTTTTTGAGATAGGGTTTCTGTGTGTAACAGTCCTAGCTGCCCTGGAACTCACTCTGTAGATCAGGCTGGTCTCATCTCACTGA
This sequence comes from Mesocricetus auratus, assembly GCF_017639785.1. Lineage (NCBI taxonomy): Eukaryota > Metazoa > Chordata > Mammalia > Rodentia > Cricetidae > Mesocricetus > Mesocricetus auratus. The sequence continues at coordinate 87,646,445 of NW_024429266.1, forward strand.
CATCCACCTGCCTCTGCTTCCCCAGTGCTGGGATTAAAGGTGTGTACCACCACTGTCTGGCAAAGATGTTTTTTAAGTCGAAGCCTAAGGGTTATGAAAGGTGTGGAAAAGTCTTCTATCCTTGGGGAGTTCTTAGAGATTACCCATGGCCCATCTGGGTAGCACTGTCACACAGCAGCTCGGTGAGGTCCAGCACAGCCCACCCCACTTCTTGCAGCACAGGCTTCAGTGGGGAGTCCTCTTCCCAAACGCATGGTATAGACCTTCAAGTAAGAATCACAGAGCTTTAGAGTTGTGATGAGCCCTTGACTGTAAGAGAAAACTGAGGGGGAGGGAGGGAAGGGCAGGGGCATATAGCTAGTCAAATGTTGGAGTAGTCTCTTCAAAGAAAATACAACCAGGCCAAAGGGAAAGTCGTTGTTGCTATTTAATTCACATGCGTTTGTAGACTAAATAGGCCTCAGCTCTCTGAAGCAGGGACTGCTTTCTTTCTCATTCATATATTGCAAACAACTGTTCTGGTGTCTTGCTGTGAAGAGGCACCGTGGCCTTGGCAACTCTTATGAAGGAAAACATTTAACTGGGGCTGGCTTACAGTTTCAGAGGTTTCCGTCATTATCAGCATGTTGGAGAGCATGGAGGCGTGCAGGCAGACAGGGTGCTGGAGAAGGAGCTGAGAGTTCTACATCCTGATCAACAGGCAGCAGGAAGTGAATGTCACACTAGACCTGGCTTGAACATTTGAGACCTCAAAGCCCTGCAGTGATGCAAAAAAGCCACACCTACTCCAACAAGGCCACACCTTCTAATAGTACCACTCCCTATGAGTGCTGAAAGGCCCTATGTTAAAGGGCCGGTGCCTTCCTGTTTGCACCCTATTCTGCCAAAGTGTAAGGGCCTCACACTAATAACTCTCCCTGATTCAGTGCCTGCTTACATACCAGTGACTCCACACACTGAGTAACGAGTCACACATGAAAAGACTGGCTGGGACAAGAGTAATAGGAAACGTCCTGAGTGTGAAATTAAAAGGGAGGTCAGCATGGAGGACAAAGAGGCCGCGAGGAAGAAGAGAAGGGCAATAGGATGCATATAACACAGAAACAGAAGTGGGTTCTGAGGCGTGTGTGGTGGTGGTGGGTTTGGGGGAGCTGGGGGGATGGAGGGAAAGAAAGAGCTGGGAGGAGAACCAACTCGAATATATCTCCTTTGGGGATGCGTAATGAAACCCAATACCATGAATACCAGTTTAAATATTTAAGAATTTACAAAAAGACCCGAGGTAGGATGATGGATGTGCTTCAGGAATATGTAATTGTGATTTTAACAAACTTGGTTTTAGAATTTACCACAAATATTAAAGCTGAGCGGGAAAAAAAAGTAACCATTTTATAGCATAAGGCATTAGCTTAACGCTCTCGGGTTGTATTCACTTGAACAGTTAATAAATCTTATTAATATATTATTTAAATTTTAAAGTAAATGAAAGTCTAAAAGATAAATCTTAGTAAACATTACAGCATATCATCCTGAGGAAACAGTACAGAGTGGGCCTGATTTGAAAAAGTAGCAGTTTTTGTATATAGATAAGAGAAAGTAGAAATTTGAAAGGAACAACTAGTATACACAAAGCAAAGCTAATGACAGCATATATTATAGGCACGCTTCCCCCAAAGAAGAGAACAGCCAGATACCGTTATAAAAAGGGAGCTTCATTTAAAAACCCAATGTCTGATTTCATTGGCTCATCACTTAGGAGTGTTCTGGAGAAAGATAATGTATGACTGTCATTAGTGGATCTACCTGCTTATTTTCCGTGTGTCCCTTCAAATCAAAGCTAGCATGTCCTTTGAAACCTTTCTTTTGTTTCTTATTATATAGCATGTGGTACCTGCAATGTTATTACTTTTGCTTTTGATGTGAAACAAGACTGACTGACTATCTAAAAGAAAGGAATGGGGTTACCTTGGTTGATGATTTAAAGAAAAGACTTCTTCATAATATATTTAAGACATCTAAGATGCCTTTTGTCCTCCGGGGAGCACTGTAGTTCTTTGGTGCTTGAGTCGATATTGCAATTTAATACTGCACCTACGTAGAAAATTACAGTTTTTAAACTGTTTATTCTAAGTGCTTTCAAAATGAAGACACTACAAAAGTCGTAAAAGTGTGCTGTTGAAAAAAAATGAAGTAGAAGATTATTAATTCTTTAAAGATCAAGGATATTGCAAATTCAAATGATCCCACTCATTATCAACATGGGGTCCCTCTACAGGTTTGCATATTATAATATGTTCTTAAAATGGGATACGTAATGACTTTGCAGATCAACTATTTATATTTCCTAGCTGCTGAATCTCTTTCTTGCTGTGAAATATGTTCATTTTATTGTGATAATATAAATGCATACAAAGGCTATAAATGAAATGTTAAATCATGTTTCATTCAGGTTTTAAAAGCACCCAGTTCATTTTAAAGACTCTGAGTAACTTAATTTTAAAAATAAATTATTTTGTGAAAAGATGCTCGAAAGCATGTGTTCCATGTAGCAGTTCTTCAGTGGCTTCTTTGACTTTTAAAAACATTTTATTGATTGATTGATTGATTGTGTGTGTGTGTGTGTGTTGCATATGTGCCATGGAAGGTGTGTGAAAGTCCGAGGGTTACTTGAGGGAATTGACTCTCTTTCCTACTGTGCGGGTCCCATGGGTTGAACTGAGATCACCCGGCTTGGCAGCAGGCACCTTCTCCCACTGAACCATCTCACTGATCCTATGCTTTCTTTTAAATTAAATAATTTCCATGCTTGTTTACCAGAGCTCTCAATTTGTGATCCGCAGAACTGGTGGCTTTGGGAAAGACATATAATTTCCCTGACCTTTCCTCCATCTGCAAAATGGAGGTAATGTTTATCACGATGTGTAAAGGATCAAAGCACCTAACATGTGACATAGGATGGGTACTAACAGCAGTGTAGCGATTATGGTCCAAGAGGCCTACTACCTATGTAGTTATATCAAAGGTAGCCTAAGTCAGAGACTCTGAGAAGTCATTACAGTGAGTGCAGAGAGAAGGCAGGAGAAACAAAACGTGAAAAAACATAGAAGTATGTTGTTCGTTCTGTCTGTCAAATCACAATCCTATCAAAACACTTAAGGAAAGTCCAGTCTGCTGTAATGTGGTTATTAATAGCAGCCTGAAGATTTGATCTAACAGAGCACAGGCAATCCCATGAAGCCACCGTGAAGTTTGGTGACACCCAGCACTGCTGTGGAGGTCTGTCTGCTGCATCAGTGTCAGTACAGTGACTCCGCTTACGCAAATACATCAAATAACCATGCTTAGCCCTGTTGCTAAAAATTTTAACATCATATTTCTTCACCTTGGTTTGGAAATCGATACAAATAGTTTAAGGCTGAAACCCCCGAACCTCAATGATCCAGTGAACCATCTGGAAATAGCTTGTATAGGTAACTGGGGAAGTATAAAAGTGCATAGACAGATATTTGCAAGCAGGTCAGGTGTTCCGAGGGCTGCTGGATTTCTGGTTGAGCACATTGCCCAGCTGCCTTTAATTAATTAATTAATTAATTATTGCGTGGCGTGTGTGCATGGGGAGGTCAGAGGACAATGTGCAGGACTTGGTTCCCTCCCTCTACCTTGTGGATTCTGGGTAATGCACTCCGGTAGACAGGTTTGTCAGTGAGCTCCTTTAACTGCTGAGTCATGAGTCATGCTGGCTCCTAGCTACCTTCTCTTAACAATAAAAGGCATCTAAAGTTCACTAGCATACAGAATAGTCACTTGAAGATGGTGCTGGGCTGGGCCAGGCAAAAATTTAAGATAATAGATGTAAAAAATTATTATCATCTTGATGTATGAGGTGTGGGCTAACCCTGGTCACAACAGTTACCTCACATATAGGGACCAAAGGTATTTCCTCCATACACCATCCTTGATAGCAAACAACCTATACAAGGGCTGCATCGACAACTTATTTCAGTGTTAGTGGCTTGAAAAGTATACATGTTTACACAATAGATTTAACATGTAAAACTAAAAACTACGGTTAAATATTTTCTAGGAACCTGTGATTTCTCAAAGATTTGAATACCACTTGAAAAAAAAACCCCACATATCCTGAATTCCTTCTGGAGAAAGACAATAAGCATTTGAATTGTTGGCTAAATCTTTCACTTCCACCTTCACCAAAATGGTGCCTCATACGTTAGCCCTGGCTAGCTTGCAACTGGCTGTGTAGCCCCTCTGATCTCAAACTCACAGCTATCCTCCTGCCTCAACCTCCTCTGAATGTTGATATTATAGATGTAAACCATCATTTCCAGCAAAATATTCAGTCTTCACCTGATATTTCAGGAATAGTGAACCTCTCAGAATAATTGTATTGCCTTTTCATAATTAGCATGGGTTATTATTTTCTTTCCTTGATCTGTCCTGGGGTTATGTGTGTGTTATTTGCCTGTTCCTTGCTTTTGCCATTGGCTGTAGTTAAGGGTAGTGCCTTAGGATTCAGTGTGGAATGTGTGTTCATAACCGCACAACGGACAATGTTTATTTCCGACTTGGACGCCTGCTACAAGGGCTTCCACTTTGTTATGGGGTTTATTATGTTGTCCTCTGGAGATGGCAAAACCCTTCGTTTCTGTCCTTATTTGCAGCCCTGCATGACTAATGTCTAAAATGCTTTATGTCTTTGACAATTGCACAACTGTTGGCTGTTTTAATAGATATAGCAGACAGGCAGAGGGAAAGTGTCACTTGGTGGTTACAATAAAAAGATAAAGAAATAAACTGCTTTTCTTTTTTAAGAAAATCATTATGGCATCTTCAGCATGTGTTGCTGCCATTAAAGGTTTGAGTTTATGGTTCCTTGTAGTAGTAGTAATAGTAGTAGTAGTAGTAGTAGTAGTAGGTGTGTGTGTGTGTGTGTGTGTGTGTGTGTGTATGTATGTATGCATATATATGTTACCTAAGGAAGCTTCATGAAAAAGTCAATTCTATCTTCACTATCACAGAAAAATAAATTCTTGAAAAAGGGACTAATTGTGATAACTGGCATTTTACACCCGATAAACACACTTCCCTAAGTACTGCCCCTCGCCCCACCCCTGAGTGGTGAGTCTTAGCAGAATACATCTGTCTTTTCTGGTCGGGTTGGTGCAGAATGGCTCTGAGTGAGATCAGATTAGCAACTTGGGATAGACTTTGTGAAAGTGTTTATGTTCATGAATTTTGCAGAGTTCAAGGAGTTTTTTTTCCTATCACAAATCACCTAGCAACTAGATTCAAGCAGAAGTTGGAGTTTATTTTACAAAACACGAAAAAGCTTTTAAACCAGCGTCTTTGAGGTAAATCTGTAGCCAAAGTGAGGCCACCTGCTGTTAAGAAAAGTGCTTACACATTCAGGACATTTCTGTCCCCAATAGAGGAGATCGTTGAGTAAAACGCTGCCGTTGAAGCTCCCGTCCGATAGGTGGCAGCAGTTCCCACAGTTTCAGAGCATAACAATAGCTGGTTCTGTGGCTCCAAGAATAAAGCTGTCATGAACTCATGGGATCTTTATACAGTAAGGGCTCTTCTTTGAAATGTGATACATGAGAAAATTACCATTAGTTTTTAGTTTCCTTTTTTAAAGATTTAAGTAGCTTATCTTTTTTTTTATAAGTTTCATTTTGTGTTTGAAATGGTGCCCCCAAACAAGTGTTAACATCCATCATTTTGTGGTGTTGTACTATAAAGTCGAGTCTGTGGGTTATCTGAGGGAAAGCTATGCTGCTAACTTCTTTCTCCCCTTTTCTTTCCCCCTCCCGGTGCCCTAATTACAAGAATAATCCATTGTTAATTTTGACTGCGGCTGCCATCTCTACGATCCTAATTTCCCTCATGCTTAGTAGCTGAGTGGTTAATGGTTTAACAGCGCCATTCACCTTCTAGGAGGCTTTGAACCAAATTGTAGCACCTATAAAAGAGTGATTTTGCAACTGTCTTTAATAAGAAGGGGTTTTGAATAATGCCGTGGCTTCTGATCGACTCAGAACCGAGGCAGCATTTGGAACGGCGTACCTTTTGGTCTCTTCCGTGTTCACACACACAAAACCTTCCTCTATTCAAAATAGTGTAGGGGGTGTGGGGTGGTTGTTCATTTTAATGGTAAAAGTGATTGTCTAAAATGTGTTCTCTGGTAATTGTTTTAATTCAGAGCGTTGTATTCTTAAATGAATCCCCCCCTTTTTGATCCAAGTCAAAATAGAGTTAAGCCTACCTTCGAAAATGTTTTTTCCCCAGAAATTCAGTAGCAGCCACTGTCTTATTATTCAAATTAATCATCCAGAAACCTTAACATGATAATTTATTCGAATTAATATGAAAATTTGAGAATCCTATTTTTTTTAATTTAGAAAAGACTAGGCTCTATTTATGTATTTACCATGTTGGGATAGCAGAAGTAGAATCGTGGCTGAAATACAGGAGAAATCATATATATTTTGAGGGAACATCTTGAACTGTCATTCTTTGGAGCGCATCTGTTTTTATCACATACATTTTTGCTCTTTCCTGAATTTTAGGTTTTAGAACTAGTCTATCTCTTTAAGTAAATAGAGCATCTAACTATTTCAAATACAGGCATATGGTGTTAAGTGTGCACTGTACATATGATACACACAGATAGTTCTTGTAGATAAAGGAAATGTTGGTTTTTAGGTTGTAAAACCTTTGTATCCCTCAAGAACAAGGTACATGTCTAAATTGCCTATCATCTATAGGCCATAGCAGTTATTCAGCTGGTCAGAATGGCTCGTACTTAATTAATTAGTGATGGCTTAATTAATCATGTATACTCCCCTCTCCCTCTGGAGAAAGCAGGGTAATAAAAGTAGAGGTGGTTTCTAAGAATTTTTTATGTTCTAAACATTATAAAATAGCACTGTGTGCTACTTAAAATAGTGTTTTTAACTACTGTGAGCAAAAATACAAGTAAATTTCTTTTTGAATACTTTCCATGCTAAATATGCATAAAATGTTTTTGAGGGAATAATGACAATTTAATAATATGCATTTTTTTGTCCTTGCTGGCTTTTTTTTTTTTTTGGCATATCTGAATAGTAAACATCAAACTCAGCCTCTGAAACAAGGCTGTTTAGGTCATCTGCAACTAGACATCCCCACTTGAAAAATGCCTCAGCCATCCGAATGCCAACAGATCGTAATATAAACTCCAGTGCTCTTTTAGAACACTGTGCTCAAATCATTTTAGTTCATGTTAAATTGTGAACATATTCGGGTGATCATCTTGTTCTAGTATGTAAATTTAAAAAAATTTAGCAAAATGCTAGCTGTCCTTCGGTGAACTTACATGTCTTTCTTTTATTAACAGCCATTCCCTTGTGGTTAGGCTGGTGCTTATTTGGAAAGTAGAAAATCATTTTGATGAATGAAAGGCTTTTAGTGAGTCCCATAACCTCTGAAGGTTTTGAGTTGATCTTAACACTTGCAAGGACATTTAAAAATCAAAGTACAACATATAGAGATAGGAAAAGAGATCAAGATATTTGACTGATTTAAACCCATTTGAGAAGTTGCAGTTCTTTGTAACTGAAATTTCTGCTAATCTCTTTAAAAATGAGTTTGCATTTAATTTCCTCAAATTTAACGATTCCCCAACTTCAGCCCTAGGAAAGTGTTATGTAAATGATGCTCACAGAGGCTTTGGGGCTTGGTGAAGCCAGGTTCCCATGAGCTGTTCTGAGGACCAGGAAGCTGAGAGAGCCTGTGGTTGACCGACTAGGAAGAGTGCAAAGAAGTACTGTATCAGATATCCCGAACCCGAGGAAGCAGCAGGTGTGATAAAGTCGTGATTGTTCGGAATGGGTGCCGAATGGAATTTTCTCACTAATTGAGTTTTTCTGTTGGGTGTTATCCATATGCGTATATGGACATCGGGCATGTGAACAGCTATTTGAGCCTTAGAATATAGTAGAAGTGGTGTTTTGAATGTACAGTGGTCCCTGAGGATCAGAGTGGGGTTGGTTCTGAGTCCCACCTCCACTCCACACCAAACCCAAGATTCTCAAATCCCTGACTGATAGCACACTATTTATACACAACATATATATTCTTGTATCTACTCCAAGTCATTTCTAGATTGCTTTTGATACTTCACATGGCTAGCCTGGGACTATCCACCCTGAATAAGTTCAGCTTTGCCTAGCATATTTGTCAGATAATATCATTTAGGGAATAATGACAAAAAAAGAGACAAAAACAAAACAGTTTGTGTGTTCAACACACACAGTGTTTTCTCTGAATATTTTCAACATTCAGAATGCCAAGATACAGCCCACAGGCAGCACACGGAAAAATAATTTGCTTCAAAACGTTACTAGGTTGGCTTGTTGCATCTGGAATCCAAACGGTCATCATCAAAAGCTTCCGTTGCTGTTTTAGAGCCTACTTATGGGTAACGAACTCAGTAATGGTTGAGCTTTCAGATTGCTTGGGTTCTGTATAAGCAAGAGTTTGTTAATATTAATTCTGGACTTGGAGAGATGACTCGGAAGGTAAGAGCACTGGCAGCTCTTCCAGAGGTCCTGGGCTTAATTCCCAGCAGCCATATGGTGGCTCACAACCATCTGTAGTGGGATCTGATGCCCTCTTCTGGCCTGCAGACATACATGCCAAGACAACACTCATACATAAAATGCATGAATAAATAAATCTTTAAAAATTATTAATCCTGGGAGAGATGACTCAAAGGATCTGGGTTCAATTCCCAGCACCCACATGGTAGCTCACACCCGTCTGTAACTGCAAAATCTGACACCCTCACACAGACATGCACGCAGGCAAAACACGAAAACGCCAATGCACCTAAAATAAAAATAAATGAATTATAAAATATTAGTTCTGTTTATTTAGTGTTATGCATATTTAAGTAAGCATGTTTACAAACATTTAGCTAAAGTGTTATTTTATAAACATATTTCCATCCTAAGTGGCACAGTGTAAAACGCCAATGCCTCGGTTATGTTTTATTCTGAATGACCTTCTACAAATTTTTGAGCTCTCCAAATAGTCATCCTAAGGGAGCCCTCTTTGCAGAAGCCTAGAAGTCTCTAGAGTCTACAGTGGGTGTGGCTAGTGAGCATGCAATCTCTCTTTAGAGGGGGGAGTGGAGATTGGAAAGATAAATGCCTATCATCCCCATGTTAGGTATTCCTCCCTTCATATGGTCCATATTGTCTTCATATACATCAGGGCACATGACCCATCACATGGCCTTGTGAGCCCTGGGCACATAAAACCCATGGCTGTTTCCCTTTAGTGTTTCCAACAAAGCTGCCCACTGCATCAGAAAGAACCGTGGTTGCCAAAGCTGCAACTTTGTATCCTCTAGCCAGGTGGATACAGGTAATGCTGGCAAGATGTGTGCCAGGGCAATGTGAGAACATGGCAAAGGCACTCACTCACCTAACCTGGCACGCCACCCCCAGTTAGTGCAGAGAGAAGAAAGCTGATATGAAACTTGCCGGTTTTTTGATGAGCCCTTCAGGTCAGTTTCCCTGTCTACCCAAGTGTTTTTCTTTAGTCTCCCTTACGGCTTTGCAGAGAAACAATAGGTTTTCCCCTTTCCTTTCCAGCTTCCCGGGCTCGCGTGATTCCTGTCTTCGTTTCCCATGTAGTGGGCACTGTAGGCATGTGTCGTCATGCCTAACTACTCTCAGAAGAAACGAAGACAAAATCAAAATGTAATGATTACTCAGAAATCCAATCAGTTACTTCTGAGCATTACTTCACTGTGTGTGTTCATGTTGTGTAGTGCATGCATGTGTTTGTGTGTATATACATGTATGTGTGTGAGAGTGTATGTGCTACTGTGTACATGAATGTGGAGACCAGAGATCCTCCTCAGGTGTCTTTTTCTACTGTTCTCCACCTTTTTGGTTTTTTTTTTTTTTTTTTTTTTTGGAGACAGGTTCTCTCACTGGTCACCCATTGTTTACGCTGGCTGGCCAGTGAGCTCCAAGGATCCCACTGCTGGGCTTATAGACATGTGTCATCATGCCTGGATTTTATGTAGGTGTCAGGGATCTGAACTGAGGTCCTCATGCTTGCATAGCTGGTACTCTCCAGACTGAGTCATCTCCAACCCTAAGCACTACATCTCCTTTAAATTACGTTTAAATTTTGTTGTTCTTGTGATGTGCATGGTGTGTGTCGGTGCATGCATTTGCATGTGTGTGTGTGTCAACGTGGGTGTGCTTGTGCTGCGGTGCACAGGTAGGACTTAGAGGATAGCCTGTCCTCTTCTTGCACTGTGGGTTCTGGGGGGTTGCACCCAGGCAGCCAGACTTGCCATCTTGAATGTCCTGCGTTATTATTTTTATGGTATCAGGGAATTCAGCAACTTCTATTCTGAATGAACCGCATCAGTCTTTAATTCATCATCTAATTAATGTTCTAAATTAAACATAGGCAACATCACAGCTCATATTTATCAAGTTCTTTCATGAGTAACTATAAATTCTTGATGGTGTAGTTCAGCTGGAACCCCAACTCTTGACTTCTAATTTATTACTTTAATTCTAAAATTTGGTTGCAAGTTGGAGACTCCAGAGCATAAGAACATATATGAAAGCTATTATATGCATGCGTGAAATTCTAAGGGAAAAGGTCATGTCATGCATGTTGTACTCTAACAAAAGTCATCTGACAAATGGTTCATTTAAAGTGGTGTTTACCCAAAGCTGGGTGCTGTGGTTTGAATGCACTTCCCCCAGCCTCATGCGTTAGGAACTTGATTTTCAGCACAACAGCAGGAGGTGGGACCCAGTGGGAGGGGCTTAGGTTTGAGGCCACTAACCCCACAAATGGATTAATGCCCATTCTACAGGGGCTGAAAGCTGTCAGTTTGACCACTTGCTCTCTCCTCCACATGGTCCCTCTGCTGTGTTATAAGCCAGTGGAAAAAGTCCTTCGCTGGATGCAGCAGTCCCTAGATTCTGGGCCTTTCAGCTTCCGGAACCATGAGCCAAGTCAGTGTCATTAGAAATTTCTCTGTTCAGTATACTGGGTTTAATCAAGAACAGTAGTAACTCTTAAGAACTTTGCATTATGAAATCTTAGCAATGGTGCCATTCCCACTGATTTTAATTAAATTGATGACTGATCAATTTAGTGTGTTTGGATGTGCTTGCCTACCATGTTATGAATTTTCAGAGCATAAACTTGTGGAAGTCTTTTCTCTCCTTCCATGTGGGTCCCAGGGGTCAAACTCAGGTTTTTGTGTTTGGTGGCAAACATCCCCCTATCCCTCCACCCTCACCCCACCCACTAGGCCATCTCACTTGCTGCTGTCCCATTGATTTTAAAGGATGATATGAACAGAATTTGTTAGTATCTCCTGATATTTTGGGAGTATGTAATATTGATGATTACAATATTTTTTCCAGAATCCTAGGTACCTGCTGTTTTTTTGTTTGTTTGTTTGTTTGTTTGTTTTTGGTTTTTCGAGACAGGGTTTCTCTGTATTGTTTTGGAGGCTATCGGTCCAGCCCAGCCTCGAACTCACAGAGATCCGCCTGCCTCTGCCTCCCGAGTGCTGGGATTAAAGGCGTGCGCCACCACCGCCCAGCCTAGGTACCTGCTGTTTTTAAAAGTATATTTTTGCCTTTAATCCCAGCACTGGGGAGACAGAAGCGGGTGGATCTCTGAGTTCAAGGTCAGTCTGGTCTACAAAGTGAGTTCCAGGAAAGTCAGGGCTACACAGAGAAACCCTGTTTCAAAAAAAGAAAAGACAAAGTCTATTTTCCAAGGCCTAGGATTTATGACTCCATACTTGCAATGCTTGCTTAGCACAGAGGAAGCCTGGAGCCAACCTCTAATTGCACACACACATTCACAAAAGTTTCCTTTCAAACTCTCTAGGGATGTGAGGCAGGTTTCTAAGAATCAAGAGGTTGCTCTTTCGGCAGCACTGTGAGATCATGGAGCGGTGGTACCAAACGCCTTGTTTCCTCTGAGAAAGGATTCTAAGTGGAGAACCATGGCTGGTGGTCTGTGGACGTTGGAAAAGGAGACAAATGATGTGTCATCTGCAAAGCAGAAGTGGATTGAGATGGATAGCACCAAAGGAGTCTTTTAAGTGTCTAAAAACTGATTATTTATCCTAAAAAGTACATGAGAAAGCTAAAGACTAGTCAAGATAATCTTGAAGAAACTTAGAGGGTTTACACTACCAGATGTTAAGGGTTATTACAGAGCTACGGTAATTAAGACAGTTGTTGAGGCTCTAAAAACGTATGGAGTTCCCCAGACAGACTTGTGGGTATTGTAAGCTTATTTTGTAAGGCAGGTTTCACTGTAGAGCCATGGAGTTGAGGATGATTTGCAACAAGACACTGGGTTTTGTTTGTTTTATTTTTATTTTCTTTTTGAGACATTGTCTCACTCTGTAGTCCAAATTGGTCTGGAAGTTGTGGTTCTTTTGCCTTATCCTCCTGCATTACTATTATACTATTTGGTTTTTGTTGTTGTTGTTGTTGTTTTGAGACAGGGTTTCTCTGTGTAACAGCTCTGGCTATCCTGGGTTTGCTTTGTAGATTAGGCTGGTCTCGAACTCACAGAGATCTGTCTGGTTCTGCCTCTGGAGTGCTGGGATTACAGGCACATGCCGCCACCACCTGGCTTCCTCCTGAGTACTTACATGTGATACTGTGTGTGCCACCACATTTATCTTCAATCAGATTCAGGATACCCAAGCAACTGTAAACTAAAAGGCACCAGGGAAATGCATACTAAAACCATGATGAGATACCAGTATATTCTCAACAGATAGCTAAAATTAAAAAGATGTACAGAACAAAATGTTGATGAAGATGCCCAGCATGGCTACTTGAGTTTCATACCTGGGACTCTGTAGTAGGCCTGTTTTTATTGTTTTGTTTTGTTTTGTTTTTTTTGGTGGGGGGCTCACCAACCAGCTCCCAATCATGATGCAGACACTTCTAGTTTTGAACGTTCAGCCTTAGCTTAGCTTTTATTTTAATATGTTTCTCTTTATCTATGTTTTGCCTCAGAGCTTTTTAACTTTCTTTCTGTATATTTTACTTTCCTGCTTCCCATGTCTGGCTGGCAGCTGCCTGGCTTCTGGCCCCGGGCACGTCCCTCTTTCTCCCTCATTCTCTTCACTTCTCTCGAAAGCCTGGATTTCTCCTCCTACTTGGTCTTTCTGCCCGCCAGCCCCGCCCATCCCTCTCCTGCCTCGCTATTGGTCATTCAGCTTTCTATGAGACCACTCAGTTGCCTTAGGCATGCAAGTTGAAACAGCAACACATCTTTACATGATTAAACAAATACATCATAAACCAATGTAACACACCTTTACATCGTTAACAAAGGCAGCAGAAACAAATGCAATACACCTTCACATAGTTAAAGTAATACTCAGCAGCATAAACAAATGTAGCACACCTTCACATAGTTAAAGTCATATTCAGCAGCAGAAACAAATGTAGCACCAGTTTAAGTAATATCCACAGCCGGACCCATTTGATGGATGGAGAGAACTCCTACAAGTTTCCCGTGACCTCTATATACTGTGCCACGTGTGGGCATACATGGACACCCACTACCACCACCACCGGAGAGAAAGGAGGGGCTTGAGAAATGGTTCAGTAGTTAAGAGCACTGATTGCTCTTGCATGCGATCCAAGCTAGATCCCCATCCCCTACAGAACAGCTCACAACTGTCTGGAACTCCAGTCCCAAGGTGGTCTAACACCCTCCCTCTTGTGGCCTCTGAAGGCTCTGCATACATGTGGTGCATGTAGGCAAAACACTCATATACATAAACGTCATGAAGAAAGAAATGTAAAAAGAGTTTTTAAAAAGATGGGAATTCCCCTAGTGCCTAAGTCTTTCAAATAAAGATCAGAGGAAATCAGGTCAGAACGTAGGAAGGGGATGTAGAAGGCTTTTATGATTTGGAGTAAGTGGCTCATAGATGAGATTGGTCTTTGTAACTTAGCTGCAAACCCACCATAGTTTCTGACTATGTGGGATGCCTCTATGCTTCGTGGTCTGTGGACTACGTTTCTCTATTTATGTGGGCTAGCACATATGAACCTGATCATGGTTAAAGGGCGGGAATTTTGGTCAGGAAGCTGGAAGTCAGAAAGCTGAAAGGTGTTGAGCTCTGATCTAATTTTGCTGGTGACAGATGCCACTGATTTCAGAAAGCATGTCCTGAAGCATCAGTTTGGCTCAGGGGCTTTTCGTGTTGGTCCTTGACATAGTCCCTAAGTCACTATAAGTTCTTCACAGGGAGCTATTGTCTTACTTATAATTCAAACTCCAGTGTCTAGTATAATGTCTGGTACTAAATGAAAGGAGAAGGGTACATATAGATGTTTCTAAGTCAGATGTTCAAAACACATGGGGTACTTGTGTTTAGTTAGTCATTTCCAAATACGAGTTCTTGTTTGTCCTAGGGGTGAGAATGAGAGCTCTGCAACACTCTTGTAGGCTGCAGTTAAGTTTACGATGGTAGTATGCAAAGCCCAACATCCCCAAGAGCAGAATTAGTCACTTTTCTCAAAGTAAGGGTGTGCTTGTCTTGAGGTTACCATGTGGAAATGTGAAATCAGTTCCCTTTCCCGATGGCATGGAGCTTAGCGGTAATTTGAAATCGCTCTTGAGTCATTTACAACTAAGAAAGAACTTTAGAGCCAAGTCATTATAGATAATAGTTTATCTAATGTTTTGAGGTTTTGATATTTCCTTATTATACAGTTGAATCTGGACGATAGCAATAATTATAATCAAACAGCAAAGCCAGGCTTGATTGTCGTATTTTTACATTGCTGTGTCTTCTGTCAAATTAACTGTTTTCAAAAATGAAGGTTTGACATTGGGTTTGTATGAATCAATGTCTCTTACCACAGATATAAGGTATATAATTTAATGGCAGTACCCAATCCAGATGACCAAATGACAAATGCAGTCCTTTCTGTTGTCTTGGCTGTTTTGTGAAAGTAATCTGTGTGAATGGTAATCTGTGTCTTGGAGCAATGGATGTAAGTCCTCAAATTTCACCACTCCATGCTTTCCAGAAGGTGGACAGAAACCACAAGGCCCCTTAATCTGGGACCTCACTGTTCCCAGGACAACAGCACTCCTCTGGCTTCAGTTGTCACTTTTCCTAAAGGCTCAGGTGCCATGTCTTCCTCAGTGAAGGGTTTCTCTCTCCCCAGGAGTATTTTCATATCTGCCTACAGGCCAGAGTCTGAATGCTCTTCTGTATTTTCTTCATGCCATGGCTCTCTTGGCTTTAGGCTTGTAGAGTGTCTTTAGCATGCAAGAGAGTCCTAAGATTGAGCTTTCTCATATGTGATTGTGTGAGAAGTATTTTACACCCATGGATGGCACAAAACGTAGTTCTCACACTAGTCTTATTGATAGCATGTCTCCCCAGGTCATAAGTCATGTACTAATGTCTACCTTGAGGCATGTAAAGTATGGAAATTGTCAGTGTGTCGTTCAGTAATATTTGAGTATATTATTAAGAACCTATGTGTAATGCTTGTGTTGTGTTGCTATGAAATCTAGACTCATTTTCCAACACAAGATATAAATTAGAAAATTATTAGTGTTATTAAGCAAATTTTAAATATCTTTAAAATCACATAATTTGGGTTTGTTTTTTCCAAATTTAAACAGGTGTCAGCAGGCATGCCTTTTTTCTGTACTCTTTAATTTTGAAGGGTGTGTGTGTGTATGTGTGTGTGTGTGTGTGTGTGTGTGTGTGTGTGTGATATGCACATATACATGCATTTGTGGAGACTGGAAGACAACCTTGAGTGTCATTACTTGGAAACCATCCCACCTGATTTTTGAGATGGATTTCTCATAGACATAGAGCCTTCAAAGAAGCTAGACTGGCTGGATAATCAGCTGCAGGAATCCACCTGTCTGTGTCTCTTCAGGACTAGGATTACACTGAGAACCACATCATGTTTTTTGATGTAGGCTCTGGGGAATTGAACTCAGGTCCTCACAGTGCAAGCCCGTTCCTGACTGGGTTGTCTTTCCAGGCCCAGGACGTTTTTTATTCTTTCTCTAGTCTTAGGGTTTTCAGATTTATTAATCCATGGAATGCTTTTCACTTTATGACATTGTGGCAGACCTCCAAAATGAATTCATGAGATGCAATAGTGGGTTATAATACTCTGATTAAAACTGACAGGGAAAGAAAACTTTAAAAACTACTCGCTATGAGAAGCTGCAATTGTGGCGTCTATGCTTTGAAAACTGAATAACAGAATAGGATAAAAAGGTAAAATATTAGACAAATTGGATTACTGTGAAAAGAATAAGAAAAACTCAATTGAAAATGAAGTTTCAAAAGCCTTTCAAGGCATTAGCTTTCTGTTTGATTACGTGTCCACACAGACTAGGCCAATATTTCAGAGCTAGCTCTTCATACTAGCTACAACATCTAGTTTTAGCATTATAGTTTGTTTTCAGTTCAGAGAAATGTGGGGACTTCTAGTTCATGCAAATAACGTTGAGTGAAAAGGCAAAATCTTCAAGCTATTACTCTTGATCAGACTATTCCAAAGCCATTTCCTTAATTTTTGACACTAATTGCTGTGGTGATATCTTGTTTGTACAAATAGAGAGTGTCTGAAGATCAGAGGGTGGAGCTTGCCACTAACAGGCAGACAGGAAGTGAGATGGCTGGGCAGAGAAAGGAAGTGAGATGGCTGGGCAGAGACAGGATTACAGGTGGGAGTAAACAGGAACTTGATCTCACTTCAGCTGGGAAGTTAGTGAGGTAAGATGTGGCTGTGCCTGGCTCCTTCATCTCTCTGATATTTCAGCTTTGCCCCTGTATCTGGGCTTTCATTATTAAGACCTGTTAGAACTCAGGGTACAAATAGCTTGCTGATTTTTCTAGAAACTAAAAGCTCTGAAAATTTTATCTTCATGTTGAAGTGCTTCTAATTTGGAATATGTGAGAATTGGAGCCTGTTTTTATGAGTGTATAATTTTCTAGCTGAACAGTGTTTTACTTTAATTTCTCCCTACTCTAGCCTAAATTTCAGTGAAATCCAAATTGGCTCTACTGTTGTCATTGCAGTTGTCATTGTCCTGCCTTCTCCCTTTCTCCTCCTCCTCTTCTGTTACCTCCTCTTCCTCTTCTTTCTTCCTTCTTTTTTTCCCACTCCCTTTTCCTCTTCCTCCTTCCCCTTTTCCTCCCTCTTTCTTGTCCTCCTCCTTTCCTTCGTCTCTCCCCACGTGCTCCCCCCCCCACTTGTTCCTCTTCCCTCTATTTTTGAGTCAGGGTTTCCTTTCATGTATCCACAGCTGTCCTTGAACTTGCTGTGTAGCCAAGGATGACTTTGAACTTCTGATCCTCTGTCTCTTCCTCCAACATGCTGTGATTACAGGCGTGTACCACCACAGAAGGTTTGTGCAGTGTAGAGATTGAACTCATTGCTTCATGCATGCTAAACTCACCCCCAACCCTGTCTTCTTTATAAAATATGTAGAAGTGAACCATCAGAAAGAGTAAATAAATAGAAGGAAACAGTGACGACAATGCTAAGAATGGTAAGTAAATAAGGAGTATGCCAGCAAATGGGACATGGCCTTTGACTGTTGCTACATTCTGGCAAAAACATGCCTACAGCTGGTGGAGATATCAGGGGGTGAACAAGTCTAGGTCATATAACATATGTTAGAGAATCTGGTAAAATCCAAACCAAGCAAAACCAGTACAGTTGAAAACTGATGTGTTTTTAAATTGTCATCATGTGCTAGAAATGTTTAAATGTGAATGGTAAACTACTCTGTCCTATTGGGGTAGACCAGTAGTACATTCCCACCATGCCTTGAGCTTTGGTGTTCCTTTTAATTTCTAGCATTTTTTAAATGAAAAAAGATGTTAAAAACAGAGCTATAAAAGTTTTAAAATATTTTGAATGCTTTAATTATTTTGTATTTTTGAAAACTGAGTTATTCTCTGTAGCTCAGGATAGCTTCCGATTCACCATCTCCCCCTTCCTCCTACAAGCTGGGATTACAGTCTTGCATTACTATACTCAGCACTGAATAAAAAGTTTAATAATAAATTATTTCTTTTAGTTCAAAGAGCAATTTGATTGAGCTATTAATAGCATAATTGGAGTTTATAAAATTAATAATTCACAGAGCTTTGTGCTAGGTGACAAGGATTGCAACATTGTCAGTGTTTCTCTTGTGACTGCACACTCTTTTTGATGTCCTTTGTGATTGTAAGGCTTGGACCAGTCACTTCCCCCTCCCACCATTATATCTTACACACGTATTGGTTACTCCCTCCCTTGTTATTTTACCTTGTTTAATCGGTAGCTAATTGCCTTAGAGTTTGTGAAACGCAAACGTTTCTTGAGATCATCACTAAATTTATAACAAAAGCTTGTGCTTTTATAGTATGCCATTTAGAAATCCCCTCCCACCCCTCCCCGGCCTTTTAAATTAAGTGGTTAGAGTTCTAGTAACATTATTGATCTACCTTAAATCCAGATTCTAGCTAAGTTTTTGAAATGTACTATATTAGTTTGGATTTGGTGGCTGCTCCATCTAGATCTTAAATACGATTTATTGGTCATTTAATTTTGAAGGACAGAGGGAAGGAGAGAGAAAGATGAACATAAATTTAGAGCAACAGTTTGACGATAAAATTATGTTGCTTAGGGAGCATTTAAGTTTCATTTCAATGTAGGGTGCAGATGTGAGAAATAGAAAGTTAACAGAGGCAATCATATTTGAAAATGAAATTCAGTCCATGATTAGTAGTCTGTCTACTGTTAAAACTGTTACCGACTTCCATAATCATAAATTGTATTGGATTTTTTTTTTGTTTCTTGATGGCTAATAATTGTTCCAACTCACACACTGTTAGACTATAGAACTTATAAAGAATTCCATGTTTTTAAGCTATTCTTGCTTCTAGATAATGAGTATGATCTAGGACATATGATCTAGGACATTCACAATTATGATAACGATGGAACTAGGGTGTTGTGCATCCTAGAATATATTTGGCCAACCTCCCCGAGCACTACTGTGGTGACTTCCCTTGCTGGATCTTCCCTGGACCTCCTGAAACTGATGTTGTTTCTTCATGAGTTGGTCCATCTTCTGTACCAGTAATAAGGGTGCAGTTCATGAAAAATATATCTGATACTCAGACCTGGGAGTAGGGTACACTCCTCTAAAGAGTGCATCAAGATGGAAGTTTTGCTCCAAGGTGTTAGTAATCCCTTTAAGGATTTGTTGTGTCAGAGCATGATTTGTTGATTTTATTTCTCATAGTTAAGTGATGGATCTTACAGAGATGCCAAAACTGAGGCAGCCTAGGCTACAAAGAATAACTTAATTCTCAGAAAATACAAACAAAACAATTAAAACTTTCAAGTTAAAATTAAAAGAATGCTGTGACTCTGTTTTTATACCTTTTTTTCATTTCTTTACTCTTTTTTTTACATAAAAATTGAGGCATACCCATTCTCTAGAATTTGGTTCAAATTAAAAAAATATTATATATATGTATGGTACGATAGTAGGATATGTATGCATATATATGCCTTACTAAGATCAGAGGACAGCTTTGTAGTTTTGGCCTTGTAAGCAATGTTCAACAGAGAAGAGAGATTTTGTTTTGAGCCCCAGTAATTCATAATTCTTTTTAGGAAGCCTCATGTCAAGTTCTCCATAGCTATGAAACAAGTACCTGGACATACTGTTCAAAACTTGTGTTCTGAAGTTTTAGTTCTCAACAGCTACTTTCTCAACCCATTTGAAAAGCTCTGTCTTTGGAGTCACCTTGACAATATGGAAGTCTTGTTCTCTTTGTTCCGCCATGTGCTGGTGAATGGGGGGGGTGGATTGATAACTGCAGCTACCTTCTGTTGTTCCCCAGGTGACCCCCCCACTCCACCCGGGGGAAGGGGGAGTTGGTGAGGCCGCTTCTGACCGCTTGATTTTCCTGTTCCCATGGACTTCTTGCTTTTGAAGTATGACTAAGCTTTTGACAACTCTTCTTTTGCTAATTCACAGAAGAAAAAGGCTTTAGGGAGAAAAAAAAATGTATGTGATGTTAAGAGGCAACTAAATTTCTTCCCTGTTTGTTTTTTGGACTTGTATTAAAGGAAATTGTGAAATTGTAATGACTAAGTGCGTATATTTGAAGGTTTTTACTTTGTTTATTTCCTTCATAAAAAACAAAACAAAACAAAAAAATCCAACAACAAAAAAAATCAAGCAAACCCGTAACTTTTAACCCTAATTTATTTTTACTCTTCAAGTGACATTACTTTTAACTGGCTACATTTGGATAATAAAAGCCATGGATTTTAAACCACTTAGTAATTTGGTTTCATTTTTTAACACAAATAACACCTTTTCATCCATTTTATATAAACTTCAAACAACATATGTTTTAACTTACTGCCAAATAAGAAGAAATGTGTTACATTAAAGTGCATGTTGTTTGCTTGCGCATTTGGAAATACCATTCATTTTATAGCAATTTTGAGTTATTTTTCTGTCACTTTGTATTCCTATTCAAAGAGACATACAGAAACCCTCACTCAAAACAAGTCCCTTAGGGTTTACTCTGGATGTCAGTAGGCACAAGGGGGAGGTACAATACACCACAAGCTTAGGTCATGGAAATGCCAACTCTTGGCAACTTGCATTTAGTATTGTCCTTTGAATTGTGTCTGCCTGAAATTCTGCGAGGAGTATTTTAATATATTTCTTTTATTCATAGCTGGTGGGTGGAGAGAGAGAGAGAGAGAGAGAGAGAGAGAGAGAGAGAGAGAGAGAGAGAGAGAGAGAGAACACCTTCCTCTTTTATATAAAATCTTAAACATACCCAGTCTCTGGAATTTGGTCCAAATTAAAAATATATTATTTGTGTGTGTGTGTGTGTGTGAGAGAGAGAGAGAGAGAGAGAGAGAGACAGAGAGACAGAGAGAGAGAGAGAGAGAGAGAGAGAGAGAGAGAGAGCATGCATTCATGCACAATATGCGCACATTCAGACATGTGGCAATCAGAAGATGATGACTTTGTGGGTTATTTCTTTCACCTTTATGTGGCTTCTGGGAATTGAACTCAGTTTTCCAAGCTTTTGTGGCAAGTGTCTTTATCCCCTGAGCTGTTTTACCCGACCATATGTCAATTTTTATTTTTAAAGTTTTTATTTTTATGTGTTTGATTGTTTTGCCTGTATATATGTGTTCCATGTATGTGACGTGTCCGAAGAGAACAGAAGAAGTTGTCATATTAACGGGACTGAGTTACAGACAATTGTAAGCCATTGTGGGCTCTGGGACCCATAGTCCTCTGGGGTTCTTAACTGTCGTGTCGTCTCTCCAGCAATGGCGTCTCCTTCAGAATTTTAAATTATTATGTTTTGGTAAAGGATAGTGGCTGTGTAGAATGTGAAATGTTGATAATGTTAAAGACCAGGACAGAAAAATGGAGGATTTTCAATGTTAAGATGCATGTTAGAGAATCCCAGAGCAGTAGAATGTGTTGTTTTTGTTCTGTGGGGCACAGGGACACTTCTTTTTGACTGACCCTTCTAAGAATAAAGAACTCGGCAGACTCGGGTACTGTATCCACTTTGTCTCTAATAAGCTATGTGACATTGGGCGAGTGATTTATTATCTGAGTCCCAGCTTTTCTACAGCCACAAAGTTTCAGTTGAGGTGTGACATCGAAGCTATGATACCACTCCAGGTGGTGTGTGTAAGCTCAGGATGCTGGGGGACAGGGTTGGCATAGAGAGGTACTAACTCAGGTCATTAAAAATGCCAATAATACAGATGCTTTAACCTTATTTTTCATATTGAACTATAAGGCCAGTTTCATAACCATCAATAAAGGTTGGTTAATAATTTTTTCTCCAACAAAAGTCGGCAGTTTTACTAGTGGATACACCACTCTGTTTTTAATGGTAGTTTATTTTCCTATACTTAGGAATGGTTACAGCTTGTTTTCTAGAGTCTGTAGAGCAGACTGCTATCTGATGAGTGAGAGGTGCTCTGTCAGCTGAGTGGATAGTTAGTGGGTTCACTGTCGACAATGCCTGCCTCTCTGCTGTAATAATTAAGGTGCCTGACTTGCAGGACAACAAGGGAGTAACAGTATTCTCCTGGAACATCTATGCTCCAAGACAACAGGGTGCCCCAAGAAACTTAGAAAGGACCACTTCTTGCAAAGGGGAAGTATTTTGAGAAGTCTGTGTCCTGGAGCATTTTAAGTTGCGCAAGAGAATGTGTTATTTGAAATATGAAGAGAGCTTAGGGTTACTTAAGACATAGTGCTAATTGCTTAAAGAGATAGAGGCTCCATTGTGCCAGGAAGATTTAAATCAAATTATAATTAGTGTAGTGGAATACTGAAAAACTTCCCCAGTCTACTTTCAGCTTGGAGGCTCTTACAATCAGAACTCTAACTCCTGTTGAATTTGGCACTTAGTCGCTAGGGCTTGGTGTTTTGAAATTGGTTTTCTTATTCATGGCATACTGGAGTGGATGCCCAAGAGAAAACCTGGTGAAAGAACGGCAGGTGTAGAGTCACAGTGGATGGATCCTGATTATGGCCATGTAGAATCAAAATGAAGAGTACAGTTTAACCTTGAAAATGCTATCACTACCCCTTACTCATATGTCCGTAAGAGTTGGTGTGTGGTTGGGGAGATGGCTCAGTGGGCAAAGGTATTGTCACCAAGCCTGACACAGCAGCTTTCAGTCTGAGAAACCCACTTGGGAGGAGGAGAGACCATTTTCTTTGGGTTATTCCCTGACTTTCCTACACATGCTGTAGCATGTATGTATACACGCGCGCTCGTGCGCGTGCGCACGCACACACACACACACACATACACAAATACAAAGAATTGATGTTTGTTATTTTTGGAAGACTGACTAGGAAAGTGTGTGTAATGTAAAACTTTAAAATAAAAAGTTTTAGAATATATAAAAATTTATGAAATATATTAATATATTGTCACTTAATTCATATAACTTGAGTTTGCTTTACAGTTTTAAAAGCTTTGTGTTAATTTCAGTATTGTCCTTTAACTGGTGTGCAGGAGTTCAGTCAGAAAGAGTATATGCTTGCTGTTAACTATTGACCAGTTAATGAGCAAAGGCCATTTGGAGTTAGGCTGAAATATCTAGCCAGTCCCTCTTCTTTTGCAACTATCACAGTGTTCTTCATGCAGGGGTGTGTACATTATTGTCACCCATTAATTGTGATGCCACAAAGGAAGCCACTCCTGGATAGCTCCTGCTAAAATTTTGCTCTCCTGTTGGGCTGCTCCTGAGTGGGTCTCATTTTGTTTTTGTCAATAGAGAAGCTAGTGTCCTTCCATGAATCATTGCCTGTCTTTATGAGATCTCTTTTCTTGTGAAATCTAATATGTAGTAACTCAAAGTAAAGTACGGCAAGTACCCAGCCTTTAAATTCTGTCATGTTTTCTCCTCCTGTGTTGAGGGGAAGCTGTGATCACACCGAACCATCAGTGAGCTCTAATTGCTTTTAATACCAAAACATATGAGGTTTCCCAGATTTCTGTTGTAGGAGTCCTCAGTACAGTTTTATGCTGTCCCCTGTATCGACTGAGCTAAAGATTTAACTATTAATTTAACCAGCATTATTACACTTTTCCTGTAGACTAAATCGAGGCTTTTAGAGTGAATTGATCCCTTACTGTCCTATAACAATACAACATATTCAACAGCTATAGTTTTCAGATGCCATCGTACAACATCGTCAATACTTGCAGAGAAGAACAGCTGTCGTCTAGTGAGTGAGGTGAAAGGTAAAAACTTCCCCACTGACTCGGGGAAGCACGGCTCCCCTACTTAGTTCATGTATGAGTAGGTATGACTCAGTATAAAGCATGGTTGGGCTTCACGTGCATTTTATAGAGCAGCTGAAGACTTCCAGTTTGAACTCAAAGAGCCGTTGGCCCTGCCCTTCTATCTGACTTCGACCATGGGCCCTGCAGGCTGGCAATAAAGATTAGCTTCTGCTGGGATGGGTAAGCCATCCTTCTCAGTTCTACGTGCGGGATAACCCACCCTTCTGGAAAGAGCTAATAACTGGTGGTCTTCTACATCACAAAGGGAATATGACTTTGAATCATCTCTCTTCATCACTGGGGCTTGGGAAATGACATTTGCATAAGTGACCATAACCCTCGCTAATGTAAAATGCTGTGGCTGTTTAAACCCAGTGGACAGGCCTGGCTGTGTTATTTGTTAGCACCAATTGTTACATCATTAGTTCAGTAGTGGACTTAGAAGTGTTAGCCTTTGGCAGAAATTATCTTCAGTCAGAGACCTTAGCCTATTTCCAGTATAGGAAAAGGGGGAATGCCCTCATTTAGTATTCATATTTGGAGTATATTTGTTATCATCAATTACTTTGCTGAGAATGAGACGAAATAGAAATTAAAGCCAAATATGGCTCTAAGGACTCCAGCAGAAATTGTGATATTGATTTTATCCATCTCTCATTATTACGGTTTTAAACTTTGTTAGCTGATTATTTCACTCCAGCTGGTGCCAAGAATGTTGGCAAATAACAGTACATCTTAGCCTCGTTGAAAATGCTTTGGTTTTCTGTATCAGAAAATAAATATATAACTAGATAGACAGTGCTTACTTTTCATAAATGAAAAAGGAGATGATATAAGAGTTAGCAGAAGTGGGACAAAGTACTTAGAATAAGAAACAAAAGTGGATGCATGTAGCTCAGTGAATGGAGTGTAGTTAGTTGTCGACTTGACACAAGCGATGGTCACTCGAGAAGAGGGAACCTCAGTTGAGGAATTGCTGCCATTGGATTGGCCTGTGAACATGGTTGTGGTTTTAGATCAGTGATGGATCACTGTGGGAGGGCCCTGCCCACTGTGGTTCTGGGCTATATAAGGAAGGACTCTAAGCAAGCCATGGGGAGCAAGCTGGTAAGCAGCGTTGGTCCATGACACCTTCTTAAGTTCCTGCCTTGACTTCATTCGATGGTGTACTATGACCTGTAAGCCAGAGAAGCCCTTTCTTCCCCCAAGTTGGCTTGTAGTAAGTGATAAGGCAAGCTAGGGCAGGTGTGATGGATTTGGTTTTTAAGTTGTGCTGTTCATTCATTCATTCATTCATTCATTTGGTGTTATTTTGTTTTGAGACATAGTCTCACCTATCTCAAGCTGGCCTTAAACTTACTGTGTTATGGTGATGTTTTGTTTGATTTAACAAATAAAGCTTGCCTGAAGATCAGAGTGCCGAGCTAGCCATACTAGCTACCTGTAGAGGCCAGGCAGTGGTGGCACACCCCTTTAATCCCAGCAGCCACACCAGTTTCCCATTCATAGAAATAAAAGTCCTTGTACATACAAAGAAGATATATCTGAAAATTGCATATCAGTTTATGCACTGATTTTATTTTTGTACACCTCCGTTTTACTTGCAAGTATTGCATTCATTTTGAGGACCATGTATTATTCTTATATAAGAAAAAGGTTAAGGAAGCAGGGAAGGCAAATGTGAAAGGCGATAAGCTGCCACAGAGGATGAGAAGGTAGGCCACAGGCCTCGGGTTTAGATCCCAGGGTGTAGAGCATCCATTCAGGCGCTTGTTTCCAGTGGATACATGGATGGGATTTTCATGCCAGCAGAGGAATCTAGAGTCCAGGCTGGCTGTGAAGTGGGACTCTGGATAGGAAAGTATAGGGCTACAGAGTGGTTGGAAAGCTAGATCGGTCTTTGCCATGATGAAATAAAGACGTCAATAATCGTGGAGTATAGTTAGGCAACGAGTTTCTTGTGACAAGAGTTTTATGCTTGATTTTTTTTTTTTGAGGAGATTCTGATTCTGAGGAGGCTCCCACAATTCAGGAATGTGTCTACTGAGAGAGATCACAGTGAGCTTCTGTTATGATTGCTTATGGGAAAGGAACAGAATTTGGTCCCTGTAGATAACTTCAATACAGTGACATTACCTAGCCTTGCAGAGGGGGCAGCTTGTGCTAAGTTATTTATATCTCAGTTTTGGTGATGACCCATGTAAGACATTTTTTAAAACTGTGTCATGTAAGGTTAGTCCCTTACACCAAAATGCAAGAAAAAGAAGCTACCCATTAATTAACTGAGTAGGTTAATTAGTCCTTTGCCAAGTTAGACAACCTGAACAATAACGGTGTCCAGATATCCGTGTGTTTTCTGTGTAGGGTAAAGATCTATACAGCTAAATTTAGCTATTAGCATCACTTAGGAGATGCTCCTCTTTTGTTAGATTTCTTTGGCAAAAGCTAGCCATTTTGTTAGCGGTGGTTTTGATGATGAAATCCTGTAATTCAAGAGGTTGGTGTATTCAACCAGACTGCTACCTTGGGCAGTGCTGAACCAACCACAAGGGGTCTGTTTTCTTGAGACCTGGAAAGCTGTTCTGTTTGCTAAACAAAGGAATTGTTGATTTCAGTGATTTAATTCCCCTTTTGGCTAAAGGCAGCTGAATGAAAACAGTGCTTATTTGGGAAGGAATCTGTTGCTAAGGCAACTGATATCTCCTTAATTATTGGCCAATATTCCCATATGAGATTGGTCTCTTTTGATAGTTGGAAATAACCAAATTATCCTGAACATTTTTCAAGTCTTGAATTCAGTGTGATGGAGGGGAAATGTGATGAGAATTTATTTCAAATATATAATTAGATACCTTTTGTTTGTGCTGGCATAGTGAAGGCAGCCTTGCTCGTGGTAGCAAAAACATAGGTAACCACATGGCATTTGCAAAATCTCCTTCATTGTAAGAGACCTCACTACTTAAGACCAGTTGTAGCGCTAAGATTAATGACCTATGCTCAGTTTTTTTCTTTTTTTTTTAAATTGAATCCTTTGATGTCTGTAAGAAAATATAATATGTCTAATCGGTCTTTTATCCTCTGGAATAGGCTGATATTATGCGTTTGTAAGTACTATTTGAGTAATTATGCTAGCAAGGACCGTCCTCGGAGCTGTCTGCAGTGTGAAATTCTTTCCTTCACTGTTTTTCCTGGTGAGTGTGAATGCTGACCTTTGGAGAGTGATCTCTTTCTGCCAGTTACTTTGTAGGATCATGTAAAAGACCTACGGGTTCTTGTCTCTTGGCAGGGTAGTTGTTTGATCACTTAAAATTAATTGAAGCTCAAGTTCTAGTGTATTCATATCCTCATACCTCATACCATTCTCCTTTACTGTGAAGGGCATACTACAAGACCAGTAAAAGCCTGAGAAAACGGGAGTTTGTCTTTATAATTTAACAGTAAAAGACTTGCTTGTGGGTCATAGCGAGCACACATTATCCTCTGTCCTTACAACAAAATGGGGACTTTCGTTCTTTGGTCCTTGTCCTCTGACAGGCCAGAACATGGTGAAATTCTTCTAGTGTTACCCAGGGTATCCCACATCTCCCAAGGGAGTGGACACAGGGTCCCAAAATGGGCCACTGATCTCTGTGCTGTGGAAGATGTGGTTTTGGAGAGTTTCACCTGAGAGGCTTTGTCACCATAGTTCTGTGTTGCCTGTTCTGTGATATCTCTAGATAGTTAACATGCTTCCATGGGATTAGTCTTCCCATGTCTAATTCATGGGGATGCCATTGGCTTTACACCTTGGGTTGAACTAAATCTACAAAGCTTTGTATTATGTATCTGAACACTTGAGTTAGATTCATGTACATATTTATCATCTATTCTAAACTTGTGGAATCTCACTTTTCTTTTTAAAAAGCTTGAAATAGTAAATACAGATAAGGTTCACTTGGTGGAAATATTAAGATACATGAACGGGGACAGCAGCCTGCAACACTCTCGACCAAAGCAGAAGTAGAAGCCACCGAGTGGAGCTCAAGGTGGTGTTGTCCTGCTCATCTCTTCAGTATCATCAACCTGGTCTCCACGGGCAGCGTGTCATTTTTGTTTCGTCTTTCTTCTTTAAAGAGCGTGTCTTTTACGTCTGCAGAAGTTCCTCTGCCTCAGGCTACATTAGAAGCTTGAAGTCAAGAGTGTGATACATTTTAATTTTGTCTCTTTTTAAATAGCTCTGTTGACCTTAGATTTTATTTAACATATGATGAGAGCAGATCTATCCTTGTTCCAAGAAAAATGTTTTTGTGTTCTTTTGCAATTTTGTACTTGGAAATATTCCAGAGGATTTGTTTCAGCAGTCCAATATATGAGACTCCTTCTTCCCAGATTATTGTAGTTAAAAGCTGACTTTTAGATGATTGTATAGTGTGTAGGGTCAGGAATGTAGCTTAACAGGGAACACTGGCCTAGCACCCATGCAACCATGAGTTCAAATCCTCAGTACTGGAAACAAAAATTTACAATCAGAATTCATTCCCATATTGTTTCGATAATAAAATCTAACCAATTTAGCATATCCTGAGTTCTGTGCATATAAAGCTATGTTTGCCTTGTCACATGAACATTTTGAAACAAAAGTGCAAAGCACCATTTTCTCACTGAGAAATCAAAGATGTAGAGAAGACATTGGTTAACATTTCTCTTAACTTAGTTTTAAAAATTGTATAAATATTTTTTCTGAAGACATGTACTCAGTGCTAATTTTCAATTCTCATGATACATTTCAACAACTATCACCTACTTAGCAGATTTCTAAGTATACACATTACAAATCTTGTCTTTGTACTAAATTCTATGACAATCCTCTTTCTTTCTGTATTTTATTTCCTTCTTAAACCTAGCTAATTTTTTGGTCAGTCCTGGGTTGGGGAGATGACTCAGTAGAAAATTGTGCTTGCTGTGCAAACCTGACAACCCAAGTCTGATTCCCAGAACCTATGCCACGTTGCTACACACACACACACACACACACACACACACACACACACACCACATATACATACACATATATACACATACACACACTACACATATACATGTTCATATGCACACACATATATGCACATACACACACACACGTTAGTGCCTTATTCTAATTCTTCTGCAGTCCTTTCTAGAAATAAACCAGATACATTAATCACATTCAGCTGACAGTGTGTTACCCTTTCTGGTTTGCTCTTCAGGGAGAACGTTGACTCACCCAGCTTTGTGAAACAGAACGTTTTATATTACCTCAATGCACGTTCATTAAAGTGTTTTATCACCTTATTTCTTGTGTGTTTTCAGATAGGGTCTCATTACATAGCACAGGCTGGCTTTAGGCATGTGTTAATCTTCCCATCTTAGTGCCTTGAGTGATAAGAGATGATGTACACCACCAATCCTGAAAAGGTGTTTATATTAAAAGGAAAATGAGTACCAGAGGGCTAGCATACCCATCCACTCTCAAGATTCACTGGTTTAAATACGACATTCCAACTGAAAACATATACCCAACCTCCATACTCCTACCAATAAGTAAAAATATTTAAATGGAAATAATATGTACCAGTAGAAATAATTTTGAGGGATGGTGAGAGTTTCTGTTTCTACTTCAGTAATTATTTTTAGTGTTTTTGAGATGACTGTTGTATGCTATAATTCTGTCAGGCTTTTAAAGCATATATTATAGGTAAACTTTGATTTGTTAAATTTCAGAGCGACCTTTTTATTCTCTTCACATTATTTTTCTTACAAAGTAATGCAACAAAGAAAGAACAAAAGTCTATTCAAAAACATGATTTAATTATTTAAAAAATATCTTCCTCATATTCCATATTTCTTTTGTCGCTGTAATGGCCTCCGTTTTTAATAGTCATCCCCTCCTCTGCATGTGCCATTCAAATTTGGTGCAAGAGCAAACAGTGGCAGTGCTTTTAGCTTATTCTTGCTAGAAATTCTGCAGATCAAAATCAGCTCTTAAGGGAGAGTGTGGGAAAGCAAGAATAAGGAAAAGAAAACAAGTAAGATAGAATGCTTTTTGTTAGGACCCTTCTGGCCCATTGGCAAATCAGTTATATATATGCAACTTATTAGCATGCAAGGATAATTTTAAGTTTTAAGATATGAGAAAAAGCTAACAGTCAAGGGCTTTAGGGAGAAAAGAGAAATTATAGCATGCTGAAGACGTCAAAGAAGTTTTAGGCTAAACTTTGATGGACAGATAGAAGGTCAGAGACCTTCAGATAGAAACATTAGCAAAGCCCCCATCGGAATTCTCAATCTGAAGCACACTGTGTGTGCCTGTAATCCCAGCTCTTTGAAGGAGGTGGCTGAGGCAGGGGGATCACTGGAACTTAGGAATTTGGGGCCCGCTTGGCAGCATAAGACCCCCCAATCTCATACAGGAACAGGGCAGAGGGAGAGGGAGGGAGAGAGAGAGAGAGAGAGAGAGAGAGAGAGAGAGAGAGAGAGAGAGAGAGAGAGAGAGAGAGAGAGAGAGACTGACTCAAAGTTAACACATGCAACAAACTGAGAAAAAGAGTAACTCCCATTTCCCTCAATGGAAACTTGTCTGTACCCAGTTGGAAGCTCCTCCCACTTTTAGATACCCTGCTCTTTGTCAGCTCTTGTAGCTTCAACACCAGACATTTTTATTCCTCGTAGTAATGGAGGTCAGACATCTAAGCGTAAAGCATCAGCCGGCCTTGCAGGCTCCCATCATGAAACCACATCCTCATGACCCCATGGAAACCTTATCAGTTCCCAAGGACCCTGAAGGTTACCATCAGGGTTAGGCAATGCCATCACATGGAGGGTTTCAACACACGAGGCTGGGGAGACAAAGCTCATATGACAAACCAACAACCAGCATCCGAGAGGTCAGGGTTAGCGTTAGGGTCTGTCCCACCCTTGCATGGAATGCCTGCGGGATGAGACTTTGCTTAGATGCCTGTGGGACTCGGTGTGGACTTAGCCTGATGCCCTTCCTTGAGTGCCGTACAGTTAGTTGTCTTCGTTCAGATTTCAGGTATTTAGAAATGCTTTTGGATTTATTTTGGCTGTTTCCTGGAAATTAGCTTCTTTGAAACTGGCTCACCTTATGCCTCTGTAATAGTGAATATTTGGCTTTAGATAAATGTAGTTTACTTATTTAACAACTGCTTAATGGATGTCTATTATGTGCTTCTTTCTGATTTTGGCCCAGGCATTTGTTGTTTCCTGTCCCTGTACTTCTTACAAGGGCAGAATTGAAGTGGAGCATAAAAGCACTTAACTGTGGAATAGTTACAATTATGACTGATGGATGTTTTCAAAGGATTTTCTATACTTTTTATCCTTTCCAATTTTTTTTATTGTGCAGGTATTATATGCAAAGTATTGTGCAAGGTTAGGGGTTTACAAACTTCCTTCGAAGAGCAGAAGGTAAATATTTTAGGCTTTGTAGACCGTGAGCTCTCTGTTGGACCTACACAACTCTGCCATTGTAGTATTAGACTCACCTTAGACAATTCATAAACAAGTATATATCGCCATGTTCCAGAGAGGGGGGAGGGGAAGGCAAGCCCAAGGAGGCATGAGAAAGGGGAGAGAATTAGTGGCAATGGTGATGGCAGCCAAGAATGTTGGTTAGGGCTCAGTGAGGAGGCTAAGGTGCTGGAACAACAGAAGTCACAAGCACTGAGATCTCGGTGGGGAGGAAAAGGGTCTGGCTAGCTGTGTCCACTCCTATAACATCTGGACCCAGAGATTTGCCATGGCAACAGTGGTGGAGGAGAGTAAGCTGAGTAAGGGACAGCCAGATCTTTGCTGTCGTTGGCCCGCACTACCTGAAGCTTTGCTAGTTCCATGGTGCAGTCTGCACAGCAGAGCGGCCAGATGCAGGAGTCTTTGTCTCGCCTGAAAGTGATGACGGACAATGGGCAGTTCCTCCAGACCACTATAGCCAAGAGGACCACATAGAGGACATGTTCAAGAATGTGGGGATGCCCCATGCCAGCCAGGGCACCACCGATGTCTACAAACAGAAAACTGAGATTTCCTTTTTATTTAGAAGGCAACTCTGGAGTGTTTCCTCTTCCCAAATTAATCTCTTCTATCAAGTGCCTCTGCTTTTTTTCTGCGAGCTTTTTTGTTACGTCAAGAAGGAATTTTGTGAGCAGAAGAGAGACAAAACTAGCGCTATCTTTCTGCTGGAACGAGGATATGGTTTCTGCTCAGATGATGGGAAGCAACTCCTGCATCAATTTTTTTTTGTAGGGTTCAATAATTTAGGTTGCCAAGCTGCTATCTTCTCCCCTCTTACAAAACAGGTTTAAATGTGTAATCTCCAAGGATGCCCTCATCCTACCAAACTAATAAATGTATTTTTAGATGTCTATATGTTTAGGTGTTCATTACACACAACACATTTTCTTTTGTAATCATGCATCATGAACTAAAAAAGATTGAAAGTACTCTAATGCATTGCTAGGATCCAAGGGTGTGAGTTTCTCAGACTATTGCTCTGAGTTATCTAGAGGCCAGCCTATTTGAGAGAAGACATGTAGGCAAAGTAGTTTGTTGCTTTTTTACTTGGACAATGAACTGTTCCAAAACATAGTGGAACAAAGAAATCATTTTGTTATGCTCATGACTTTTTTTTGTTTGTTTGCTTGTTTTTGTTTTTTGAGACAGGTTTCTCTGTGGCTTTGGAGGCTATCCTGGAACTATCTCTTATAGACCAGGCTGGTCTCGAACTCACAGCAATCCAACTGCCTCTGCCTCCCGAGTGCTGGATTAAAGGCATGTGCCACCACTGCCCAGCTACTCATGACATTTTTTTGTGTGTCTGTGCATCAAGACCCCAGCTAGCCAGTTGAGGCTGAAGTCCCTGCTCCACAGACACATTTTCTGTCACCTTCCAGGAACATTCCAGGTGGTTTGGTCTTTTCTTCTTAGAGTGTGGTGACTCCTGGGTCATTTCTTGGGTTACATGGCATTTAACTGCCAACAGGGAATGTTTCAAAAAACAAGAAATGAAAGCTGATAGTGTGTTAGGGTCCAGAAATTCCCAGTGTCATTTATTCCATGTTCTCTACTTGTCAAAGGAATCACAGAGCCCACTGAGATGTTTGATGGGAGGGATAGAAATCTCACTTCTTGATGGAATCAATGTCAAAGAATTCATGGCTATCTTTAATATGCTCTCATACTTGGTTCATGGTGATTATTCTAGATGGCTAAGCCAGTCTTTAAATAGCACGGAAAGGGTTTTTTTTCCCCCTCTGCTTTTGTTGAAGTTATTAAGATAAAAAAGTACCTTATTCAATTACTTTAACTTTTTAAAAAAAACTTAGTTCTTTTCACTCGTTATCATTCAACTTTTGAGGTAATTATAGATGCAGCATAAGAAGTAGCACAGAGCGGCCTTGTGCTGTAGTTCTCAGCGAGCCCTTGGGAGACAGTAATAGTACAGTAACACTACTGGAAAATTGATACCGAGGAAGCCCCCGTCTTGTTCGTACTGCATATGCGTGTATTCAGCTCTGTGGGGCCCATTCCCACGTGGTGATTGCGAGTCAGGTTCTCTATTCTCTTGGCCTTCCGTTTATGTGAGTCCAGTGAGATGGAGCACCACAAGTTAAACAAAGCAGATTTATCACATCACCTAGGCAGCAAGGGACAGCAGAAGCCTAGGATGTGTCGCCAGCCAGTCTACCCCACCAGAGCACCTCCTAGGGCCAATGGAGCCTCAGCTGTATGTGCTCGGCGTTGTCTGATGCTGAGGGAGCCTAACAATCTGCCAAGTTTTTAATACCCCGTGGTCACATGACCAACTGAACCAAAGCATTGAAAGACATATTGCTTCTGCAGAGACCAGAGCAGAGCCCAGGCTCCTCTGGTCAGTCTCCTTTTCTCACAATGTTGCATTCCCTTCACATAATAACTGCTATTCTTAAGAACCACGTGTGAGGAAGGAGGGAGAGCTGGGCTTATGCAAACTTATCTTGGAGGTGTGTGTGTTGAGCAACAGAGTGAAAATAGATAAAGTTCTACCACCACAAGGGTCCCTACTTTTCCTGTGCCCAAACTAACCAGTTTCCTACATAGATAATTTTATAGTATCTCAAGGTTTGTAACACGAAACATAAAAGACCCAGAGACTGATATTGGGGTTCAAGCTTCAAGATCAATATCAAAAAAGCAAAGTAGCAGTCCGCTAGCTTCTTACCTCTGCCTCAGGCTAGATGGGCTGGTCCTGCTTCCACCAGCTCTCACCAGGCCTCAGACTGTAACCTCTCCTCAGCGTGACTGGGGAATGAATGCCTCTCTGAGACCTTGCCTCTTGTATACTTCTCTAATGTTGGGATTAAAGATGTGAGCTATAATTCTCTTTTAGACCGATTCACTCTTGTATAGATCTGGGTGGCCTTGAACTCACAGAGATCTGTCTGTCTTTTAACCCTGAGTCCTAGGATTAAAGGTGTGCACCACCACCTCCTAGCTTCCAGCTGCTGGGATTAAAGGTGTGTGCCTGGCTTCTATAGCTTGTGGCTGACTTTGCTTTCTGAATCCTCAGGCAAGTTTTAATAAATCATAAACATATCACTGCAAAGGATATTATAGAAATTATGAAATGATGCAAGCCGGGTGGTGACAGCAGGGCACACCCTTAGTCCCAGCACTCAGGAGGTAGAGAGGCAGGTGGTTCTCTGTGAGTTCGAGGCCAGCCTGGCCTACAGAGAGAGTTCCAGGACAGCCAAGGCTACACAGAGAAACTGCCTCAAAAAGAAAGAAAAGAAAAATGATGTGTCAACGTAGACCTTTTCCCATTCGATATGGTTTCTTTCAGGCTCATCCACATGGTAGTGTGGATCAACACTTTTTCTTCCTATTGCTGACTATTGTGCTGTGTTATGGATGGGGTACAGTTTTGTTTAGTCAGTTACCTATTGAAAGACGTCAATAGTTTTCTAGTTTGGGGCTTTTAGGAATAAGGATACTGTGGATATTAAGTTATGATTTTCCTTTAATATGAGATTTTATTTCTCAGAGAGAGATGTGGTAGGCTGGGATTGCTAGGTTATAAAGCAATTACGTTTGTAGTCTGCGAGGAAGTGCTGAGCTGAACCTAGGACTCCGCCGCTGTCCGTTTCCAGGGTCTGAGTGGTCTAGTTTCCCCGCAGCCTGTGGCATTTGCGGCTGCCTCTGTTTTCACTTTCGCCATTTGGACAGGTGTGCCATGAGATTTTATTACGCTTTAAATGTGCTTTTCCTTGGTAGCTAATAATGAAAATCTTTTTACATCCTTTTTTATCAACTGTGTCTTTTTGTTTCATGTCTTTTGCCCATTCTAATTGGATTATTTGGGGTTTTTTCCACAGTTGTTTTCAACTTTTTCCATGTATCCTATCTTCTCGTCAGTTGTTAGAGACGTAGTTTGTTAATACTAATCTTTCCTCTTCCTTGTAGGATCTTTTGTTTTGCTTAGCTGAAGGTCTTAATTTTGATAACTCCAAATTAAAATGTAAAACTGCGGACTATAACTTCGGATTATGTCTAAGAACTCTTCTACTCCTTAGCTACTAGATTCTTAGATACTAGCCTGAGTTACTGTGGTTCCTCCCCACCCCGAGTTCTTGCCTGAAAGTTACAGTTTCGTGTTTCCCATTGAGCTAATTTTATGTAAGGTACAAGTTGTTGTGAGATGCATCTTTCTGCTGATGGATATCTGTTATTTAAGTTTTAAATAGAGTTACTCCTTAAGATGTCAGCTTGTCTCTGTTCAATTAAGGAGAAGCGAAGAGTTTCACCCCTTGTCCCTCTAAGCAAAGAGGAGGCATAAAATGGCCAACCACCGAGAGGTAGGGCTGTAAAAGTAAGAGGGTAGAGTAGGAAAGCCCAGATTTGCAGGGGGAAAGCTGGAGATGTATATACTTCATCCCTTCTGCAGAATATATGTCTGGTCAAAAGTGCTTCCTGCTGAGCGATGGTTCAAGGTAGAGCCTCTGCTTTGTACGTACAAGGTCCCAGGACTGAGTCCCAACGCTGTCCCACTCCCGACCCCTGTCCCCCAATTTTATAATATAAGGCAAAAATTTTTTTCCTTGTATATAATGATTGTGAGTTTCACTGAAACATAGGTAAAGATGTTTCTTATTTATTTTTTATTATATTTGTTTATAGACCTTGGAGATGGTAATGTATGATTTTTGTTAATGTCTGTACACGTATTCTCTGTTTTTCTCTTAGAATGAATATTATGTTAAAATCTTGCTTATGCTCTTTGGGCAAAAGGGTGGACTAGGGGACACACCATGGCTTCCACTGCAAGATGTTTTTGTGTTTTTAGGGGTTTTTTGTTTATTTTCTTTAATTTCCATTTTTATTGTTTAATTTTTTGTTTTCTTTTGGGGGAGGTTGCAAGGGCAAAAGGCAGATATGGAGGGATGGGGAGATGAGTGGGATTGGGGTACATGACATAAAATTCACAAGAATCAATAAAAGTTAAAAACCTTGCTTATGACAAACTGTAATTCTCATTGCAGTGAACTCTAAATATCCGTAAGTCCAGACTTTTAGTGGTAGCACTAGGTATCTTTCATAGTTTAAATGTGTGTACCAAATGGAATTTGGGTATTGAGTGTGCGTCATACTGACTGATTTTCCTCCCAAAATTAACTCTGTTTAAACCATCCTTGCTTTTTGTCATATTTCAAAATGTGTTAGCTAATACTACTTTCAATAATCAAGGTATCATTTTTATCTTGCAAATTTATGCTGATCAAAAACCCTTCAACTTTGAAATGTTTATAAAAGTGACTGGGTGACAGAGCGGCAAACATGCTCTTTTAAGGTTGTAATTCTGGAAGCTCACGGGCTCTGAGGAAGGCACTGCCTCCGAGGGGAGCCTCGTCATCACTGTTATTTACCCGTTCACTTGGCATTTTTAAAAATTCTTTTGGGGGGGAAATACGAATATGTGAGTCCTTATCAGAAAGGAATAGAAAAATTAAAGGCAGTCTGGAGCAGAATAGAAGTTATTAACGAGCTTCGCTTTGACTGAAATGACAGGTTAATGGCTAAGTCTTCTTCTACACCACTTCTGTTGAAACTTCTAGCTTGCTTCAGTAAATTATTTTTGTCATTGTGAACTAAAGGCTAAAAGCAAGGTGGTTTTAATTTCCATTTTGAAACCCAGACAGGAGATTCTTAGTGACCTTCACTCGCAACCAGAAGTGGTTACATTTCTTTGGAGTATGTTCTGTTTTCAATTGTTTGCACTATTGTGGATCTCACAACATCACATTTTCTTTTTATTGACTTGAGAGAAACAAAATCACACAGAGCAAAATTTTTGATCTGTTCTCATTTGGAGCAGGATATAGTATGCCTTTCTGTACTAGGCCTGATTTCTTTTCATTTTTTTTTTCTTATTTTTCTTTGTTCTGATTTCCTGTAAAATTCTAGGAATTTTGTAATAATATCACAGATGGTAATTACTTACATGTGTTTAGTCCCCTTTATGTTTTCTATATGTTACATTGCATTTAAAGCTTAACATCCCTTAGAGATAGGTTGTCTCATTTACCCCATTTTACTGATGAAATTTAGGGCAGAGCTATTGGATCCAAGACTATGTGCAGTGTGGGTGGGCCTTGTTCCAGAATTAAACCAACATTGCTGCTTTCTTTATCTAGGAAGCTCTGTTGTGAAAAAAGATCAGGTGACCCAAGCAGCATGTTTAATAACAAGCTGTGGGTTGTTTTGATGTAAGAAACTCAACTAGTCATAGACTAGTAGCAAACAGTTGCCAGTCTGGATTACCCTTTGAACAGCATTGTTCCATAGTGCTATACGAGCTAGTCAAAGGGAGGAACCTTGGTGCATGTCTTAGTAAGGGTTCTATTGCTATGAAGAGACATCATGACCATGGCAACTCTTATGAAGGAAAACATTTAACTGGGCCTGGTTTACAGTTCAGAGGGTTAGTCCATTATCATCATGCAAGAAGCATGGCAGCACACAGACAGACATGGTGCTGGAGAAGTAGTTGAGAGTTCTCCATCCAGATCCTCAGGCAGCAGGAAGACAGAGAGACACTGGACCTGGCTTGAGCCCACCCCCAGTGACACACTTTCTCCAGCAAGGCCACACCTACCCCAACAAGGCCACACCTCCTAATAGTACCACTCACTATGAGCTCTTGGGGACCATTTTTATCCAAACCACCACAGTACATACTTGTCTTTTTAGATGTTCAACACTTATGCCCTGAAACTTTCATAAAACACAATGGAACACGGTAACATCAAAAGTCTCTGGAACTGGAGAAATGGATGTTGGAAGTGCTTGCCATGTAAGCATGCAGACCTAAGTTTGGATCCCTGGAGCTCTCATGAAAACTGGCGACAACTACAACTATCTGTAACCCTAGGCTTGGGAATGGAAGTTGGGTAGATATGGGAGGGGCTTACTGGTCAACTAGTCTAGATGAATGGTTCATTGGGAGACCCTGCCTCTGAAAGTAAGTTGCAGAGTGATGGAGGAAGACATTCAGTGTTGACCACTGGCCTCCACATACATGTGCACATACATTCTTGTATGCACACATGCACATGCACACACATTGAACTGCATGTTGCATTCCTGCACATACAAGCAAACTTTTTTCTTGTAGTTTATGTAATTACCTTGTCTTGATCAAATAGCAGTTAATTTATAAGCAAGCATGGGCAGTGAGTTATCAGTTATGATTTTAGATCCTAGTGAGAAGTAAAGTGTCTTTTCCAACATCAATATGAGTGTTGCCTGGTTTGCCTTCACCACATTGATGGGCATGGCAGAGCAAAATGTTTATCATGTCTAGCACCAGCGCTTTCGACTTCACAATTTGCACAGAGCTAGTCACAACAGGGGAGCTGTGTCACCAGAAGGGAATTCCCACCACAGAGACTTGCTCCTGCTTTAGAAAAGATGTTTCCCTGCTTCCCTCGCACTCAGTCGTGTCAGGCGGGGCTCTGAACTTTACTCTGATGAAGACCCCCATACAAGATCTCATCCATGGCATGGGAGAATGTCTATATCCACAAGGAACCACTGTTGGGACTCTACAAGTTAAGGCATTGTGGTTCTATGTCTCTGAGCGGGTGGGGTATGTGTAATAATAGGAAAGTCTGATGTGAATGGGTTGAACCATTTTATGTGGGAGATTGTTTTCCTTTTAGTTGAATTGTCATGTAGTAGGCTATCCCGGTCTTTTCTACCTTCTTATAGGCGCTGGAGCAAACGCAGGGAGGTGGTCAGAGCTAATGTAGACAAGTCAGGGTTTGTTCAGGCTGAATGTCCACAATAGTATTTCTTCTTCTTCATTTTTTCCCACTTTTAAGTAATCTTAGACTATTTTAAATAACTAGGAGAATTCATGTGGTAGATGGAGTCTCACATGCCCTTCCCCCATCTTCCCTGAGCATGTCACCACAGACTGACTGCTCGTACCCAGGAAGTCAACCCTGATGTGAAATGATCAGCAGCTGTTCCCATGTCACTAGGGGTTTCACTTTCTTGCTTACACCCCTTCTGTGGTCCCTGATCCAGCCCAGGACCCCAGATCGGGTTTAGCGGTCATGTTTTCTAAATCTCCTTAAACCTGTGATAATTCCTTAATTGCTCGCTGTCTCTCATCTCCTCGACCCTCTTAAAAAGTACTGGTTAATTATTTCGTGGTGTATCTCTCAATTTGATTTTGTCTGATGCTGTCTGATACATGGAGGTTTTGAGGTTTGGCCACCATGTCACAATAGAGATGTGCTCTTGGAATTAAATGACATCAGCGAGGCCGTGAAATCACCTGGTGTTTTACTGCTGGTTTCTACTTGATTCCTCGAAGAAGGTGACTTCTAGGATTTTCTATGGTAGCACTATCATTTTTCCTTTTCCAGTGGTCTTTTTAAGAAATTTTATTTATTTTTTATTTTTATTTTTATGTGGTGTTTTGCCTGCTTATATTTCTTTGGGGAGATGCCAGATGCCCTGGAACTGGAGTTACAGACACTTGTGAGCTGCCATGTGGGTGCTGGGAATTGAACCCAGGACCTCTGGAAGAACAGCCAGTGCTCTCAACCACTGAGCCATCTCTCCAGCCTGTTTTCCTTTTCAGTGAAGAGATACTTTGTTGGGAGATAACCTGAGATTATACAAATATTATACTTTTCCTCTACCTTCAGTCTCAAATTCAATTATCCACCAATTCTACGCTCTTGTTCACTGCGTTGTATTTCTGTAAATTGTCTGGATTTAAGAGGAGACATTAGCTGAGGGACCCTGCTCCAGACATTTCTTCTCTTGGGCTGCCCTCGCTATAGTCTGTGACTCTTTCTTGCTCGGGTCTCTCCGCTCATCTTTATCCCGATTTGACTTTTCCAGTGAGGCCGTTTTGATCACCCAGTCTAACAATGCTACACACCATCATCTCCAACATCCTTGCTCCTCCAACCTTCTTTCCCAGTGGTCTTCCCCCATTGCTTTTCCTTTTCTTACCACAGCACCTGTCTGCTAACATGATTGCACAGTTTGCCCCCCACCCACACACACATCTTTTTTAGCTGCTTGTGATTTTGACTTTAGAATGGCGACATGATGGACAGCAACATTCCGAGGACTCCCTCTGCTGGTGGGTAGAGGAAGGAGCCCAGTGGAGGTGTTCTTCCAGCTCTGTCTTCCTTAAACTACTAGATGTGGCGCTGGTGGTTGTGGCTTCCACCACTTACCAGGCTGGTCAGAACAAAAACCATCTGATATTTTCCTGACATCTCTTCTGAGTCCCCCCACCCCCCTTTCTCTTCGGGGAGTTACAGTGCAGTATTTCAACATAAAGTTACTGCCTCCTCACAGCCAACATTTTGACTTTGGACTAATAGCTTCACCTTTCTGTAACTCATTTTCTTTATAAGCCGAGACTAATAAATCATAGGTTTGCTGTAGGGATAAAATAAGGAAACACACATAAAGCACTCAGTACGGCACCAGCATGTTGTAAGCGTTCTCTGAGTGGCAGCCATTATTATTATTATCTAGCCTTTATGGATGTATTTTAAGCATGGCTTTCATTTGTCTCATTTTGACAGTATACCTCATCTTCTGACCTACATGTACCTAACTTTCAAGAACTCTTTCCCTACTCTTTCATTATTGCTCGCCTTTCAAAAATCTCTACCTTTTTGTACTGTCTCAACCCCTGCGGCATGATGCCCCTTAACTTAAACTACCATAAGATAAAGCTAGCAGGACTTCCGTATCGGAAGACTAACTAGTTAAGGGCAACATTGGAGTTTTCCTACCAAACTCTTTATCTGTATACATTTTTAAAACGCCTGATCTATAGCAGACTTTAAAGCATTTTTTGTTGTTGTTGGAGAGGTTTCTTTGTGTAGCCCTGGCTGTCCAGGAACTCTCTCTGCAGACCAGGCTGGCCTCAAACTCAGAAGTCTACCTGCCTCTGCCTCCCAAGTGCTGATATTAAAGGAATTCATCACCACCACCCAGCTTAAAAGTAAATTTTATTTGATTTATAATTTAATCTTTTTTTCTGAAAATAAGATGAACACAAAAAAAATTAGTAAGCAGGCAGTATTTCTAGAACCACCTGAAAGCCTGGACCTGTTCTGTCGCATGTTTCTATCTATCTCTGTGAAGTTGCTAGAAAAAGAGAAAACAACAACAACCACCACCAAACTACTGAGTTACTTTGAGTTTTGGTTAGGTCTTCACCAGAAGTCATGCTTTTTTTGGTGGGGGTGCAATTTAAGTTAGAGCTTTGGTAGCTTGCTGTATTGGTGCTGGCCATTTATTATAACTTCCAGGCCATCAGTGGAAGGGATGCTCTTGGGCAGTCCTTTTGAATAGCCCATGCTGCTTCCAAGCCTATGCCTATATCCTAGAAACCCTTCGTTTTTTTTTTTTTCACACAGAGTTAGAAGAGGGACAGAGGAACACCTTCAGACGTTTAGACTATGAGACATCACAAGTATTGATTTCAGGTGTGTGGTACATATTTAAGTGGCGCTCCTCTCAGGACTTCCGGCCAATGCAAAATGTGTCTTCCTTTGGTTATAGGCCAAGGCACTTCATCCTTTTTTCCTTCAAGAGCATGGGAAAGGATTCCTGACCATCCTGACTATAGAACACCTTCAAAGTTAGTACAGACACAGCCTTCAGTCCAGTACATGGCATTGATAACATAGTCCCTTAGCCTTCAGTGGAATCATGGTGAATGGTTATGTACAGGAGGAGGAGAAACACCAATAGAAAAGAGACTGGTTGACTACTATCCTGTTTTAGCCATTTGTTAGCTCAAACAAGCTAGAATCATTTGAGAAGAGGGACTCTCAATTAAGAAAATGGTTATAGGCAAGTCTGTAGAGCATTTTCTTGATTGATGGGAAAGGGCAGGCTCACTGTGGATGGTCCCTTCTCTGCACAGGTGGTCCTAAGGAGGCCAGGAAACAACACTCTTCATGGTCTCTGCTTCAGTGCCTGCCCCAAGATCCTGCCCTGACTTCCCTCAGTGATGGCATGTGGCCAGAGAGTTGTAAATGGTGATTTTGTTCATAGTGTTTTATCACAGCAATAGAAACCTGAACTAAGAAATTGCACAGGGTTAAGGTCTATAGCCAGGAAGGGAAAATGTGCTTAGAAGGAAGAAAAATGTTACTTAATGTTAGTGCCTGATAATCTACCAAAAATACCTTCATCTGGACTTGGACAACTGGCTAGATATGTTAGTAGAGAAGTGAGCCAGGCAGCAAAGAGGACTTTTCAGAATAACATGCCGGGCTGGAGAGATGGCTCAGCCATTAAAAGCCAGGCTCACAACCAAAAATATAGAATAACATGCCATGGATGGCCCAGAATGTCCAATGGTACCCAATCCAAAGTTTCTCTTCTAAGGATGGACCAAGCCTGGTGCTGCGCCACTCTGACAACAGGGAGCATTGTTTACGGTTGATAGTGCTGTCTTGGGTGCGTAGCAGCTGGGGTAGAGAGAAGCTTAGATGAGAATACAAGTTGGAGGGTAGGGTTTGCCCTGTGTTTCCTTCACTGTCCAGCTCTTCTAGGAAAACAATATTGTAGCCTGTGTCCACTTGGGTTTCAGCTGTTTGTAGTCTCAGAGCACTAGAGTGTCACTGTGACAAATGACAGGGTGACAGTACAAAGTAGTGGCTTCTATTTATTAGAAAGAGCAAGAGTCACAAGTAAGCAATTTTCTTTACCTTTTTTTTCCCCTCGGAAGGAGGGATATTAAGGTTCTATCAGAAAAATATATGCTCAAAGCCAAACAAAGATGTTTCCTGGCTCGTGTCACGAAAGAGGGCCTCATTCGAGAAACCCCCAAAGCTCCAGTAATCCTGCTCCAAACCAACCCAATTTACCTCAAATTTCTTTCACAGTTCTCGTTAGACTCATGCAGTAAATAAATTAAGTACCTTTCCCACTGGGAGTTTTTTTAGAAACACTTAATGAAGTAAATTCCATAGTGTTAGGCCAGAGGGGAGCCATGCTATTGGATTATTTTTAGCATGCATTTCCAGTTTAATTTTTGTTGGTTCCTTTGGATCTGTGCTGGAGTCTTAGCCTGATAGTGTGGTTCAGAGGGCAGAGAGATTTGGTTTTGATGTCTAGAGTGTGTAACCAAGGGAAATCCTTGTCCCCAAAGGTTATAAAGTTTAGTCAGGAATTGTCTCTCTGCATCTGGGAAAACGGAAGAGATGGTGTGCTAACTCTTAATTCCCAATGTTTACAAAAATCCTATATGTTTATTTTAATTATCTTGTC
The DNA here is from genome assembly GCF_017639785.1 of Mesocricetus auratus. Taxonomy (NCBI): domain Eukaryota; kingdom Metazoa; phylum Chordata; class Mammalia; order Rodentia; family Cricetidae; genus Mesocricetus; species Mesocricetus auratus. The sequence goes on from NW_024429266.1 coordinate 87,690,225, forward strand.
TTTCAAGAAAACTATCTTAAACTATTTTAAATTTAACGTAATTTAATCATTACGGTTAAGAGAGTAGCTTGCAATCTTGGAGGGCTTAGAGAATTAAAAGATTGTTTCACAACATGCATGGCTATTTGTTAATTGACATTCCGATTATTAATAGATTTCCTTTAAAAACAAAACAAAAAAAATAGCCTTGACCTATGAATAACCAAAAGCATTTGCAAAAGACAACAAAGATAAAACTTTCAAAAAGAATAGATATTTTGGAGTGAGGACAGTGTGGAAGTGCAGGAGATGCATTGTGGCTGGGAACTAGGTAAGCTACAGCAGGACTTTCGCATCACCCAGTTGTTCAGCAGGATCTTGTGATTTTCCAGTGCTCTACTTTGTAAAAGCTTAGGTGTTTGTTTTGGAGGAGGGGAAAGAAAAAGGAAAGACAATTTTCTCTTTGTCCAGAACTCTCTGATACCTCTGTTGCTATTTCAACAGGATTGATGCCCCTCATTTTAGCTTGAGATCTGTCGTGAAGCTCACCTAGTGTTTTTGCAATCCCCAGATAATCAGGAAGGATGGAAAAGTGTAACGGGAACAAAGTAGAACACAGCAGTATCCAAAGTTGCAGACCAAATGGGTAACCCCGAAGAGAAAGAGTTTGACAGCCCGAAGTATTTCATCTCACAAGGCCCCGATGCTGCTGTGTGAGAACAATTCAGTTAGAAAGATCATCAACAATTAGATGACATCTCTATCACACCTATTACTGAGTTGAAATTTCCCTGACATGAATAATAAGGGGTCTTGTTTGACATTTAACAGTTTAATTAATTTGTTTCCCAAAATGAATGATGTTTTACACCGTGGATTTTTCAGTACGCAGTCTTTATATACTTGAGTTGTTTTTCTTTGGCTTTTCTTAGGGGTTGCTATTTCATCCTCCTTTTCACGTAGCAGGTCACGTTCTCCCACTTCGGATCTTTGAAGAGAGCCAATGGAGGAGCATGGAGGAGGAAAATGGGAGATACAGTTTTGCTTTGTTTTAGAAATGCAATGATCTTTGTCGTTATTGTCAAACCAAAGTCCGAGTGTTGTGTGTCTGGTCACCCAAGTTCTGGGAGATCTTCAAGGCCTTTGTGTGCTCTCAAGCATGCTGTGTGATATAACTCTATGTACTGTTTTTCACACATCACCATTTTAGCTGTTTCTTTCCACCTTTAAGAGATGTTTTGTACTAATGTGAGATAGGCAGTGCTAGTTTTGAAAATAATTATTGCTAAAGGTCACTTCTAAACAACTGCTGTGAAGGTAGGAGGAATAGTCCACCATGACCATAGAAAGCACTTGTGAGTCTACTGCGTTTTTCTGCAAACAAATACTCTTAAATTCCATCAATTAAATTATTTATTCTTAATTGCTCTATACAAACACACTAGTCCCCTACCTGAAACCACTCCCCTTTGCAAGGAGATTGTTAAATCACCAAAGATGCATGGTAAGGCATCACCCCGTGGGACATGAAAATGGACAATACTCTGTGCATTCCAGAGTACACGTCCTTAACTGTCTGACGAGGAGATGTATCTCTCAGGGATGGAGCATAGCCAGGTAGACATTCTCAGGGGAAGTCAGCTGAGCACACGTTTGTGACAAAGAATGCTCGGAACGTGCCACGCTGAAGAGGCAACTCCAAGTGTTCAAGCTGGAGTCCAAAAACTTACCATTTACAGACCACTCTGAATCTCCCAGCTGATACCACCTCCCTTACGTCTGATCTTATTTTATAAGGGCATATAAGATATAAAGCAGGTGTCACTGATTTATGGTGCCATTTTAGGGACAAATGATGATGAAAGAGTATGAGACTGAATTTCACTGTTAAGCCTCTAGAATGGACACATTTTTTAAATGTTTCCACAAAGTACCATAAGATGCTTCAATACAATAGAGAGCCAGCAAAGTTGAAATTGCTGCTATTATGTGTTTCATACTTGTTAAAGCCATCCTGGACCATGGTGAAAGAGATTGCCTCCTCCTTCTCATGGAAATGGAACATCCCCCCTTCCCATGTGTGTTTGTAAGTAAGTGGGGACACAAACCACCCCTTTGGCACACATTTGGAAGCGAAGATGTGTGCTTGAGTGCTTGATGTGTATCACATAAAGGCTTCTTTTTTTAAAATTGCCTTCCAATTAGTAATTTTGAACCTGTACAGTTTTCATAATGATTTTTTTTGCCTTCCCCTACCTCTGAACTTGATCCCTAGGCCTATATCTCTTTTTATTAAGTACCCCATCTCTGCCTGAAGATGCCTTAACTCATGCATAGCAAAGGATTAGATATACTTCCATGAAGACAATTAAATGTAAGCCTTGAGTGATTTCCTTTTATCACAAAAATTTCAGAAATGAAATAGGTGTAAAAAACAATAACAACAAACCAACCAAAACTTGACATCAGGCACAGAAGAGGCATGCTTATTTAAAATTTTTTTCTTGATGATGCTGACACTGTGCCTATAGAATCCAGCATGAGCCCCAAACAACACAGCAATGATAATTAATCTTCATGCTGTACATGAGGAAACCAAAGCATTTTTAGTCATTGTGCATTGTGTCCCCTCATTACTATTAGCTAGTGAGATCATCATGGCTGAGTCACATGTGGGCTGTGTGTGTGAGTAGACAGGGATCTCACTGTGATGCCAGGTTGACTCCCAAACCCCCAAGTGATCTTTCTCCTTCAGCTTCCTAAGAAGCCGGAGCTGCTCACACACTGACACAGTCGGTTCTACTTAGGTGCTTGAAAAAGCAGTTTCTTCATTCATCCAGTGGTGGCCATCATAACTGCTCCTCGTATTTAATATACAGCATGGTACAGTAGAAAGAGCATTGGAATTGGATTCAGAATATACATTTAAGGATTGACTCTCTTAGTATGAGTCCAGTTCATCTAATACACCTAAATTTGTATCCACAGTGTGTGCCATAGAAATACCATCTAGTTTCGTGGAATTGGTTGAGAACTAATGTAGTGAATGTGCCTTGTGGTAAACCATATGACCCTGTGTTTGTTAAATGTTTCTTCAAGGCAAATACTATAAAAATCATCTTACACTTCATCTCTGGTGGTTTCCACAATGTCCTTATATAGTAGGTACCATTGTTATGCCAGCCTTGTAGATGGGAATGCTGAGGCATAGGCAGTTTGATAGCTTGCCTACGACTACATGGTAAGTGGCAAAGCTGCTTGATTTGTATGTAGTAATTCTGCTTTCAGAACCGATGCTCGCAACCTTCCATAAAGACATGTTGTCTAGGAAGATTGCTTGTGTTTATAGGAATATGTGAAGAATGTAGAACTGTGTCTTCTGATGGAAAAAGTGAGCATCAGGGGGAAAAAGGAAAGCGAGAAAAAGCCAACTTAGTGATTCTGCATCAGGATTAGTCTCAGTTGGTATAGACCAAAGGCCCTTAGTGATTCTGCATCCGGATTAGTCTCAGTTGGTATAGACCAAAGGCCCTTAGTGATTCTGCATCCGGATTAGTCTCAGTTGGTATGGACCAAAGACCCTTAGTGAGTTTGGAGGTAGGGTAGGAGAACTAGAGGACCCTAAAGATGTGTTTGAATTCCTAGTTTCTTCCCATGTTCTAGAAATCTTTGACGTGTCTTTGTTCAAAGATTCCAATTGAAGAGAGGTATCAAGTCCCCTCAAGCAAAGTGCTTCAATGCATCTATGTGTTTAGAAGAACCTCTCTATTTTAATACTACCAAGCCCAGGAGCTTGTCATCCAAGTCAGACCCAAATGCGGATGTGACTCCTTAAGTATAGGTTCCTTGAGTATGGGTTCTCCCAGTGTGAAAACTTGTGAACCACTGAGAGAAGTTACGCATGCATGCATGCATGCACGCAGACACACACACACACACACACACACACACACACACACACACACACAATGGTGGTATAAGCACTGGATAATTGCTAATGATGGTCGTATTCAAAAAATGACATCAGCAAGAAACCCTGTGATTGATTCTGGGTCCCTGTAGCTGGTCAATCTGGTTCGTGCTGATGGATCCAAGACAGAGGCCTTATTCTACTCTCTTAGAATTGCCTCTTGTGACTGTCCGGTACCTTTGGAGTTCTTGGCTCTACTCTCAAAAATACCTCTTACTTTCCTCTAAGGAAAGCCTGTGTTCACAACTGAGTAACTTTGTTTTCCTGACCAACTAATTTGTAAGTAGTTATAGAAAAATTTAGGGGTCTGAAGATACCTTTATTTTAAAAGAAAATGTGTGATAAAATGCGGCACCAAAACATGTCTTAACTGCCGTGAGTCTCCATGTGGTCACATCGCCTCTCTCATGTTATACTTGGTCTCTTTTCACAATGAACTGATACAATTCTTTAAAAACCAAGAAAGCCTTGTAGGTTTACTGTGTGATATAATCCATTCCATAGCCTGACGGGTCCCTTTTTCCTCTGGCTCCTTGTGGTGCTTCTGCGGAACAAGATGTTTCATGTACCCGGAAGGAAGCTCCGTCTATCAGGGAAGGTATTCTAGGCATGGTCTGAAACCTTCAGAAGTTTTTGTCTGCCTGAGAGGGCTTGTGATCATTAAGTCATTCTGAATTCTTAAAGGGTTTTCATTCACATTCAGAGGAGAATCTTTTGTTATGAGATGCCTTCTTGACAACCTTGGATTTAATCTTTACCGTGAAGGCATGTCTTAATTTGAAAAGTACTTCCTGTCAAGAGGTTCTGAGAATAAGAAGCAGTTTTTCAACCCAATGTGTCCTAGAGTCTTTATGATTCCTCTGCATTTTAACCTGGAGACCTAACAGGTTTGTTCTTCAGTCCTTTCTCTCTTATGTCTATATATGTGTGTGTGCATGATGTCTGAAGGCGCAGCTGGATGCTGTGTGTGTGCGCGCGTGTGTGTGTGTGTGTGTGTGTGTGTGTGTGTGTGTGTGTCTGTGTGTGTCTGTGTGTAGACCAGAAGTCATCCTTGGGTGTGATTTGTCAGGCACCATCCACATTGTGCCTTGAGAGACAGTGTGGAGCTTGCCCAGTACCTTAACCTGCTGGCTAGGGCTATGGGGATCTCCCTGACTCTGCCTCCCCAGTGCTAGCATCACAAGCTTGTCCTACAGTGCACACACAGCCTTTTCACATGGGTTCTAGGGATCAAGCTGAGGACTCATGCTTGAGTAGCAGAAACTTTGCCGGTGGAGCTCTCCAGCTCACACTTTGGCATATGCATCAAGACGTCAAGTAACACTTCCAGTGTTCTGCCTGGGGGTCTCCTTGGGTAGATCACTAATCTATTGAGCACTTCCCTTGTTCTCTATTCTGTCATAGACGGGCTACCATACTGTCATGTTTAGAGCTACCACAGAAAGGACCGTCCTTCTCAGTTCCGGTAACATGTGCGTATCACTTTGCAGTAGTGGGATTGAACTCACGACCTCACACAGGCTACCACTCTACCAGCAGCTATAGCCACTGTCCCTCCTTCAGGACTTAAGCCCTCGATGTCCCGTTCTTACACCAGTGCCAGTCAGTGCTTTATATTTTGTTAGAGTGGTGGAACACTTTTGGCAATGAAATGTGTTCTTGTTGAGTATGCTGTGGTTGAAACAAACCCCATCAGGCTATAGAGGTATAAAAGCCCTGAGACTGGCTTTGGCTCGTCGATTCTGTAGGTTCAGAACTTGAGACAAGCCCTGCGTAGATGACTCCTCTTCACTGCCCAAAGATTGGTTGGCTCTTCACTGCCAAATGATTGGTTACTGGGGCTTTTTTTAATAGATCCAGGTCTAGGATGGCTTTCTTTTTTTTTTTTTTTTTTTCTTTTTCAAGACAGGGTTTCTCTGTATTGTTTTGGAGGCTGTCCTGGAACTAGCCTCGAACTTAGAGATCCGCCTGCCTCTGCCTCCTGAGTGCTGGGATTAAAGGCATGCGCCACCAACACCCTGCCCTAGGATGGCTTTCTTGTTCACATCTCTGGTACTTAAGCTGAGATGGCTTAAAGGCAGTATAATTGGGACTGTAGAGTGTCTGTATGTGGACTTGTCAGTGTTTTGACGGGGCAGGGGAAGGAGACACAAATCTCACTGTCCCTCTCAGCTACCCGAGACTCATCCTAGACTTTTTTAGACACTGGCGGTCTGAGTGAGGATGGCTCCCATGGGCTCATATGCTTGAATGCTTGGTTCCAAGTTGGTGGAATGGCTTGGGAACCATTGTTGTAGGAGGTGTGTCACTGGGGGCAGCTTACTCTCTCTCTCTCTCTCTCTCTCTCTTTTTCCCTCTCTGTGTCTCTGTCTCTCTGTCTCTCTGTCTCTGTCTCTCTCTCTGTCTCTGTCTCTGTCTCTCTCTGTCTCTGTCTCTGTCTCTCTGTCTCTCTCTCTGTCTCTCTGTCTCTCTCTCTCTCTCTGTCTCTCTCTCTCTCTCTCTCTGTCTCTCTCTCTCTCTTTCTCTCCACCTCAAGATGTAAGCTCCACTGCTCCAGATCATGCCCACCTGCTGTGATGCTCCCTACCATGATGGTCACAGACTCCACCCCTCTGAAACTATGAGGCCCCAGTTAAGTGTGTTCTTTTATAAGTTCCCTTGATCATGGTGTTTTATCACAATGTTAGCTAAGATGGGGACCATGGCTCAGGACAAACCAGGATTTGTGGCTTTGATCTCTGAAGTTCAGGACCATTCAGTTTGGAGATCCTATTACAGTGATTTTAAGGTAGACTTAAACATGAAGGTTTAAAAGACAGAGAGATGCTCAGAAGCAAAGATAAGACAAGGTCAAGTGTAGATCTGGGCTTCTCAAAGAAGAGCTGTAGAAAGTGAAGTATACTCGAGTGTGGGTACAGGCTCCTCAAAGGAGCACATTGTTTCCTAGAATAGTCACATACAGGCTGTTGGTGGAGTGTGGACTGCAATCTTCAAAGGATTGCTAAGAAACTTCAAAAGGTCCTCAGCTGGTTGCTGAGAGGGCATCTGACAGCATTACAACTAATAAGGTAAAAGTGAGGCTCGTGGGGGAGTGTTTACAGGAAGCTGGGCTATCTTTTCTATAAACAAAGGTAAGAGTTGAGATTCTGGGGCGGGGGATGTCTGGAAAAGGGAATGTGGCTCTACCCAAGGTCCCTGTAATATACAGGCCTTAACCCTGGTTCACTGTGACTTTGACATAAACTGTTTATAGATGAAGAACACTGATTTTTGTGTCGTGTCTCTTCACGACAGATGTCAGTTGGGCAGAATTTTTTGCTCCTCAACTGGTAAGAGGCCTCAATCAGGATTTTGGGGGAGGCCCCTCTCTGGTCCCATGTCCCCACAGTTTTCTCTATCTTTCTATCCTGGCTCTGCCCCTCTGTGTGTTTTGGAATTATATCATAAGACTTCCAGATTATGATTGGGAGAGTACCAAGATGCACCTGGAGAGCAAGGGATCAGACACAGGCTGCCTGACCTTTTCTCACTGGGCCTCAGAACCCAACGTTTTTGAGATTCAAGGGAGGGGATTCAGGATCCATGTCTTGACTGAAAAAGTGTCAAATATTTTGGGGGGTGTTTTAAAGCCACCACAGGGGTGACCGAAGTTAAGAGTAGTTCAAACTGTCTTCGTGGCCTACTAACTTTTCTCCCTATCCTTCCCTCCTAGATTCAGGAATTTCTCCTTCCAAGATCAGTCTGAAGGTTTGGGGATATTTTATTAGGGATGAGAACACTCATGTCCAAAGGTGTATTAGTGTTTTCTATTTTTCTCATGGTCTTACTCTTATCTTGCTCTTTTTCTTCTCATTTAATTCTCTTTCTGCTTCCTTTCCCCCTTCTCTGCCTCTAGCCTTTCTCTGTCGTCTTCTTCATCAAGTAACGGGTATCCCTTGGCATCTACATTTTGTTCTTGCCTTTCTGGTTGCAGTTAGTTCTAAAAATACAAAATGCAGGATATAACTCAGGCTGAAGGAATATTTAAGGATGACAAGCATATAATAAAGAAGATAAATCAAATCAAAAGCTGGGGTGAGTATGATAGCATTTTCATCCACGTGACCTCCTGAGTTCCCCAAGGACAGCAGCGCCACTGAGAGGAGGAAAGGGTTCCCTTCAGATAAGATGTTGTGTGCTGTCAACAGCGGTTGCTTGGAGGGTGCCATGCAGTGAGGGAGGTGTGCTGGCTGGCGGAACCTGCATTCCTGGGTTTAGAAAAACATGAAAGGACAGTATTACTTTCTTGGGCTCCCTTGAGTCAGTTTTGTGCCATTGGTGCTACACGAGGGAGACAGTGAAATGGAACCTCAGGAAGAGTTGTTTTTGTCTCTGAAGGATATGCTCTTCTTGCTTCGTGTTGCTCGAGGCCATAATGGTGTGTGGCACAAGGCGTGTACTAGGGTCTCGTGGACCAGGATGGTGATGTGTTCTGTGCTTGATATTTGAAACTTGGAACTGCCCATCCATGTGATAGGGCAGCACTTCTGAAAAAAAAGTCAGAGAGGACCAGGGAAGGCACTGCATAAAGCAGATTGTCGTAATAAAATTTAAGAGGAATTCTAAAATGGTCCTTCTTATCTACGCAACAGCTGGCTTCAAATTCGCACACAGATGTTTACAGTAGTTTAAAATATTAATACAAACTTGAAGTCTTGGGTTTTTCTGGTATGTACTCTCATGAACTCCTACCTCGTGCCCTAGTCTACCTTCTTTGTAATGTTGGAAACTCAAAGGGGCTTTGGCCTACCGTGTGTGTGTGTGTGTGTGTGTGTGTGTGTGTGTGTGTGTGTGTGTGTGTGTGTGTGTGAATGAGTGTGTTGAAAGAAACGAGCTAGACACCAGGGCTTGGGCATTCTGCTCTTCTGTCATTGACTTTCCGTAGAACAAAAGAATTCTTCATCTTTGCAGCTGGAACTGCTTTACTTTGTACTCCAAGAAAACCACGTATATCCCCATTAGTTAGTCCTTTTCTCATCTTGCTGGAATTGTTGACCTTCTTACCCATGTGTTACAGCAGACTGGGACTCCTGATTGGCAAGGACGGTGTCCTAGTCATCAGCAGTCCACAAGGCCAACACAGTGCTCGGAACCCAGCATGTCTGGTATGGTTCAACGAGTGAGTGATTTTCTCACACCTGTCTTTTAAACAATAGACATTATGTTTCCCGAGATATTTTTAATTTAAGCAGTTCTGGAGCCTCTGCATGAGTACAAAGTATCATAATAAAATATCCAATTTAGCTTATTAAGAGTCCCTTTGTATTATCCTTATTAAATATTCATTTAAACCCTTTTACTTTATGTGAGTATAAGTGAGATTAAGATATTTAGCATACTTTAATATAGAAATACTAGTAATGTTGGGAGCATTCTCAGACATTTATACAAATGTTTCAGGTTAGATGGCCCAAAAGATTATTGTTTTAAAACTGTCCGTATTTAGATTTCTGATGATGGAAATCTAATTGCAATCATTAGAGAAGTCTCCCAAATAAACAGAATAATTCTCTCCTGCCTTCCGGAAAGATTGCTACATACATTCATGGAAGAAATTCTAATTGTTCCCAGTTTTTGAGGACAAGGTGCTTTCACTCAGCCTATGTCATGAAGTCATTGTCATCTAATTAGGTGAGAGTAATTTTAGTCATTTTTTAGATGAGAAACTAATGTTCAGAAAGGATAATTCATTTGTCTGAGGTGAGCAAAGTTCAAGTTCAAGCCTGGCTCTTTCAGACCTCCATGTCTGTTGTTTGAAATGGTATGGCTTGCCCCAGTACTTCAGGGTGAGATTTTGACTCAGTTCATTAAATATGAATGCATATATTCTTAAATCTCTTTAGTAACTACTGCTTTTGAAAAGGTATAATGCCAAATCAACTCACAGGTAGTATTCTATTTTTTGCATATATATATATTTGTATTTTATATATTTTAAATATATATATATAGTATTAATTTGGGTTCTGCAGAGAGCCAGAAGTAATGGGATATCCATCCATCCATCCATCCATCCATCTTCTTTCTGTCATCTATCTCTCTATCTTCTATCTTTGTTCTATCATCTATCTACCTTCTTTCTGTCATATATATATATTTCTATATAATATAATATTAATATAGATATATGGCTAGGAAGATTTGTTATGAGTGATTGGTTAATGCAGTTTTAATCTGCTGTCTATGAACTAGAGGCTGAGGAAATCTAGTAGCTTAGTTTCAGTCTCACCTCTTAGGCCCCAGATCTGGGGGACAGTTTTCTAAGTCCCAGTTGAATATGAAGGCCTGAAAACTAGGAGCTGTGATGTTGGGAGAAAGAGAAGAGGGGTGTCCCAGCACAGAGCATGGGCAGCTGTTCCCCTTCTGCATGGTCATTGTTGTTGTTCAGGAGGGATAGGGTGATGTCCATCCACACATGTGACAGCCACCTTCTTCCTTGATCCCCCAGTTCAAATGCTGATCTCTTCTGGAAACAGCCTCACAGACATACCTCAAAATAAAATCTCACCCAGCTGCCTGGGCATCCCTTAACCCAGTTAAGCCGATGCAAAAATGGATCACGTCGAATGCACCCACATCTTCTTTTCTAGTGTTGTTAAGGTATAATCCATCTCCTCAGAGTGTAGAATTCAGAGGTTCTCCATATGTTCATAGGGTGGCACAGCCCATTTCAGAGCAGTTTTAGAAGCAATTTTGGAACATTTTATCGCTCAAGAAGCAGCCCCATACCTGTTTTACCCTGCCCATTCCCCTCCAATCCTCAGCCCCAGGGCAATCAGCGCCAAATCTTTATGTCCTAAAATATTTGAAGATTATGCACAGAGATAATCAGAGCATCGAGAAGCAGAAGTTCAGGGCATCTTGGAGTTGGAAGTCAGCACAGCGCCTTAGAGGTTTTCTTAATGACTTTTTTTAAAGACTAGTTTTAGGTTCCTAGCAAAACTGAGTGCGATGCACAACGCTCCTGATTGTCCTGCTCCATGAGGTAGGTGCTCACCTCCCTCCCATCGCCGCCAGGCTTCAGTGCTCGTCTCATTTACTAAACTCATAACCCTGTCGACACATTATCATCCCCAGTCCGTAGCTTACCCCGGGCTCACCCTCATGTTGTCTGTCCTGTGAATTTCGACATTTGTATAAAGGATGTGTGACCATCGTTGCTGTCTCATCCTGTCCTGAAAATTGTGCTTTATTTATTCATTCTGTCGAACTCCTTCCAAAATTGTAGAATTACAGGAAGTTATGTGGAAAGGGACTTACAGTCTTCTGGTGCTAACAACTGCTTGGGAAGGCGCTACGGATAACTCATCGTCTTCTCAACAGCGTTGACCCATTGGACAAGAAAGCATGGGTCAAGGCTAGTGAGAAGACTATGAGTTAAATTGAGCTCCTTCCACTTATTAACAATTAGCGAGACTTTATCACACCACTCCATTGCTATTCTCCCACTGACTGAATTATTTCAAAATGAGTGGGAGCCATCCCATCTCCTCATCTGTTAACAATTTCAGTATTTTGAAATGCATGCCCTAAAAGAGAAAACCTAATTAATATAACACCATTATCATGCCTTGGAAGTTGCCAATGTAGCTGGGCGCTGGTAGCACATGCCTTTAATGCCAGCACTCAGGAGGCAGAGGCAGGCAGATTTCTGTGAGTTCAAAGCTGGCCTCGTCTACAGAGAGAGTTCCAGGACAGCCTCCAAAGCTACACAGAGAAACCCTGTCTTGGAAAAAAAAAGAAAAGAAAGGAAAAGAAAAGAAAGTTGCCAATAATTCCATAATACTTTTAACTATCTGCTCCCTATTCAAATTCTCATGTCTTATAAAAAAATAAAATAAAATAAAAACCAAAACAACAACAAAAAACCCTGCCAGTTTGGATCATATCTGAACCATATCCATATTTTTTTTGCACTCATGTACCCTTTTGAGGAAGACATATCATAAAGAAGGAATTTGGGTTGCGATAAAGCTCTCAGTTTGTGTAGAGAGATACAAAAAAATGTACTGTGTACTTCCATGCTTTTGTGAGGGTATTTGATGTGTGTGTTGTGCATGCATGTGTGTTCACATGTGTAGGAGTGCATGTATGTGCATGTGGGTGTTTATGCATGCATGTTGATATAATCGGGTGTCTTCCCAATTAGTCTCCACTTTGTTTATAATGTCAGGATCTCTTGCTGAGCCTAGAGCTTGCCAATTCCTGCTAGACTAGTTAGCCTGCTTGCTCGGGGTCCTTTCTCTGCCTCACACGGTTGAGATTACAGGCCTACTGATCCTCTTATGTGGCTTATGTGGGATCTGGGGGTCTGCACTCTTGCAAGGGCTTTAACCTCTGAGTCATCCCCCGAGTGCCTAAGTTGCCTTCCCTTTAAACCAGTGGCTTCCCTGTCTTGTTTTCTACTTGTCTCTTTCACCTTTGTGTATTTACGTATCTGTGAGGATGCACGTGCATGTATGTGGGTATATATATGTGGAGGTCAACCTTGGGTGTTGTTCCCCAGGAACCATCTGCCTTATTGTTTGAGACAGAATCTCTACTGGGCCCAGGGTACCCTGGCTAGGCTGACTGATCAATGAGCCCCAGGAATCTGCTTGTCTCTAACTCCCTCCCCAGAGCTGAAATTTCAAGTGGGAGCCACCACTTCTGACTTTTATGTAGGGAATTGAACTCCAGGCCCAAGGCAAGCATCTTACCTACCAAACTATCTATGGGAAACTTTCTTGGCCTACTCTATTATCAGACTCCTGAGTTTTTATTAATAAAGAATAGTTAGATAGGGGCTGGGGAGATGGATCAGAGATTAAGAGCACTGACTGCTCTTTCAGAAATACTGAGTTCAATTCCCAGCAACCACGTGGTGGATCACAACCATCTACAATGAGACCTTCTGGTGTGTAGGCAGACATGTAGACAGAACACTGAATTCATAATAAATAACCTTTTTTAAAAAAAAATAATTAAATAAACGCTTCAGAGATGACTTAGGTTTTGTTGGTTTGTGTATTTTAGTATCATTACAAACCCAAAGAGTTTTCAGTCCATATTCAATGTTTCAATCCGTTAGATGAATTACCTCATTAATACTCATACTTGAAAAATGAATACAAATTTAAGAGTTGAATCAGTTCATGGTGACTCTGTAACAAATGGTTTCCTGATAGAACTGATTTAAATGAGAACCTCCCCTTGCTTTATTAATGTATCTATTGCAGGGGCTTTATTTGCCCATGTTCACCATGACAAATACGCTCACGTGCATTTCTGAGACAGTGAACGCTGCTAGGATGCGAAGGATGAATCCATGCTCAGCTTTGAAAGGAGCCCCGGTTATTTGTACGCAGGAGCCAAGGGGGTGGCCACCCTGCAGCAGTCTCCCAGCCAGTGCACACACAGCCTCCTTGGGCTAAACTCTTCAGGTCTGACCACGGGAGGCGGCCGACTGGCGACTGGTCAGGGTTAACAGCGTTTTCATGGTTTTCTTATCCACGACATTCATCCTAAGTGCCAAACTGGTGATCTCCCCCCAGTGACTGAAAGGTCTCCTTGGGGACTTCTGTTGATATTTACATGTGTATGGTGAATTGAGAAATTTCAACTCTTGGAACTGTAGCCATCTAGAAATGGGCTTCACACGCGAGATTCCAGCGGAGTGCGGCATGTGTAATGTATGTGCAGCATAGGCTGAGGCCTTTTTCAAAACATTTACATTAAACCTGTCAGCTATTTATGAATAGCAAAAATTAATTTCCCCTCGTTCTGTCATCAGTTGGAGAAAAGGATTTTAGCATGGAGGACTGTCAGTATTCCCTGCACACCACAGCGGCTCCCTTCAATGTCATAGTACTACACCAGGTGGCCTTCTCCGAGTCAGCTTAATGTGATTTCAAATGATAGGGTAGAGAGTGTGAGGGAAATTAAAATAGTATCATACTTATGATTTAAAAGCAAGTTAATTACAAGGGCTTGTTAATAAACAAAGAAAAATCCAGAACGTATTATCTGTTAGATAGCATATCAGTAACAAGCACGATGCTTTGAAAACAAAACAAAACAAAACAAAAAAATCTACCACTAGGTGACTTTGAGACGACTTAGAAATATTTAATTATATTGTTGACAAATGTTAGTCTACTAATGGCCTCAGCATTTGAAATAATTTTTAGATACTCCTTTTAGCCCTTTAAGCACATCTAAAAGCATTGTTTAACCGCAAAGATTAGCTATGTTGTTGGCATCTTTTCTGAAAAAAAATCACAGCTGATGTGTTGATGTGAGCGATTCCGACAGCTCTGTACCTTGTCCGCATGTGGTCACGTGCTTTCCCCAGCTAGGTACAGATTTTAAGGTTCTTAAAGGGACAAACCACATACAGTACCCTTATTGCTAAAGCAGAGCACATGACGAATGGCATAATGGTCTTTTTTTTTTTTTTTGGTCATGGTGGGCATGTCTCTTCTAGGCTCCTGTCTTAGATATTAGGAAAAAGGAAAGCAAAACAAAACAAAAAAAATCTAATACATTTTAAGAAATTATTAAAGTTGCATCTTTAAAATTAGTATTGTTTTAATGAGTGAAAAGTATTAAATATGTCCATTATTTATTAACCTCTAATAGTGTTTCCATTTCTCAAAGGTTCTTTTTAATAATTATCATTGGATTGGTGAGAAGGCTTGACTGAGGGGGGCACGTGCTGGCAAGGCTGAGAACTAGCTAGCACCCATGCAGTGGAATGAAAGACCTGACTCCTTCCTGAGAGCAGTGCGCTGTCCTCCACACGTGTGCATTTAAGACACACACACACACACACACACACACACGCACGCACGCACGCACGCACGTGCGCGCACGCACAATAAATGAATAAAATGCAAGTTAGTTTTAGTTTGGTGGTGTTAGTGTGGCAGCATCAGCCCAGGAAACGATGACAAGGCTCTTCTTCACTCTGCACATGAACCTACAAGGAACCAAGTTATATTAGTTTATTAGTATGAAGGAGACTGATTTTAAGCATATGTCCTATAAAATCTCATTTTCTCATCACAAAAAAGTATCTGATGAAAATTCTTTTCTCTCTAGAGTTACTCTTAGAACAGGGCTGTTCTTCTGAAAATCATTTCAAGGAATTTTAATAATTTTTGTCCCTCTTTGTCTATACAGTTAAGAATTAAGTCCAATTTTTAACATCTCCTTTAGCTATTTAGTTCCAATACATTAGGGCCATGGGGAGTTCTGAACAGAAATATACTATAGAGATAGAGATGGATGTCTCTACTTACACAGTGTTTTATGTGGTTTTCCTTTTTTTATAATAGCCCCGTTTAATGTGCCATGAACTAATTTGAGGCTGCACACTCGGCTGTAAAAGGTCTCTTTGTGCAATCCAGCTGTTCACAGGGTCTTCAAATGTCCTGGCTGGCTGCCCACAGCTACCAGTGCTGATCTGACGTGGACTCGGGGAAAGGTCATTTGAGTGAGAAAGATGGCTGACGTTGTGTTTGGAGCTTTCTCGGAGCCGGTAGCCTCGTGGCTCATGTCAACCAATGTTTTGGTTCTGGTGCTCTATCCCTCCCTCCACAGGGCTTTCCCCTCATCTCGAGTCCATGTAAAACGAAATAGTAACATTCTGTAACCCTTTAGGGAAAAAGCCAAATTGTGGTGATGTATTGTTGGTGATTCATTAAAACCATTGGAGGTCAAAATAGCAAAGCAGCCATACTAGTTAGTTATAGAAGCTAGGAGGTGGTGGTACACATCTTTAATCCCAGGACTCAGGATTAAGAGGTAGACAGATCTCTGTTAGTTCAAGGCCATACTGACTATACAAAATTGATCCAGTCCTAAAAGAAACAGCTTACAAAAGGTGATCTCAGCACTTGGGATAACACGCCTTTAATCTCAGCACTAGGGAGGTGGAGACAGGAGGGTATGGCTGGGCAGAGAAAGGAATTAAAGGCAGGAGGAGACAGGAATTCAGAGCCTTTTGCCTCTGAGGTTTCGTAGAGGCAGGCTGGCCATTTCAGCTGGGTAGAGATGAGATCTACTGGCTTGGCTGATTTGCTTCTCTGATCTTCAGCTTGAAGCTTGAACCCCAATATTGGTCTCTGGGTCTTTTATTTATTTATTTTTTGTGACACACCAAATCTCTTTTTTCAGATATCCTATGTTATAACAATCTTGAGAAGCCTTGGAGTTTCATGGTGCTATCTACCTTTATATTTCCTATGTTACATGTGGGTTCTTTTTGTATAAACAATCATAACACCCAAATTGATTTACCTTGTCACTTGCCATGGGGTAGTTCTAAGTTATCTTCTAGAGGAATTTAAACATCAGAAATTAAAAACAAAAAAACTGGACACAGTGCGGACTCACCCAGGAAGGGGGTCTCAATGACTGGATTAGGTTGGCTGCAGGCTATTTGTGAGGTGGGATGACCCATCCTGATCGTGGGTGGGTGGTACCATTAAATGGGCTTGGCCCTCGCTCGAATGCAAAGGAGAGTGTGCTGAGCTGAGATAGCACTGCTTATGCTCTGTGCTGTGACCAGCTGTGACTTCCTGCCATGATGGGCTGTGACCAGGAACTATCAGCCAAGCAAACCCTTTCTCCCCAAGGTTGCTTTTGTCAGGGGATTTTTGCCTTGCAACTGGAAAGGAAGCCAAGACAAGAGGAAAAGGCACTTTTAGGAACTGTCCAACCAAGTTAAATGTCCTGTATGTAGATCGTAATTATTTCTGTTCCTTATAGAGCTGTCCTACAGGCCTGTGGACAGTGAGCCGTGTGTTCATGAACCTTCTGACTAGAACTCTCTGCTTATCTAATGTCATTTCAACAACATTTTGATTAATTAATTAGTCATTTCAAAATACTACTTGTGTGGAGATGGACTGTTTGATTTTTTAAGTGTCAACATCCTTGAGTAATAAGATGTTTTGATGAACTTCTGGCAAAGATGTTTACATTCCCAGTGCAGATAGGAATGTAAACCCATTCAGTCACTATAAAAATGAGGATAGACAGAGATTCCTCAGACAAGTTAAAATATAACTAAATACATTCCAAGTATCTGCATAAAAGAATCTATGTCAGCATACCACAGAAATGTTTGAACATCCGTGTTTATTGCCACGTTAACCATAAGAGCCAAGGAATGGAATAAACTTGGATGTCCTCTACCAGATGAATGGATACAGAAAATTTGGTGTATATGCATAATGGAGTTTTATGCTACTGTAAAAATAAAATAAATTATGTCATTGGCAGGAAGCTCGATAGAACTGGAGGTTATCATGTTAAGTGAAAGAAGTTAAACTTAGAATGATAAATACCTATCATTTCTCAGCATATGAGAAATCTAGATTTAAAACAGGTTTGTATTCGTGTACACTTATATGATATGAAAGTGATAAGACATTGTGAGAAGGGGAAAGGGTCTAAAGGAAGGGATGAGGAACAAACGAGGATAAATGAATCTAGGGGTGTGTGTGTGTGATAAGTGTGTGTGTGTGTGAAATATGAAATCATAAGGGCTAACTATTGAGGAAAGAGGGGGTAGGGTAGGTGATAGAAGTAAAAAATATAATGATGTGCATATATGAAACTCATTAAAACCATCATTGATTAAAACCGATGTAGCGATGGCTGGAGAAATGACTCAGCAGCGAAGGGTACTTGCTGCTCTTCAGAGGACCTGGATTTAGTTCGCGGCACACGTCAAATGACTCACAACTCTACTTGCAGGAGATCCAACACCCTCCTGTGTCCTCTGCAGGTACCTGCACACAGCTGGTGCACATACAGATATGCAGGCACATGCACATAAATAAACATGGAATATTTTTAGCTTAAAGAGAAAACTAAAAAGGTGTTTGTTGATCACAGTTAAAATATACAAGTGCCTAAGAGATCATCATTATTACCAAGTCTGGGAAGGCTGGTGCATCGGATTGTAGCAAGCTGGCTCTCTCGAAGCCCTTGTCAAGGAGAGACTATGTCTCGGGCAGCTCCACCATGCTAAGTTCACTTGGCAGAGAGAAGACAAGGGTCAGAGAACGTCCTCAATTTTATATCTTGCTAGAAATGCTCTGCTCTGCCCCTACCCCACACATGAATCCAGAATATGTGCTTAAAGAGGAATAGCATTTTTTTTAACGTTAACAGAATCAACTTGGAAAGATGATTTAGCTTCCAATTTACAGGAAAGTGAAGGGGGGAGAAAAAGGTTTAGTTATTAATTCAAAATATAAATAAAAAAAAGGTGAAATCATAAGCCAACCAACCAACCAACCAAAGCTGTCAAATTTTATGAAGTACTCAAGACCTCACAGAGCTTGTCTAACTTGGAGAGACTCTGAGCTTCATTCTTGACAACACAACAAATAGATAGATAGATAGATAGATAGATAGATAGATAGATAGATAGATAAAATAATTTAAAATGGAGTTGGTTAATTTTTAAAAATTTAGAATCAGGGAAGTTGTGATGATTCAGTTGAAGAAGCACAGGTACAAGGAACCAAAGCATTTACAGAGAAATGGGTCTAAAGCTCTACGTTAACAGGAGAGACCGACAGAGAGAGAGAGAGAGAGAGAGAGAGAGAGAGAGAGAGAGAGAGAGAGCACATATCTTTGTCTTTACTCTATCATACTCAAGTATCAAAGGGGTACCTGGAGTTGACTGTCCCTGTAAACTCTGCCAATATACAGAAACAATATAGTGAGGATGTCCTTCATAGTCTCAGGAATTTGTACTTGGTCCCCAGTTCATGGCACCATTTGGGGAGGCTAAGGAGGTCTGGTTTTGTTGCAGGAGGTATGTTACTGGAGACAGGCTCTGATGGTTGAGAGTCATACTTTTTTGAGCTCATTCTCTCTGCTCTGTGTTTTTGATGGAAGACCTGAGCCTTCTCCTTCCTGTTCCTATTGCCAATGCCTTTGCTCCATCCTCATGGGCTCTAATGATCTGGAACTATAAATTCAAATAAACTCTTTCTTCCTTGAGTTTCTCTGGTCATGGTGTTTTATCACAGCAATACAAAAGTAACTAGTACAGATGTTAAATAGGTAAGTGTTGAATAAAGGGATTTCCTAAGTAAATACCAGCTGAGTTGAAGAACTAAGGCCATTTCACGGCAAACATTAATACATGTTAGAACCACAAATCTCTAATCAGCATGTTCCATGTGTTTGCCTTCCTTCTGCTTTCCTCAAGAAGCTCTCCTCTAAGGCTTCTTGCTGTTTCCCATCACAACACACAATTCCCGCTGTGTGTTTCAGTGGTCAGCTTGCAGCCTGTAGCAGGGATGGTAACACAGAATAGGAAGGAAGGATGCTGCTGCAATGGTCACCTTCTGCCCAAACTTTAGTTCCGAATTACCTTCTCTTCTGCATTATAATCCAGCAGTTTGAGGCCCTCAGAGATAGAGAGAGACACACACGCATGTCATGTCATGTCATGTGAGCATCTCCCACGCGACGGATCTGACATCAAAGCTCTTATTTAATTCCCATAATAAACCTGGGAAATGAGGATTATGTCAAAGGAGGACACTTCAGTACAAGGATGGGATATGACCCTGACTATTTCTGATGGCAAATCCTAGACTCAAAAGGAACCCTATTCCATTTTTGCTGATTGTTAACCTGTAATGATTTCAGTCACAGCCTTTAATGTTCTAGATTCATCTTTCATGTACTGTTTCTTCACAGGCTCTGTTTGGACCCTAAGTTTACAGCCTCACCCGTCCCTGCTAAGACACCCTGCCTCCAGCCACCAGCCCAGAACACCTTTATTCTTACTGTTGTCAAATGAGTTTCCATCCGCGGAATAACGACCCAGTGAGACTATGGCTTTTGTGTCTGCATGATGCCCTCTGAATTCCAAGATAACCTCATTTTCTTTGAGACAACCTTGGCTTGGGCCTCCCCTGACCAGTTACAGCCCTCTCTACCTACCCTAGGCTCTTCAATGCCAGACACATTTTTCAGAGCCAGGCCGGCCAATCCCATGGATTCATCCTCACTCATCCTTGGGTGTTTATGGCCTTTTGTTTAAGGGGGAAATCCATAAAGAGGACAACTTCACTGAGGGGAGAAGTAACACCAACACATGTCACTTTGTTGTTGGGCCTGTCCTCAGTGTGCACTGTGCCATACAGGCGTTAGGGGAAAATTAAGTGCAAAAAACATTACAACAGCCCAGGGACACGTCTACCTAAATTTTGTGATACATTTTTAAGTGCTCTCTGTCACAGATATCATAAACTGATTAAATCATTTCATGCCTGACCCCTACTGACTATGCTAAGTGAAGAGAGAGGGCTATTAATAACTCCCCGGTTCTGACAGCTGCCCAGGGGCAATGCAGCCTTTTGCAGCAGCAGAATGACTCCCCAGCTCACTTACTGAATGCTGAATATTGATTCATATTATGAGTGTTGTCAAACACAGAGAGCAGTGCAGCAGATCCGGAGTGGCAGGTCATCAGGGGTAGCATTAGCGAATGTCAGGTCAGGAATCAAAGGCCTGCTGGACTCTTTAGGGATGAGATTTATCGATTCTCTGAGTCGTGAACGAGATCAAGTACGTGTGATGATGGAAACAGTCATGGCAGAATGAGGCTGCGACGCTCTGGCGTGGACCTCAGGAGAGGCCCATCACACAGGTGACCACTGAAGAAGAGGCTTCTGCTTGGAAAGCTTAGGACAAGGACAGCAGCAGCTTGGGGCTAGGGAAGAGTTTAGGGCTAAATGCCAGACCTTAGATGTAAAAGTGGTCGTGTGTGTGTGTGTGTGTGTGTGTGTGTGTGTGTGTGTGTGTGTGTGTGTGTATGTGTGTGTGTGTGCTGACAGGCTGTGGTTTTTCACATACCCTAATGCAGAAGGTTGTGGCCAGAAGCTGATGAAGGTCACAGACAAAAGGTAACTGTAGAAAAGACGCAGTCGGTCATCTTACTGGCACCTTCCTTGGAAGGCCACCGTAATTATGTCTTGTTTCTGCATTTTCGCCATTTGCATTAACTTTTGAATCAAATCTAGTCACTCCAATCTTATTAACCTGTAATTGAAAGTGTGCCTTCATAAGCTCCTCTTCCTTGATACAGGGAACAACGATGGCCCTAGCCTAGGAGTGGGACTCTGGGTTCCCTCCAATCCCTGTTCTGTCACTTATCCTGTGACCTTTAGACAAGTCACAACCTCCCTAAACTATGTATGTCCACCAGCTAGCTCTGCAGACAGGTTTCACATGGGGGAATCAATAACAGACAACAAGTTCCAAGAGATGTATTTACTATGACTCATTTTGATGCTTCTAATATCTAATAAAGCTCAGTACAGCCACTGCCTTTTTAGCTTGAATGAATAAGAGACAAATACCCTTTGAGGCTGTAAAATGATTACAAATTGGACACCGCTCTTAGTAGTAGGTGGTATTTGCGAAGCTATTCAGTACTTGGTTTAGCACTGCTGGCGATGTCTGGGGACTCACCTTGCCAATGGAAGGTTGCACCCGCAGTTTCTTTCCTCCAGTCTGCGAAGCCGTCTTTTAATTTTGCCCATACTGTGATGGACACTTGCATACTTGGCGAGGGAAAGCCAGTAGCCCCTAAGTCCTAATTCTGTTTATTATGTGTGGCTAGGTAAATGTAAGCTGGTTGTTATTGAACACTTGAGTTTTTACTTTCTATAGAAAATTCGCTCTCTGCCCGCTGCAGCATGTCCTCATTGATTGCCTTTTACCCACAAAGCAAATCACAGAAAATTAAACAAAACTGTCCTTTAAAACAAAAACAAAATCATGAGTCTTATTACACAGTCCTCGCAGGTTTAGCGCCTATGTAGACCAGGCCGGTCTTGAACTCACAGAGATCCTCCTGCCTCTGCCTCCCAAGACATGTGCCACCACATCCAGCACACACCTATCCTTTTAAGAGTCGTGCAGAACCTAGTCAATCTTGGATTGCATGGATTGCCCTTTAAATAAAAATGTTAAGGGAAATATGCTTCTTTTTCTTTTTTTCTTTTTTTCTTTTCTGCAGCCTTGCTGACATTTCCCTTTGTGGAGCAGGCAACTGGTACCGGGAGCTTACAGCATGCCCATCAAAGGGTCTCCGCAGCCTTGCTCTAAGTGGGCTGATGAGGGAAAGTGAACAGGTGTTACAGGTTACTTGGCTGTTCTAAAATTAAAGATTGATATTTTTCCTCTGCTTCTATTAGCAGACCTTTAGGGACGCGTTAGCACTGGATAATGGTTGCAGCGGTTTAAGCCTCATGCTGTGATTTTTAACAGCAAGCCTGGCGACAGCAGCGAACAATGGCATCTCCCCATAGCCAGTAACCTAATAAGGAAGCAGTCGCAGCCTTAGGCAGTTTGACTAAACAGCAAGAGAAATCTGACTTCCAATGTACTGACTCCACTTTAAAGACAATGGCCTGACTTAATTAACACTGTATTCATTTGTAACTCAATCAATTTAGAATTTCGTCCTTTAAGCATTGGCTCTACCAGCTTAAAAAGAAAAAGAAAAAGGAGGCTCGAGCAGCTGGAAACCCCCTTTGGGTTGTATAAACAGGCACCTGGGAGCCAAGCTCAGAACAAATAACCCTTGACATTAATGGCTGAGCTGCCCAAACATTCAGGTAAACCATTAAAACCAGCTGATGAGATCATTTCTTCCACCATTTTTAGGAATAAGTATGGGATGTATTTAATGTAATACCAAAAATTAAAATTTTTTTCTCATATCCCTCTTTTTTAGAGGGGCCATTAAACTGAAAACATTAGCTCTGTCACAATCTTATCGGTTCCAAATGATTGATTCCATCAGCAGCCTGGCAGGTTTTGTCTCAGAAGCTCATGGGATACCATACACCTCATTTGACGTTCCTGTTCCCTCCATCCCTGCCTTGCCTGATACACATCATCTTCTGGACAGAAGGTGACAATGTTGTGAATTCTAACTCAACTTCACATGGGCTTTCATTTTTAAATATCAGTCAACAAATAATGGAAATTAACCAGTTGGTGATGCCTTTAATCCCAGCACTCAGAGGCAGGTGGAACTCAGATCTCTGAGTTCAAAGCCCACCTAGTCTACGGAGTGAGTTCCAGGACAGTCAGGAGTGTTACACAGAGAAACCCTGTCTCAAACAAACAATCAATCGAACAAACAAAAAACTCAAAACAAATAGGGAAAATTAATGTGATAAACCACCACACTAAAGCAGTACTCTAAATTCTTGCAACAGAAGCTATAACCTCATGGGACATACACGATCCTGCATTTAACCAACTCTGTTGTATAAATATTTTTAATTATGTTGAAAGACTCAACCCTATAGTCTGCCTTGAAATTGTTCTGTATCTTGAAATTTTATGTACCGAAAACAAAAGGCCTTATAAGAAAAACAGGATTGGGTTAGGCCATCCAAAAGTTTCTCCCCTGCTGAGACTAGAGAGGTGGATCAGTAGTTAGGGGCACCTGTTGGTCTTGCAGAGGACACAGTTGTAGTCCCAGTATCCACATGGGGGCTCACGACCATCTGTAATTCCAATATACCTTCTTCTGGACTCCACAGGCAATGCACACACATATGCTGTACAGACATTTATGCAGGCAAAAGTACCCATACACATAAAATAATATAATAATAAATAGAAATATTTAAAAAGTTTTTCAACAGTACATTAATGAAAACAACAATTCTATTGAAAATAATAGCATAAGCATCTCTACTGGTACCTATGCCAAGCATTACATCTCTTCTGGTACCTACACTGGGCCTTGCTCCCTACTGGTACCTACAATGAGCCTCACATCTCTGCTGGTACCTAAGCTAAGCCTTGTATCTCTACTGGTACCTGCAATGGACCTCACATCTCTACTGGTACCAACACTGAGCATCCCATCTCCACTGGTACTTATGGTTCAGCCTCAGTTCTGACGGCCTTAAACCCAGAGCTCATCCTTCCTCCTGGATGTGTGCAGGTCCTGAAAGGCCTTTGATTCTTTCCTAAAGCTAAAAGCATAACCCATCAGAGCACATCCTTTTCATTAATTCATTGTTTTGATTCAGAAGAATGTCTTTGCAGCCTCTTCATCTGCACTTTCACATACATGAGAGGGCTTATTATACTAGAGGGAGCAGAGGCTCTTAAAGCCATTAAATGAGCCACTGCTTCCAGTAAAAAAAATGAACAAAAGTTCACCTTTTCCCCAATTGTTTTTGAGTATTTCTCAGAAAATCACTTGTAAGCAAACAGAATTTCTACATCTTAAGACAGACACAGTACTGTGCACCTACCTATAGTCCCAGTTACCTAGAGGCTGAAGCAGGAGGATGGCTTGAGACCAGGAGTTGTAGGAACATCCTGGACAACAGTGAGATATCCATCTTACGTACATACATGTATGCATACATATGGATAAGTCACACATGTCATTCTTATTTACTCCCTAGTAGTAGTTTACTAACTAAATGATAGCTGGTTTCTCTCTTATGGACAGAAGGCTTGGTTTCGAAGTGCTAAATGAGGTTGGGGAATGCAGGAAGCAGGTCCACAGACTCATCAACTGACTGAAGGTTCTTTGTCTCTTATCCGCCCACCAGATGCAGCCATGATTTGATTCTGTCTGCTTGGTCCTTACCTGATGTCTCTAGATGTCCCTAGAGACTACAGTCTCCCTAGTGTATCTGAACACCAACTCTATCTCCAGGCCTCATGACTGATCCCCTGTCTTCCAGAGACTTCCTCCTACCTTCTTGCTCCTGTCTCTGACCTTGATATGCAACGGATGTATTTAGTTTTTATGAAAAGCTCTCATTGCTCGTCTAGATTGTGTGTGCTTGTGTATAAGTGTGTGAGGGTAGAGGGTGGGACTTGAAACAACTTGAAGGAGGGTCTCTGTTGTCATTTTATTTTGTTATTTTACTCTATAACTTACAAATACCTAGTAGTACTTATGGATGGCACTAGTTCAATAAGCATGATTTTCTAGTTGTTTTTGAAACTAAATTTAGTTTTTTTAACTACTACCTAAAAAATAAAGCTGTGTATAATCATAGGGCATCATATGGTGTCTTTTTTTCTTTTAAGGATTTCTTTATTATGTATGCAGTGTTTTGCCTACATGCATGCCGCGCACCAAAAGAGAGCACCAAATCTCATTATAGATGACTACAAGCCACCATGTGGTTGCTGGGAATTGAACTCAGGACCTCTGGAAGAGCAGTCAGTGCTCCTAAACTCTGAGCCATCTCTCCAGCCCCATACGATGTCTTTTTACACGCATATGTTGCACAATATTTTTCTTTTTTAAGATTAGGAATCCTTAGCCAGATGTGGGTGGCGCACGCCTTTAATCCCAGCACTTGGGAGGCAGAGGCAGGCGGATCTCTGTGAGTTCAAGGCTAGCCTGGTCTACCAAGTGAATTTCAGGGCAGGCTCCAAAACAAACAAACAAAAAGATTAGGAATCCTTATGTACATGTGCATGTCTGTTGGTGGTATACGCATGTGAATCCTGGTGTTTGCAAGCTAGACATGTTAGATGTCCCTGGGCTTGTAGTTATAGGCGGTTGTGAGCTGCCTCACTCAGATCCTGGGAGAGCAGCAGTATGTGCTCCTAATCACTGAGCCATCTCTCCAGCTCCCACCAACCCTCCCTGTCTCAGTCTCTCTGTCTCTGACTCCCTTTCTTCCTTGTGTATTTGTTTACTTTTCTTTTTAGTGATGCTAGGAATTAAACCCAGGGCCTTGTGTCTGGTAGGCAAGAACTCTATCCACTGAGCTAAATCCCCAGCCTTTGTATGCTATCTAAATCAGGTTGAATGTACTTGCTTCCTCATTTAAGGTGAAAACATTTAAACTTTATTCTTACAGCTTTTGAAACATATAATACATTACCATAATGTATAATTATTCTGCTGTTCAATTGCACGCCAGGACTGCTGTTCAAGTTATAACTTAGTTATAGTATAGTATTGATTAACCTCTCCTCACTCTTCCCTAGCCACAGATATTTTTATTTTAGACTTTCTAGTTGATTTTAACAGACTTATATGAAAAACTAATGTTCATAATGACCACACTGCAGTTGATTAATAACTCCAAATAGTTTGAAAGAAATCAGGGACCGCCTTAACTGCAGAAGAGTGGCTACAATGATCTCTGCACTCAAGAGACTGGTTTAAACTGGTTGCATTTATATGCCTACTTTGCATAGCTTTTTTGAAGCAATAGTCTTGGTTTCAAAATACAGATTTGAAATCTACAGTACATTGTCATTATAGTACATTATGGTTAAACAGTAAAACTTTAGTTGTGTAGCAAGATATTAAATTACATACAGAGTTTGGCAGTACTCAAATGACCAGTTCAAGGATATAATGACAGAGAAAAACCTTTCTGTAGTAACAAAGGAGAAAGAATATAGATAAACTTTATGAGAAATGTGCAAAACCTGTAGAGGAATTTGTTTGCTCATCCAATGCTCCTAGCAACCTCCAGAGTGGAGCAGGACAAATGCAAATATTTTTCCATCTATGGTAAAATGGTTCCATGTCATAGTGATATCCGTTCTCCCTAATTAATTTACAAATTCAGTACAATTTCAATAAGTACAATAATGGCTTCTTTGAAAAATACATTTTTTTAATTTTTGAGATTATAATTGTATCATTTACCCCTTCTCTTTGCTTAATCCAAACTCTCCACATACCTCCCTGCCCCTTGCTCTCTTTCAAATTCATGATTGTCATGCTATGTTGGTCATTGCTATGGTTCATACGTGTCTTAGCTGGGTAGGACTATTGGTTGAGCCTTCCTTTGAAAGCTTGCATGGTGCCTCTGGTACCATGCGAGCTAGTCCGCAGGGATGATCCATCTGGGGTCCTCTGGGCCCTGTGTCCAAAGTGCCATCATCAAGTTGACCATAGTCAACATCACCAATTACAAAACAAACCAATATTATGAATCTCCTGATACAATGTACTGATGAAGACATCATCACTTCTGCTAAACCTGCCAACAGGGCATAACTTGAATTCAGTCATGGTTAACAGAAGAAAGGTCATCCAAAAATATCAAGTTCAACACAGGGCTAGAGAGATGGCTCAGCTGATAACGTATTTACTGTGCAAACGGGACCTGAGTTTGGGCTACCAATACCACATAAATAGGAAGTTGGACACAGCAGTGTGCATCTCCAACACCAGTGCTGGGGAGGTGGAGACAGGAAGACCCCCCCTGGGCTTGCTGGTCAGCCTGTCTGGCTAGTTGGTGAGCTTTAGATTCAGTGAAAGATGTGTGTAAAATTTAATAAATAAGGTGAAGATCAGTAGAGGAAGACACCCACTGTCAGCTGCTCTGATTCATTCACTTGCACATGTGTGGACACACTCACATTTGAAGACATTTCAACAGAGCCAGGGGCCGGGCAAAGTGGTTAAAAGACTGAAGAGCTATTCTAGAGGAATGTAGTCTAAATAGAAGTAGTTAATGAAATGCACAACTGTGAGGTGTGTGTGTGTGTGTGTGTGTGTGTGTGTGTGTGTGTGTGTGTGTGTGTAAATGGCTGGCCATTACCTCCCAGGAGGAAGGTACCACAGACAACGATCATTTTCGAATGAAAAGACTCAGGATTAACAGTCAGATAACTGCAACTCTGGACCAATCTAACCCCAGGGGGGAAAAGGCCATCAGAATATACTGAGGATACTGGTAAATGTTAGTGCAGAAACAAGAAGTAGAGGGAGGAAGGGAGGGAGGAAGGAAGGGTGGGAGGGAGGGAGGAAGGAAGGCAGGGAGGGGAGGAAAGGAAAGGAAGGAGAGAAGAAAGGGGAAAGAAGGAAGGAGGGGAAGAAAAGAAGGAGAGGAGGAGAGGAAAGGAAAGAAGGAAGGGAGAGAAGGAGGGAGGAAGGGAAAAAATGAGGACACAAGAGACAAAGTCATTGGACAGATTCAATTGTCCAGTGTGGAGCCTCTCTGTGCATAATAAACCAGGTCATCAGTAAGACATTAAACCAGTCTCCAGCACTCTTCCGAGGTAACAAGCCATGGCTGTGCATGAGAACACAAGCCCAGGTTACAGGTTTTCTGCATGGTAGATAGAAATCCAAAAAGGCAACCCAGGCTTCTGAATATATACTTTCTCCCAGGTTCTGTGAAGGGTTTTTCACATGAAGCTAAGGCTCCACATCGATTGGCTTGAGGTGGAAATTCCCTGGGTGAACCTGACCTAATGCTGTGAACTCTTTAAACCTGGTAAGAGATCACACATGGAGTAGGTCAGAGCTTAGAAGCAGGTGAAGGACCTGCTGTCTTAAAGATGGAGGGCGCCTCTGTAGCAAGCAATGGAGATGTCTCTAGGAACCAAAAATGGCCCGGGGTGGCAGCGAGGCAATGCAGGCCTATCCCACAGCTGTCAGGCTCTGAATTCTGCCAGCAGGGGTGACGGTGGAAGTAGGAAATAGGTTGTAGGTTTTACTCCAGATTGTCCAGATGAAAGCAGATTGTCACCATCTCAGTATTAGCTTTGTGACTCCATAAGTGGAGCTCTAGCCAGGCCAGGCCAGACTTCTGACCTACTGAACTTTGAACTCAAGTGGGGATTGACGTATGTGCTGAATTTGTGGTAATTTGTGGTCTATCAACAGAAACATTTGAATCATTCCTGTTCCTTACTGGAAGACAACAAGCAAGCATACAAAAGCCCACCGTGATCTCTTTTTCTGTTTTTACTCTTACGACCTCCTCTGGATGCTCTTAGAGTTTCTTATTACAGGAGGTTATTTCCAGTTTGCTTGAGCAAGACGTGATTGGCGTCTTCAGATGGAAGTGGTGTTTTCCCTAGCTAAACAGACCTTCCCTACTTCTTTAGGTTCTCTTTGGTAACTAATTACTCAACCATCCCAGTCCCCCATCTTGGGGCAATTCTTTGCCCAGGTACTATGACCATAGTTTTATAATCCTAAAAAGTCAGATATTGTATATTGAGTGGTGAACATAATTTGCCTTACAGAAAGAGAAGAGTTTTTCTCATGGCAAGAAGGCTCCAACCTCTGAGGGACATGTGTATCATTCCCATCACTTTCCCCTCCTAGCTTTAGATGCTACCTCTCCATCTCCCTTGTCCTCTTGCCCTGAGTGTGTTTTGAAAGTGATCCCCTCACCAGGGACCACATCCCTGAAGAAAAACCTACTCTCCTTTCCACAGTTGCCAATGACTTCTCAACTAGGAGTGGGACTCATGAGCCCCCTCCTCATCCATGCTGGTGTGTTGTTTTGTTTTGCTTTGTTTTGTTTTTGTGGCTGGAGAGATAGCTATGGGTGCTGGGAACCGAACTCTTATTTTTTTGTTGTGAGCCTGGCCTTTAATGGCTGAGCCATCTCTCCAGCCCCCATGCTGGGTTTTCTATGATTTCATCTTACACAGAACTCTTGCACGTTCTCACAGCCACTGTGAGCCGATGCGAGCAACGTCTCTGTCGTGTTCAGCAAATGCTGTTTCACTGCCAGTGTCCACCACCTCTGGCTCCATAACCGTTCTGCCTCATTTTCCACGATGACCCTTGGACTTGGTGAGAGGTGTGGTACTGATGTCCCATTTAGTGCTGAGTCTGCCAAAGTCTCTTATTCTCTACTGACCAATTGGGATTATCCTGTAGTGGGAAGGGGGGCAATGCTGTTAAATTAAAAAAGCCCAGTGCTGGGTATGGGTTAACTTTTATTGGGATGTTGGTCAGTGAGGTTCTTTAGACCCTCCACAAACATTACAGGCTATTGTCATTACTCTTGGTTACTATCTACAACTTGATGGTATGACCCTATTACCGAGGATACTATATATATTTGAATCATAGAACATGGAGAAATCTGGCCTAGACGTTTTATCCATACTGTCTAGCTTTCACTGGGCTAGGATGTGCTATGCATGCTACTGGGGTAGAAAAGTATTCAGTAATCTTATCTAGCTGTGAACCCTGAAAACTACAGAAATGACTGGTCTGGTAAGATATAATCACTAGTGCTATAGCGGCACAGATGTTAAGGGAGTTACCAACATATTTTTTTTATTGGATTTAAACTACTCTACATGACAGAACTCATGCCTGGTACTGTTAATTGAACCAAAACTCTGGGACTAGCTATATTATAGGCCTGGGGGGGGGGGGTGCATAATGCCATTATTCTGCTAAATGGGCACCATATTTAATTGATCCTTAAATTCTTATCTTTATACCCATGAGTGCATGTTTCATT
The DNA here is from genome assembly GCF_017639785.1 of Mesocricetus auratus. Lineage (NCBI taxonomy): Eukaryota > Metazoa > Chordata > Mammalia > Rodentia > Cricetidae > Mesocricetus > Mesocricetus auratus. Next base: position 87,720,480 of record NW_024429266.1, read on the forward strand.
CAGTATAAACCAACACAATTGCTCCATATTATGGTTAATTATGGGAAGGATTTTTAGTTGTAGATATGAGATAGACGACAGCCAGAGACATCTGGAAGAGTCTAGAGCAGAGAACAAGCAGCCTGGACATGGCCCACAAGAGAAGCAGAGCAGAGAGAAAGGGGGGGGGGCAGGGAGAGAGAGCAAACCTGCAAGAAGACAGCAGAGACAGCAGAGTTATGAGGAGAATGAGTGGCTGCAGGGAGGGAAGTCTATGAACTGGAGGGAGTTTAGGGTAGGGAGGAGGTGAGAAGTACTTCACTGAAAGGAGCCTGGAGGCCAACACGAGCTTTGGTATGCTAATACACACCACAGGTAGCCATTTGTCTCTTCTGCCAGCAGGTGTCAAGGGAAATGACTCCTGGGCTATGGTGGCCCACACCTTTAATCCCAGCAGTCTAGGCAGAGGCAGGCGGATCTCTGTGTGTTGGAGGCTAGCCTGGTTTCAGAGACAGTTCCAGGATAGCCTTCAAAGTCACAGAGAAACCCTGTCTCGTACCCCCCCCCCCCCCCCCCAAAAAAAGGTTAGAACAAGCTTCAAGAGTTCCAGAGTTCCAGAGGAATGCTGTGTTTTGTCTAACCACCAGAAACCCTCCAGGTTGGGAAATTGGGTTCCTCTTTGGACCTGACACACTCCTCACCAGAGAAGCTTCTTTTTGTTCTTGATGGTGACTAATACAGATAATGCTTGAACTCTGGCTTACATTTTTATCTCAGGCCTGTTCCATCGCATTAAAAGTCATGGTGTTTATGAAAAGCAAGTTTATTCTCTGTCACTTAGCATATTGTTCTCATTATCTTTAGAACTTTTAGAATACAAGTGATTCATTGTGATCTGACTTGGATGTAACTTTAGACAGTGTGTAGGAAAGAGGAAGAAAGCTGGTAGGAAGAGGAAACAAAGGAGTATGGGGGTGGGTGGGAAGGTCAGGGGGTCACAGAAACACCAGACTCCAGTACCAACCCCAAGAACCTTGTAAAGCTACATGTAAAGTTTACATGTAAAATACCTATGTGAAGGTGATGAGGAGTTATTTATGGGATGTCGCTCATAAAGCTAGTACTAAGTTCTTGGGGAGACATTGACCATGGGAAATTACAGGCTCTTCATATTGTTTTCTCTGTTAGATATGAGCAAAGGCAGTTACCAAATGACTATTGCTAATCCACCCAGTGACTTTTGAACCTCAGGAATTCTTGAGGGTGATTATCTGGGTGATTCAAATTTTATTGTTTCCTCTTTCCGTTTGTTATGTAATTTTGGATTAATTTGATGATGTTTTGCATTGATTGAGGGACACACACGCTAGATTAAAATGAGAACTGGTACAAGTTATCAAAGGAAATGTAGGTAGTCTATACATCCTTTCTGTATACTAACAGACAGACAAGGACGCTACTGGAGGCAAAAATTTTAAGCTGTCCATCCACAAATATCTGCCTAGTAGGATTATATGCATCATGTATATAACAGCTTTAAAGACCTTAGAGCCAATAGCTTATAAAACATTTTTTATATTTAGTAAAATTATTCCAAACCCATTTTATTTATCCACATAATTCCAGGTGGTTCTTTGGGGATGAGGATAAAGAGGCAATAATCTAACCACAAGATTATGTAGTCTTATTTAATTGTGGCAGAGACCCACATTTGAAAGAGCTTTATTTTGTCCCTTGCATGGCTGAGACAAAGCACTGGAAACAGGGCTTAGCAAGGTTCCACGCAACGGGTGGGTATGCGCTATAGATCCCATTCATCAAATTCACACATTTGCTCCAGAAACCTGAGCCTGAAGAACGTCAATTCCCATTGTCCAGGTGACTCTCAGCAGATGGCTTGTGCATAATATTGGAAAGGTTGGAAGTCCTGAAGGGAATTGTGCGAGTTGCCCTTTGTGTCCTATTGGGCATTACCAGTGGGCCTTGAAGCTCCCTGGAGTTTTATGCATGAGAAAGACAGATGTCAAATTTGCCTTCTTGAGTAGTTTTATCAGGGTCATCTGAGATCTGTGTTCAGCATTCAGTGGCAAGAGAGAGTTTCCAACAAAAAGTTTCTGGAACCCAGCCAGTCCATTAGCATCGAGACCATGCTTTCTTCAAAATATTCTGACTGGGCTCGAAACCAAAGAATGTTTTTTAAAGGAAAGTCCTGGAAAGATTAGTGGGAAATGCATGCCACTGTACATTAATTTACATGGAAGAACAGAGATCATTATCAGTCCAGTAAAGTCTGGAGTATCACAGCAAGGCTCTGCCTGAGGGTTTGTATGCACGTTCCTTCATTGAATCTTCACACCAGCCCTGGAAATTGCACGTTATTTCCATTCCACACCACAGAAAACTGAGTCCCAAGATGACCTATCTGTGCACTGTATCTAGGAAGAACTTTCTCCAATGTGTAAGAACCAGTGTAGTTTTCTCGGGGCAAAGTGTAATCGTGGGTTCCCATTGACGCAGTGTTTGGAAATGCATCCCCAGTGGTAAGTGATGATATTTCACCTAGGGTCATCGATGCTTCTGAGTTTTGTCAATAAAGTTCTGAAGAGAAGGAAAACTGATCCCCCTTTCCTGTAACTGCTTTGTAAATCAGCCATGTAAATTGAGCCAAATCACTTTCCTATTTAGGGTTTGATTTTTCACCCCTCTAGAAACTTCTACTTGTTAGTTCATTATAACTCCAAAATTCAGTAGTTTTTTTTCCTTTCACACTAAACAGAATTTATTTGGTAACTGTGGCACATTGGTTCTGATATATATATACATACATATATAGATATACATACACACACACACACACACACACACGCACCAAAATCTACAGGTGTTTCAATTGCTTATGCACAATTGTATAATATTTGTTTATAATTTGTGCACATCTTTCTGTATATGTCTTATTGTTGTTTCTTTGAGATAGACGCTCATGTAGCCCAGGCTGGCCTCTAACTCTTTATGTAGCCATGGGTGATCTTGAACTTTCCATCCTCTTGCCTGTGTTTACCAAACTCTGGGATGACAGGTGTGCACTATCACTCTCAGTTTTACAAAGTGCTGAGGGTTGACCCTAGGGCCTTGTGCATGCCAGGCAAGCGCTCTGTCGGCTGAGCTACAACCCAGCTCTCCAAGGCTGATCTAGATCCTCTTGCCTCTGCCTCACAAGTGCTGAGATTTGAGGTATGTGCCACCACACCTGGCTCTTCCTGGATACTTTATCTGTAGGTTACCCCTGACACCTAACATAGTGCATGTAAGTGCTATGTGAACAGTTGTTAACGTATTGCTTAGAGAACACTCATGAGAAAATATGTTGAGTAAAGGTGCAGGGTTTTTGTTTGTTTTTTTGTTTTGATCTGAGGTTAGTTGAATCCACACGTGTAGGACCCACAGCACTAGAAAGCGGAGTATGCTCTAGCAGTGCTGAGAATCCGGTGATTGAGACAACTACTGACTTTCAATTTGTCTACTTAGTGACAACCTCTCATGCTCTAAGAACTATGCCAAATAATTTATATACATCACCAGCTTAATTTGTATAACAGGTCCCACTAATATTAGTCAAGTTTTACAGAGGGGGAACCTGAGGCACAGAAAGGTTGAGTCATTTGTCTTAGTTTGCTCAGTAGGTGATATTAGAGCTGGCATATGAAAATGGTCTGTGTGACTGCAATGCGAACCTCCTTACCACTGAGCTGTTTGCCTTTTATTATTTGGCTGTATAGGATAGTGTGTGTGTGTGTGTGTGTGTGTGTGTGTGTGTATGTTATTTTGGGAGAATATTTTTTTCCTGACAGTCATCAGATGAATTAGCAACAATTTCAGAATAAAGTGACAAATGTTTTACTGAGAAGGAATAGAAGAATTGCAAAGAAAATAAGAGGGACCTATTAGTAACTGTGCTGGTACAGCAGCCTTAAAGTAGGACTGTTCCAGGCACAGCTGGTCCTGGATTTTTGTTTTTATTTTATTTTTTCCAAGACAGGGTTTTTCTGTGTAGCTTTGGAGCCTATCCTGGTACTCGCTCTGCAGACCAGGCTGGCTTTGAACTCACAGAGATCCGTCTGCCTCTGCCTCCTGAGTGCTGGGATTAAAGGCATGTGCCACCAATACCCAGCTGGCCATGGACTTTTAAGAGTGGGTTTTTAACCTTTACTTTAGTTGACAGGGTGGAAATTTCTAAACATTTAACCTAAATATTAAAGCTCTTTTGAGGATTCATTAAAGTTTAGTGAGTCTTTTTTGACACACATTTGTTAGTCAATGCATTCATGTCAAATTCTACTTGGCTTGAAGGGGAAATGATGGCTTTAGCCAAAGAATTCAAAGGGAGACTGTTCCATTGTCCCGGAAATGGATACCAGACAGATGCTACAATGTAAAGTTTCATGGCACATCCAAGTCTTTTGTTGACAAATCTGTGATGTTTCTAGCAAGTAGTACATACTACTGAAATACCTGTAATTGACCAGTATAATACTATATATACACCACAGTCTATTGACAATCTATCCAGAAGACCAGGTGTGTAGATAGGACACAGTGATCTTCATTTTGTATGCTGTGTCTCGGAGGTAACCACCTATGTTATTTACTTTCCTGTTGCTGTGAAGTGACACCATGACCAAGACAACTTATAAAGAAAAGCATGTAATTGGGGGCTTGCCTACTGTTTCAGAGGTGCTAGTCATTATCGTCATGGCAGGGAGCATGGCAGTAGACAGGCAGGCATGGCGCTGGAGTAGTAGCTAAGATTTCCATATGAGACAGTCATGAGGCAGAGAGAGAGCTAATGGGGAATGGTGCAAGCTTTTGAGACCTCAAAGCCTGTGCCCAGGGACACACCTACTAATCCTTCCCAAGCAGTTCCACCAACTGGGAAACAAACTTTCAAATGTGTGAGCCTGTGGGGGCCATTCTCATTCAGACTACCACACTACCTATAAATATAACTAAGAAAAGGCAAGTTGACTTTTAACCTCTGTGATGTGTGGATCCTTCCATTGAAAAGACTTAGCAAGCATCCTTCTGTTCAGAGGAGACATGATCCCCACACATACTTCAAACTTAGAAATGTGCTTTGAGAATGGCAGTTTCTCTCTGTGACTTCTCAGTGTCTGTGATGAGCTTCCCAGCAGTCAAAGCTTTCTTCATTTTGTTCTACAAAATGTTACAGTTATTCTCATGGCTAAAGTAGAATTTCTGTGTTTTTTACTAACGTGTGAAGAATAATTTATGAAAGGCATATATTAATGAGTTTAAAATTCAGCATGCCACTCTCATAAAGCTTCTTGATTTAGGTGCATGCAGGTTACTTTTGGTGTTTGATTGAGTATTCTGGCTCTAAAAACCCATTATTTTAAGGTACCCACCATTAATATTAAGTTGTTTGCGGATAATTATGGAGAATCTCAAGAAAAGAATGCTTGTTTATTTCTTCCAATAGCATAATTTTAGAACTGCTATTCCTCTTGACCTTTTTTTGTTGCCTCATTATTTCCTTCTTAGTGTCCATTTTCTCAGGAGCCGTGACTGGAGTTAAGTATTGGACATTTAATAAAATATGTTTTCTGCCTTGAAGAAGCTGAACATTTCATGGGGAAGACGGGGAGAATCTAAGAAAATCCAACTGTCCAGGGTTAGGCTAGAGGCATGCACTGGATTCTTGAGAATGCCCGAATTCCTAGTGATAGACTGGACCACATCACCTAAGTCCCAACCCAGTCTTTGTGGCTTGCTCCTCTGCTGTGTGGCCTTGACAAGTCCTATAACTTTTGGTGCTTCTTTATTTTTCTTCAATTTACAAAATAAAGGAGATAATGCCTGCCTGATGGGTTGTTATGTAAAGCAATTGCTGCCTTGGGGGTCGGTTAAACAGGGGCATTAAAATAGAGTGGAGGGGTGGGAATCAGCCAGATAACCAGCATCTGTTAAGAGACAGGAGGAAGGAGGGTGGGAGGGTCCCAACAGAGCAGACAGAAGGAGGAGGATCTTGGAGATACAGAAAAGGATGGGAAGGGGCAAGTTGTGAGAAAGAGACTTTTGATGTAAAGGCAGTGATTACATGCCTAAACTCTTGATATTTTGATATTGGTAGGAAGGTAGGTGAGAGGCTGTTGGCCTAGATAAGAGTAAAATTTAAAAAAAGAGAGAGAGAGAGAGAGAAAGATGGAGGCATACATGTTAGGGCTAAAGATGAAGGCGGTTTATTAGAGCAGTGGTTCTCAACCTTCCTAACTCTGTGACCCTTTAATACAGTTCCTTATGGTGTGCTGACCCCCAACCAAAAATGTATTTTTGTTGCTACTTCATGACTGTAATTTTGCTACTGTTAATGATTCGTAACATAATCATCAGACATGCAGATGGTCTTAGGCGACCCCTGTGTGAAAGAGTCCTCTGACCCAAAGGGGTCATGACCCACAGGTTGAGAAGCACCGGATTTAGGAGGCTGTTAAGGAAGCAGAGTTGTTAGGATTTGGTACTGAAAGGACCGGCTAAGGGACAAACAGGAACGGGGTAATTTGCGGGCCTCTGCTTCTTTCACGGAGCACGAGGAAGGAAGCAGAAACAGCAGGAAAAACAAAATGAGGACGGAGAAGGAGAAAGGGGAGCTTGGCTTTGGATTATTTTGGGTACGAGGGGGTCCAGCTGGAATGCAAAGGAAAGTATTTAACACACTAAGAGGAAGGACTAAGTTAAGAAATAGACTTTAGGATGGATTCCTAGTGATGAGGAATTTGTAAGGTGGATAGTAGAGGGGGGTTAGGGCGGGGGCGGGGGCGGTAGGGGGAGTTACAACAAATAGACTGAAAAGCGGTGCCGGGGAGGAGGAAACCCAGAAGGTGTTGTCATAGAAACTGAGGGAGGAAAAACTTTCAAGAGCGAAAGAGTGGTCAACCATGTCAAATCCTGCAGAGCTGTTGGGTGCGGCGAGGACAGAAAAGTGTCCATTGAATTTAGCAACAATGAGGTCATTATTGATTTTGGCCAGAGAGGCTTCCAGCCGAATGCGGAGTGGCAGCGGTTCGCAGGAGGCTGAAGAGGCAGTGAGTGAGTGGGAGGGGCCGAGTGGGGCTTCTCTGCAGACCCAGGGCTGCTGGGTGGTACCTGCCTGTGTCTTTGGTGGCATCTTTGTTGCAAAGGGTCCCCAGAAAACACACGTTGAATTGGGAGGGGCTGAGGTTTTCAGGGAAGGGTCTTAGAAGCAAATGTCCCTTTTCACAGTGAGTGTGACAGCTTGGGAAGTTTTGACTCCGACTTCTGAATTTACCTTCAACATTTTCACTGATTGTTTACTGGTTTTTGTAGATGAAGATTCAGAAGATTCACTCATAATTGATAACAATCTGTTGCACAAACATTGTCTGCTACAGAAACAGATGAGAGATGAGAGTGGTAATATATAGCTTGTCCTCTTTCAGGCATGATTTTAATCTTGTCCCTAGGTCTATGGGGGGCTTACATTAAAAGGAGGGCACTGGGAGCATTGCCTGGGGTTCGTAGCTCTCTCTCTCTCTCTGTCTCTCCCTCCCTCCCTCCTTTCTTCCTGACCTGTAAAAATATATTGATGAGATCAACTACATTTCTTTTCTCCTTCCTTCTCTCTCCTCTTTCTCCTCCCTTGCTCCCTCCTTCTTTCCAAGTGTTACATAGAGCTAATGACAATAGCAGTAATCTCTTTTAGAAAAGGTGTGAGGGGGTAAGCATCTAAAAAATTAAATGGTGGCATTACTTTCTTTCTTTGGGGGTAAGGGGTGCTGGGTCCAGCACTCAGAGTTCCCCTGCATGTCGACCAAGCACTAGTGCCCTCCAGGACCACAGACCGAGTCATCACCAGTGCCCTCCAGGACCACAGACCGAGTCATCATCTCTTTGCTCGTTACCAGCCTGTGATGGTTTGGGGTGGATAATTTCTCTAAAGCACTTCAAACCGTTTTCCAGATCCCTCCACTTCAGGGTGCTATTTTTAGGATATAGGAGGTAGACAAAGGAAGAACTTTAAGAATTAGATTAGCCGTTGCTGGAGAGAAATGATATAGAGACGGAAGCTCTCTATTAATTTAGGTTGCTCCCCCTTGCCACCCCACATGTCAGTCAATTAGAAACGTCGGCGAGCATTAAAGGAAAACTTAGGTAATGCATTTCCCTCGGGGTGATCGACTGCAGCAACTTCTGTCAGCTCTTGAAAGAGCTCCATTGCACGATCACGGCTTCCTTGGTGCTTGCTAAGTTTAGATCTTGGGATGGGCCGATTTACATATATGGGAGGATAGAGCGAGCTCTTTCATCTTCTGTTAGCCTCAAAGGATGCTTGCTAAGGCAAGACATCCCTCTTCAATAGACAGGGTTCAGAGAGATTCATTAATTAATTCTCAGTAACTACCATGGATGAGTCTTCAAAGATTTAGAGGCACCAAAGCCGTCAACTTGAGCACTGTCAGATGAGAGGCAGGGCCTACTGGAAGCATTGTTTTAATTGGAACTTGCATTCCCAAAAGCAGGGATGGTGATGATGGAAGCTGCTGGGCAGTCATCTAACCTAACTTCTCAAAGTGGCTCCACCTCTCTGGTGGCATCTCTGGCAGAACTGTGGGCATTCTTTCTGAGATAATGCACAGGTACATATTCAGGTGTGAGGAAAAATGACCCTTTGTTCTGATGTATAGAGTACTTAACTATTTTCTTGAGAGTTCTCTGGGGATTTGGTGATAATTCTGGTTTTTTTAAATCTTCATTTCTTCAGACTAGAAGTTCCTATTATTATTTACTTTTTGACAATCATGAGGACTCTATCAGGAACTAGAAGACAGGCATGGGTGATATTTTGGCCGAGACTACCTATGTATGCATTCTACCTGTGTTCTGAGAGCTTGGGTGGGTCTGGTCTGAAGGGGATAGACTGATTCATTTGGTAGAGGAAATTTAATGACAGGATGGTATTCAAATTGTGCAAAGAAGCACCTGTGACTAATAAAGAAATAAGCACCAGTATAGAGAAAGCTGTGTCACTGGAGTGGAAGAGGTATCCTGGTAGCAAAATCCTTCTCTTGGAGGTGACTCCATCTTGTGAGGATCCAAATTGATTTAAAGGAAAACAGCTCAAGCCTAAGGGGTTCCTGGCTGCTCCAGTGCAGCTTCCTAGGAGGGCATCTTCTGATGCACAGAGAAGCCGATTCAACTGTGGTCCAAGGATGCTGGGCTGCATTACAAGCTGGCAACAGAATTTGGTAGCGTCGAAAGTGTTGTTGAAATGGTATGAGTTTTGAAGATGAAGATGCAATATTGAGGGACTCATGGAGAGCAACTGAGGCCAGTCGCTGTGTGTCGGGTGGAGTCCTGCAAAGAGGCCATGTGAAGTCATGGCCTGATCCTGTGATGGGGACAATTCTGTTGCAGTGGGAGCTCTAGGATACTGGAGATGCCAGGCAGGATGGTGGGACATCTGCTGAGAAGAGTGGTGGCTACCAAGTGGAGACAGTCTAAGCCTAAGTAGGAAGCCGTATGCATCGCAGATGGTAGAGCTGGAGGGGGTACCGGCCAAACCTTTTAGGGCCCAGCAGAGCTGCAGGATTTGGGTTTACTTTAGGGTGGGCATTCATTTGCTATACCCCTGTTCTGTTTTGGAATAAGAATGTTTACTCTATGTCATTGTCAATTGAAAGTATGCTTTGAAGACTTTTAAAAGTTAAGACTATTTAATGTTATGAGATAAACATGAAATTCGGGTGACATGGGGGTAGGAGAGGATGATTTAGAATCAACATTTGAGTCTCAGCTTGACAAGCGGACCATTGTGATGGTCCACTTTTGATGGTCAGTTTGACACCATCTTGTTTCACCTGGAAAGAGCATCTCAGTGAAGACTGTCTACTGCAGGTTGGCCTGTGGGTGTGTCTGTAGGGGTCGCCTAGATTATATGAATTGAGATCTGAGGCCCCACCCACTGTGGGTGGTACCATTCCCTAAGCTGGAATCAAGCAAGTAGAGTATGAGCATGGGTACATGAAGCCATCCTTTCTCTGCTTTTGACCATGGATATTACTCGATTTTTCACTTTCCGGTGGTCTTGATTTCCTTGCTATGGTGAACCGTAACTACCTGGAATTGTGACCTAAAAGAAACTGCCACCCTTTTCTCCTCCCCCTAAGTAGCTTTTGTAAGGGTATTTTGTTATAGCAACAGGAAATAAGCTCTATATTTTGCCTGCCAAATTTCATTAGAATTTGAATAATCTAAGTTTTAAACTCATTTTTTTTTTGTGCTAGTCAAAACCATGCAAGTTGCATCCAGATTATTAACCAGTTTGCTTTGGCCATGGGAAAATGTGATGGTTGACTTTGAAGTCTCTTTCCAAGTTATGGGTGAAAGTTTCAGATGTGTTAAATCTAAATCGACCACTCAGTAAATTTCTACTAAGGCAAGGAGACAGCTACCAGCTAACTTGGCTGTTGTTTCTGATCTTGTCCTTAATGGTTTTCCTGAGCTTTAGCAAAATGCCTTTTTAAAATGAGTAGATACTCAGAAATACTTTTTTCTAATGATATCCTGTTTGATCTGTCTTTTTAAAAAAATCAGTGAATTTGCATGATGGTAAGATGTCTCAGTGGGTAAAGGTACTTGCCACCAACCCGAGTTCTGTCCCTGGAACGCACATGCTAGAAGAAGAGAACTGACTCCCACAGACTGTCCTCTGGCCTCTCTGTACACACAATAACATGCAAATGTCTCCTTACACTCATAAGTGAACATGCAAATATAGTGAGTTGATATATATCTTTGTATACTAGTTAATATCTGTAGCTTAGAGGGTGTGGTAATGATGCTCTTTGGGACATAGTTATATCCAGTTTACTTTTAATAAGTTTGTTTACTTGAGGTGGAGTTTAACTGACTGTCTTAGTCTGAGTTCCAATCCTCTATCTCATGCCATCCTCCTGCCTATCCCGTCCCTGATAGCTGGGATGGGATATGCCACACACCTGGCTACTTTGTCTTTAAGAAAGAAAAAAAAATCTGAGCAAGTCCTGTGCTTACCTCCACTCTCTTGGCAAATTCCATTCTTCTGGACATCTCAAGGTTACTGATATCGATTCTGCCATTGCTCTCAAGTTCTTTCAGTATCCTAGGATGTAATTTGTCTAAGCTTGCAAACTTGAATTCACTTGAAGTGACTTCTTGCTGTTTTCCTATCATCTTACATCATAGATGGGGCTTTGAGTCCTCTGATTCTTGTTCTAACCAACCTTTGCTGAGAGAAAATTAAATCAGAGCAAAAGGGGACTTGAAGAGTGCTGCCTTCTTCCTGTCATCCCTCATTATGACATCAGAGAGTCTCGGTGGCACCATTATCTGCTTGTCCAAGCAGCCTACTTACAGTGGTTGTCCCTTAATATCTCTTATGCAGTGTTCAGCATTCTGGGAGCTAGCCTTTCTGATGTCCTTCTGGGGGCTCCTTCCAGCTTTGCAGCCCCAGCTGGTGAAGGGATGCTCTCCCCAGCTATTCCATCGCACCAGAATGCCAACTTTGTATATCGATTTAGAAATGGGACATTTTTGGGGCTGTAGCTCAGTTGGGTGGAGTGCCCACTTAACATGGACGGAGTCCCGAGTTCAAGCCCCAGTCCCACTGGGCGTGGCAGCACATGTCTGAAATCCCTAGCACTTTAGGAGGTCAATGAAATGTCTCATCAGGAGATCTTTTGGTTTGAAAACTTGGGTTACATGCAGAAAGCAATGCTGTGTGACAACTAAGACACTGATGGCACACTGTAACTTCAAGTTTCTTCGGATTTCCCTCACATTTGTGGCAGAGAAACTAAAGTTGATGCTGTCAAGTCAACAAGGAAGTAGACATATCTGGGAGAGGTGCTAAGGGCATGGGTTGGTGAAGAAAATCTGGTGGATGAAGAGATAGTGGACAAGGAGGGGAGAGAACCCTTCATGGTGGTCATGGTTTGCTATATGCAAGGTCATTCTGATGCTTGCTTGGGGCCTGGGCAGGAGGCTTCCTGGGGTGTTTTGTCAAGGGCTTTTTTTAACTTGTCACCTACTATATCCATTGGGTAGATATCCCCAACATGCTGAGCTGATGTAGTGCCAGGGTGAAGTCCCCTCCATTCCCTTTCTGCTCTGTGTTTTACATCGTATTTTTAGCCAGAATAGTTTTACTATAGACCAATTCTGTTAGTTTGCTACTCTGCAGTCTTTAGTTAGCTTTCTTCTCTACCTGCTTAGTGATGCAAATTATTATTTCAACGGTAGCACAACTGTTGCCCATAATAATAGCTGGCATCTATCACACATTTGGTATCCGGTAGATAGCTGCCAAATATATTAACTCATTTAACCCTCACAGTGGCTCTCAACTGGGTGGTGTTGTTCCCATTTGACAGGTGAGGAGACTGAGGTATAGAAAGGCTGAGTGATTTGCTCAAGGGTACAGAGCTAGTAAGCCAGGTATTTCATCTGTATCCAAGCTCATGCTATAAATACTGTAATTGCCACCATGCCAGCCCCGTGTAAGAGAATTAGAACCAAGCAGTGCTGGTCGGGCCAGGGGTGACGGTAAGAAGTTGACAACATGATCAAGAAGGACGCATTGTAAAATATACAGTGTTTCTTTTGAACATCATCTGATCTAAATGCAAGCTTTGTAACTAGTATTATTTTACAGAAGAAAAAGTAGGATTGAAATATTAAATTAAATCCCACTGCTACTGAGTTACATTTTTTCTCATAGAAATAACCCTTAGTATCCTACTGCCCAGCAGTGTGACTATAATTAACAATAATGTATTATATAGTTCTAAATCACCAGAAGAGAGATTTTTTTATCTCACTACAAAGAAACGTTAACTGCATGAGGTGATGGATATGCTAATTACCCTGATTTGATTATTACACAATGTATGCATGTCTGGAAAATCCACCTTGTACTCTATAAATATGTATAGTCATTATGTGTCAATAAAAATAATCCTATAATCCTACTCTTAAGAGGTATCCATTCCTAACACTTGGAGACGTATTTCCCATAGGTATGTATAAAATGCGTTTTTAAAATAAATAGTACATTTTATAAGCTATTTCAAACCATGAAGGCATTATAGGAGATGATTTTTAGAATTCTACCCTAAAAGGATGTATAAGTTTTTTAATTCTATAATATAACTTATTTGTTGAAGATTTATATCTCATTTTATTTGTGTGTGTGTGTGTGTGTGTGTGTGTGTGTGTGTGTGTGTGTGTGTGTGTATGTGTGTCACAGCATATTATGAAGATGTTTGAGGAGGCCAGAAGAGGGCATCAGATCCCCTGGAGCCGGAGTTACAGGTGGTTGTGAACTGTCCAAAATATAAGAGAAGAACCAAATGCAGGTCCTCTGGAAGAGCAAGAAGTACTCTTAACCATGAAGCAATCTCTCCAGCCTCATAGTGAACTTCTTCAGAATATACTGTGAACACCTCAGGGCAACTGAGTATTCTTGTACAACATTATTATAACATTTGCTGTATTGGTCTCATCATATACATATTATGTACTCACCTCTCGATATGCTCCCAAGGTGGGGAGGATATGGATTCAGTAGTCTCTCACTATTCCTAGAGACAAGTGTCAAAGCCCAGTAGTCGATTAGCACTTTCTTCAGAGTGAAAAAAGACCAGGCCGCTAACACTTTAATTTTGGGTTGGACTTTGCAGTGTCAGTACCTCTGGGCAGGTATCTACCACTATCCATAAAGGAAGCTCAGAAACTAGACTGCCCGGCTGATTAGGACTGTGACATGCAGAATCAGTCCCAGGAGCCGTTCAGGGATACCTGGGTTTTCCTCACTTGGTTGGCCTGGAGTTAATGGCTCTTTTGTTAATGTTTTTTGTACCAGGTTGAAAATATTCTGTAGAAAAAAAATCCATCATCTTTCACATTTTTACATCTGTCCTATCTCCAAGCACAGCGCTGCTCAAAGGGCCCCTCCTCCATGAGGCCTAACTTTAACTTGCATTCACTTAATACAGCCTAGTGGCAGCTTCTCCAAATACTTGTACTCATAAATGTTTAACCATTGGATCAAGAATACTCAGGAAAAAGGCCAGGTAGATGGCTCAATTGGTAAAGCAAACAATCCTCTAGCTCACATCATAAAAGATGGCCATGATTATACACACTTGTAAGCCCAACCCTGGGGCAGAGGAGACAGCAGGAGTCCTGGGGCCCCCTGGCCAGTCCATTTAGCTGAATTGGCAAGCTCCAAGTTCCTGAGAGACCCTGTCTCAAAAAATAAGGTGGAGAGCAATCGAAGAAGGCACCCAACATCTACCTCTGTCCTCCACATGCACACGCACCCTCACACACACATGCCCACATGGATGTGCACAAACACACCATGAATACTTAGAGAAATAAGTAAGACTTTAAAAAAAAAATCCATGAAGGTATTTGTGGTGGTTAGTGTTAATTGCCAGCTTGAAAGATCCAGAATAACTTGGAAAGTGGGCTTCTGGGCATGCCTGGAAGAAATTGCCTTGACATGGGTTGAAGCATAAATATATGCGTGGCAACAGTCTTGGGTACAAAGGAGCTGCGAAGTGGCCTGCATTCATCCCTTTTTGCTTCTTGATTGTGAATGTCACGTGAGCAGCTGCTCTGTGCTCTGGCTGCTGTCACTTCCCTACCTTGACGGTCTGTAGTAAGCTCTCAAACTGTGAGGCAGGACTTGCCCCCTAAGTTGCTGTTGTCGGGGTATCTTACCTCAGTGTCGGGAAAGGAGACTAGGACCATATTGAAGCTGTGTGTCATCTTGGAGAGACGTGAATTGGGTACAAAGGTGTGTTTACACAACTTTGGTACCACCTTGACGACTGCTCAGCCGTTTGACTGACCTGTCTCCATCTCTCTGCTAGTACTGAGAAGTTCCCATAAGATGCTTAAATTCCCTCCCAGAAGGACCTGTGGGAACTCTCTAGTTTAACATAGCTTGAACTTGCCTTCGGTCTCTTTTTGAGACCCCGGGAATCAGCATATTCTAAATGGGTTCTAAATTTTGGTCACACTAGGAATTCCTCTGGAAGCTTTAACAATACAAAAAAAGAAAAGAAGAAGAAAAAAAAAGAAACAACAACAACAGCAAAAAAAACCCTCATGTTGAGATCTCACACCAAGGAATTTGATCCTACTGAGCTGGCATGTGACCCAAGCCTGAAAGTTTGTATTTTAACTTCCCAGTGACTCTGAGTACAATCCCAAGCACTGTTTACAAGTATGTCTTACTGACACATAAGTGATCAATTCCTGGTCATGCCCAGGAGGTTCTATTCCGGCCATAAAAATAATTGAGAAGGCCGAGTTCTCCAAACTTGGTAACGCCATTTTGGCTGTGTCTGCCATATAGAAGGGCTCTGTCATGTGACAACCTGTGTTAGGGTTTTTATTGCTGTGAAGAGACATCATGGCCCTGGCAACTCTTACAAGGAAAAAAAATTAATTAGGGTCTCCTCAAAAGTTTCACTATCATCATGTCCATTATCATCATGGCGGGGAGCATGGCAGTGTGCAGGCAGATGTGGTGCTGAGGCTGAGTCCTACATCTCGCAGGCAACAGGAAGTCTACTGAAACACTGGTACCCTGAGCCTAGGAAACCTCAAAACCCACCCCCATAATGACACACTTCCTCCAACAAGGCCACACCCACTCCAACAAAGCCACACCTTCTAATAGTGCCACTCCCAATGAGATTATGGGGGGCCAGTTACATTCAAACTACCACAACTTGTGCTTGTGTGCAAACGTGAGTGTGTGTGTGTGTGTGTGTCTTTTAAACCTGTTGCTGAAGGGCAATTGAAGACTACAAATTGTCTTGTCTAGCTGTTTAATATTCTGTGTTGAATAAAGTTTGTAAAAGCCAAGGTATAGTATTCTGATGTGCTCGTACTGTTAAAAGACTGACACATGCCCACAAGGCAGTGGCCATTGCTGGGCCTGCTGTACTACCATGGCATAAACCACAGTGAATGAGTATCCCCCTGGACATAATGAACAGTAGCATAATTCTGTAGTTATTCTCCTCGCACGATGAAGCAGCAAGCCAAATAGAGCTTCTAGATACATTTTGACATGTGGCTCTTATTCCTAAAGAAAAGGAGCTATTGTTGCTTGGGCTGTGTTCCAGAGTACTGCAGAAATCCACACAGCAGCTTATTGTCGTGTTACAAAAGGTACTCCAAGTATTTTTATTTTTATTAAAAAGAACAAAATGTTACATTCAGTTAATCCTTAGGGCAGAATTTAGAATTTCTTTTTCAATCTTGCTGTTGGGTCCAATACGAACTTTTGTTTGACACATGTAGGGATAGTTGTGAAGGCCAATGGACCGCAAGATGACCATAGGGGCTTCTTGTTCATGCTAGGGGGATCAGAAACCTTCTTTAGTGTTATCAGCAAAACATGACATTAACATCACCTAGACAAACTAACTGACAAGCAAATAAAGCCATCCAGGGAATGGGAGGTCTAGCAGGAACATATTAAAATGCTCTCTACAGGGACCACAGAGCACTAGGTCTACACTGACAGTGATGCTTGTCAAGTTGGGACACTCACTTCTGCCATGAGTCCACAGCAGATGGTGTCAACCACAAGGCAGAGATGATACGTTCATCGAGGAGATGAGGAGAGTGTTGTACCTCTTCCTTCTTGCCTGTGTAAACCAGGGCAGTCATGGTAGCACACCTACATTTTTGAATGGCAGTTTCCATTTATGGCAGAAAGTTGAATTTAGAATACAGATACGAGAAGGAATAAAGAGAGGGTTTTTTCTTTAGCATCAGATTTCTTCTTCAGTTATTTCTGTGTGGTGATTTGAAATAGGCGTTACCCATACATTTTGGGCATTTGGATACTTGGTCCCCAAGTTGGTGGCTGTTTGGGAGAGCTCAGAGGGTGTGGCCTTGTTGGAGAAGCTGTGTTACTAGGTATGGCCTTAAGATTTCAAAAGCCTCCCACTATCCCCTGTATACAGTCTCTGCCTCCTGCATACGATCAAGATGTGAGCTCTCAACTGTCCCCATCACCACACCTGTGCTCGTCCATCTTGGACTCTGACCTTCTGAAGTCATCAGCCCAGTTACATGCTTTCCCTTGTAAGTCTCCTTGGTCACATCAATAGAAAAGCAATCCATACCGCCTGTTATCCTAACATACGGGCAGCTCAACCAAATCAATATATCTCCAACAGCGAGGCCGTAGAAGCCAACTTCACAGTTGACAGTCCCTCCCCTCGGCAGCAGTAGACTGGCCTGTTCTGCAGGGATTATGTGCAAGGCTTATTGATAAGGTTCGGGGGTCAGCCTGGCTCAACTGCCACAGTGATGGTTGAAGTGGCCATCTCTAAGCCGTCACAGGATTTCGCCTTGACTGTCTTATCTCTATTTCTGGGTTGTTTGAGTTAATGCTAGACATACTGTTGGAACCTTGGCATTATGCTGACCCCGCCTCCTGACAATGGGCAGGGCATGCATAGTGGTTTGGCCACTCATTATGCAAGCTTCCCCTTTTAAGCAAGCGTCCCTCACCCTTTACCCCCCTGTTCTCTGTTTCCAGTTGGCTAACTCCTAACCCCCCCTTGTTTCCAATAAACTCCATGTGGGTATGTGGGTATGTGGGTATGTGGGTATGTGGGTATGTGGGTGTTTTGAGTCTCGTGGTCCGTGTTTCATAGCCTTCAGCTGCAGCAAAAGAACACCACGTGCGGAGCCCCAAACTAAGTGTGTGCTCAGGGAGACTCTACCTCATGAATAAAAATCACTCTCCTATGATTTTTTTATTCATAGAACAATTGTACCTGGAGACAATTCAATAGGAAAACTATTAATAACTTGTGATAATATCATCTCACTGCTTCAAAATAAATGTCTTTCATTTTCAAAAGTTATCAGTTCAGTTACTTGCAGTATTTCTGCTCACATGGTAAAGGGTCTATAAAATCAAGATGCAAATATCTTAGGCTTCTTATGACTTATAGGAACGGCTATTTTCCTGGAATTATTTTTGATAAATTTGCATACGTGATCCACTGGAACATATTGATTTCAAATGGCTCCGAGAGTGGTGTTTCACTCTTTCTCCTCTTTGAGTAACGAGTTTTGTTGAATGACCTGGCATTCCGTGCTGTTAACTGCCGCTACCTGCCACAGCCGGTCAGGGTTCCGAGGGAGCATGTAACACTTCTTCCCCTTCCAAAATTCCACGGCTTCCCTTTGTTTGTCACCCCCCTTCTGTGTGCAACCCCATCTCTCCTTTCAGTTTCCGGCTTCCTGTCTCTCTGGAGGCTGCCTTGATGGACGGGAATGAGACTGAGTAGGAATGTATCTATGGAGGGATCCTGGTCCCTGGCCTGGCAGTCATTCTGCAGTTTCCTGTGTGCATTCACGTCAAGTGCAGTCATTACTCATTTAGTCCTCAAATAAAATGCTCTTTGTTATGGTGACATCTCTCTCTAGGATGAAGCAAAAACGGCATATCAGTCTGGTGTGGAATTTATGGAGCTGGCAGATTTATTTGTGTGGGGAATTTTTACAGTGATTGGTTACCTTTTTTTTAAAGTTCCCATTTTGATCAAGAGGGATTTTATTTCTTAACTAGGATTATTTCTTTATCGGATATTAATTTGGAAGTATTTTCCCTCTACATAGCAAAGTCATGGAGATGCTACATGGTTAATTTTTTTTCTTTTTAACTAGATTATCCCCATATCAGGTATTTCATAAAGCCAGGATAAATGTATTTAAGAGAAAATATCCATCTTATAAGTAATAGTTTCTCCAAATATAATGAGGTCCATTTAAATGAATACCTGAAATAAAAGTAATCCCCATGATAGTTCTAATGCACTTTGTGTCGGGCCCACTGAGTTCCTTTAAACCCTATTTAATAAATGCCTGATTAATAAATAATCCTTTTATATGAATAAAGCCCAGTGTGCCAAATGGAGGCATACAAAGCAATCATGATCGGACTTGTTATGGCCAAATGATAGATGAATAAATCTACTATGCAATTAATCTACAACTGAAATATGATGAATCCCTGTGAATATTAAATCTGTTAGAAGAATAGATTTATCATCTTTGAAACAATTGCTTTCTAGGAACCTAACAAAAATACCATTATCTGAATCTCATCACAACACAGAGAGATATCTGTCCATTCATTTACTTCTGTGCAGTCAGATCTAAATGTTTACTGTCACTGATACAAAGCACAGCCAGAGTGGCGTGTGTCAGAACTACTGATTCAAACAGTGTTCGGATCTGCATCCGTTCCTTCATACTCTATCCAAGTCTCCTACTTTCTTAGATTGTCGTGAATAATTCCACTTTGTAAGAAAGATGGAAAGCAAACCACAAAGACACACTCAATAATGCTACGTTGAAAACAATCTGAACTACTACACAATGGGGTCCCCCAGTGGTTCCACTCCATCTTGACTAAAAGTTAGAGAGTTCAAAACTGTGCTTAGTAAGTCATAAGACCTAAATGTCAAAGGTGTGGTCTCATCCTGGCCTTGAGTATCTTATCTAAATAACAACAGACTTGGTCTGAGGTATGGTTACTTTTGACCCTCAAGACCAGATAATGAGAAATTAAATATAAGATGTGGTTACTGAATCCTTGGAGAATTGAGGAAGAAAAGTCTGTTTGTTCCGTATACATGATACCATGTTTCCTTTCTGGTTAAGATATTTAAGAATGGTGAAAATAAACTCGTGGCGGTCAGCATTCACTGAATTGCCCTCCTGACATTTATGCTGTGTCTCTGTCTTTCTCTTAAGCATCTTACCTGTCCTTTCTCAGCCCATACTCCCCCTCTCAGGTACGAACCCTGGGCAAGTCAGAAGGCTCTGACCGCAGCCCTGAAAAGACAGCTTCTCACAGAACACACAGCCCACCTGTGTTGGGGGCCATGCTGTAGTGTCTCTGAGGTCTAGGACACCACACTGCTGAAGTTGTTGTGTAGTTTCAAGAGACAGCTTGCTTACGTTTTCATGTTGTACTTTTAGACAGGTAAGCAGTTGTTGATTTTGAAATATCCCTCCCTTAAATTCCACACGTTATGAACTGAGGGTTGGATCATCTGAAGGTTATGAATGCTTAGATTGGGGCACAGTGAGGCTACCAGAGACTTCAGATCAAATGACAAAGCCATGGATAATGTATTTTTCCCTTTGATTTTGAGGGAACTAGAGCTGATACTTTAAAAGCCAGTCTTTTTCCCTTTTAAGCCAACTGTTAAGGGACTTAAAAAATAGTGATCAGGAAAGTGTGGTCTTCAGTAGACTGTTTGATCTGGTTTGTTCCTTTCTAGGTACTAGGAGAAATAATTTATAGGGCTACATAGGAAGGATAAATAGGAATCTCCTTAAACACACACACACTCACTCACACACGGAAAAAATAATTTGAATTCAAGTTTTAATATGTTCAGGTATGAATTATGCAAATAAATCTAAAATATTATTTTAGCTTAAATCTAGTCTGTTCTTTTCACTCTGAGTAGCTGGGTGCCATAAATGTGTGTGTGTGTGTGTGTGTGTGTGTGTGTGTGCGTGTGTGTTTACATAGTGTCTTGTTTCTAAGACTGAATAACAAATGAGTACTTTATATATTCATATTACAGTGGAATTCATGGCCAGTATTATATATCTAGCATTGTTATAGGGAATTCTTTCATGTGGGGGTTTGGAATATAAACAAAAAGAAAAGTTATGCAGTCTAGAACTTATCATTTTGAGTAATAGATGAAGTAATTGATCCAAACATTATTCTGACACACTACTTGGACATTTAAAAACTTTTTTCTGGGGGCTGAAGAGATGGCTCATCAGTTAAGAGCACTTGTTGATCTGGCCGGAGACCCAGGTTCAGTTCCCAGCACCCACATAATGGCTTACAACTCCAGTTCCAGGAGATCTGATGCCCTCTCTTATCTTCTACAGGCAGCAGACACACACGTGGTATGCAGACACCAGCACAAGCAGTAAACATATGCATAAAATAAAATAAAATAAAATCTTTTTTAGAAATTAATTTTTTTTCTGAGATGGCTTAGCTAGTCAACTACTTATAGACAAGCATGAGGACCTGAGTTTGATCCTCAGGTAAGTGTAGTGGTTTATATATATTGTTCCAATGATGGGAGGAGGATGGGAGGGTCACTGGGGCTTGCTGCCAGCCTAACCTAGTTACCGAGTTCCTGGCTGTCTTAGTTAGGGTTTCTGTTGCTGTGGAGAGAAACCATGACCACGGCAACTCTTACAAAGAAAACATTTAATTGGGGTGGCTCGCTTACAGCAGTTTCAGGGGTTCAGTTCATCATCATCATCATGGGGAGCATGGTGGTGTGTGTGCAGATGTAATGATGGGGCTGAAAGTGCTACATCTTGACTCAGAGGTAACAGGAAGCTGACTGACTGTCATACTGAGTGAAGCTTGAGAAAAGAGACCTCAAAGCCCGCCCCCACATATCTTGGGGTAACTCTAACCAAACAAGTGAAAGACCTGTATGACAAGAACTTCAAGTCTTCAAAGAAAGAAATTAATGAAGATATCAGAAAATAGAAAGATCTCCCCTGCTCTTGGATAGGTAGGATCAACATAGTAAAAATGACAATCCTACCAAAAGTAATCTACAGATTCAATGCAATCCCCATCAAAGTCCCAGCACAATTTTTCAGACCTTGAAAGAACAATATTCAACTTCATATGGAAAAACAAAAAAATCCAGGATAGCCAAAACAATCCTGTACAGTAAAGGATCATCTGGGGGTATCACCATCCCTGACTTCAAGCTGTACTATAGAATTATAGTTGTACCGTGTATTCTTCCCACCAGCCTGGTCCCAGAGCCACATCAGTCCCAAATGAACACACAGGATGCTATATTAATTATGAAGCTGTTGGCCATTTTCTATGGTTTCTTAATGGCTAGCTCTGGCCTTAATTATTAACCCATAATTACTAATATATATTTTTATAAGGTCTTATCTTACCAAGAAAGCCAGACTTGCACCCTCTCTTCCTGGGATCACATAGCGGCTCCCCACTCTTGACTACATTTCCCAGAATCCTCCTTGACTCCTAGTCCCACCTATCTTGCTTCCCTATTGGCCAACAGTGCTTTATTTATCAATCAATCCGAGAAACATATACACAGAAGAACTTCCCCCAACATACAGTAATGAAAACAGCCTGGTATTGGCATAAAAACAGACAGGTGGACCAATAGAATCAAACCAAAGACCCTGATATCAACCCACACACCTATGAACATCTAATTTTTGACAAAGAAGCTAAATATATAAAATGGAAAAAAGAAAGCATATTTAACAAATAGTGCTTGTCATACAGGTCTTTCACTTGTTTGGTTAGAGTTACCCTAAGATATGTTATTTGTGGCTATTATAAAGGGTGATGTTTCTCTGATTTCTCTCTCATCCCTTTTACCATCCATATATAACAGGGCTACTGACTTTTTTTTTTTAGTTAATCCTGTATCCTGATACATTACTGAAGGTATTTATCAGTTGTAGGAGTTCTCTGGTAGAATGTTTGGGGTCACTTATGTAAACTATCATATCATCAAGCAAATAGGAGAGTTTGACTTCTTCAAACCACCACACAGGCCAATAAAAGTCCCTATCTCAAAAGCTAAGGTGGCTGGCTCCTGAGGAATGACATTCAAAGTTGACCTCTGACCTCCATTTACACATGTGCTCATATGCACATGATATAACCAAGTGGTTACTCCCAAGTTTATTTTTCTGTGTGGTTGTTTGTAGAAATAAAATGCATTAAAATTTGGTCTTTGTTGTTTTTAAATCATAATAGCCTCAATCTCTTACCTATATGGTATATACCCAAAAGAAAATGAAATCAATATAGGGTGTACACTCCCATGTTCATTGTGGAACTGTTCACAATTGCTAAGACGAGGCAGCAACTTAAGCTGTTCACACCAAAAAAGAACAAAATCCTGTCATTCACGTCAACAAGGATGGAACTGGAGATCATCATGTGACAGTGTGCCAGGTACAGAAGAAATAGGCACTACCCGGTGTCACTAACACTTGGGATAGAAAAGACAAAGTTAGCCCAATGGAAGTGGAGAGTAAAATGGTAGTTACCAGAGGCTGAGAGAGCAGAGGGCAGGGAGAGATGGAAAAAGCTAATGAATGGATCTAAAGTTCAAGTTTAGAGAGGAATTTCTGGTGGCTATTTTACAGCAGAGTGGTAATTAGTAACAACTATGGGCTGTATACTTCAAAAAATCAGAAGGATTGATTTTGAATGTTGTAGATGGATATTTTTTTTTTTCTCCTTTGGACCACCGGCTCACAAATAGCAACATGGAAACTTTTTTTTTTTTTTTTTTTACGAGACAGGGTTTCTCTGTATTGTTTTGGAGGCTGTCATTCCAGCCTGGCCTCGAACTCACAGAGATCCGCCTGCCTCTGCCTCCCGAGTGCTGGGATTAAAGGCGTGCGCCACCACCGCCTGGCTGCAACATGGAAACTTATTAATTATAAAACCTTGGCCTATAGCTTAGGCTTGTTCCTAACTATCTCATAACTTAAATTGACTCATTTATAATAATCTATGTTCTGTTACGTGACATTACCTCTCTTCCATCTTTTATCTCCTGTTCCCTCCCTGAGTCTCCTGGCATTTCCCAAGCACCTGGATTCCTCCTCCCCTTCCTTTTCCCTAGAGATTTCCATCTATACCTCCTGCCTAGCTGTTTTGGCTATTCAGCTTTTTGTTAAACCAGTTACAGCAATACATGTTCACAGTGTACAAATATCCCACAACAGAATGATTTTGCCATAAAGAAATAAATGTTTGAGGATGAAAATGTTTAAATTGATTTAAATATTACATGATGTATATATATATCAGAACATCACATGGTGCCCCATTTACATGTGTATTTTTATGCTTTCATATATCCATTAAACATAAATCCCCTTAAGACTCCTTTGGAGTCTTAATGATATGATATAAAACGGGACTAGGGATTGGAGAGAGGAGAGTAGAAGCTGAGAAGTTCATAGCCTGAAGAAGACAGATTTTTGAGGCATAGCTTCAGTATATTTCAGTAGCTTGATATGCAGCCATCTGCTAAAAGTAAGGAACAGAGGCTAATGTGTTTGAATGATAGAGAACATTCATTGTGACCAAAACAGAAAGCTCCAGGCTGGAGAGATGTCTCAGCAGTTGGTGTGTGTTATTCTTACAGAGAACCCAGAATTTGGTTCCCAGCACAAACATATAACCACTTGTAACTCCAGCTCCAGGGGATTTGGTGCCCTCTTCTGGTCTCTGCTGGCACTAACACACACACACACACACACACACACACACACACACACACACACACATACACACACGCAAATAATAAATCTTTTTAAGATAGTGTTTAAAAAAACAAAAATAATAGTGTCACGTCTGCTGCGCGGCCTGTGTCCGAGAACGTGCGGAGGGTGTCGGGTATTGATAACACAGAGACTCGTTCAATGATATAAAGAGAACTTTAAACAGGCTCCAAAAAGGTTCAAGAAAACCTCCTAAGAAAAGCTCCCACCAGAGAAGCTTCTGCTCTCTCCTCTCCCCTGGCTGGTTCTGCTCTGACCCAGAGGTGG
Source organism: Mesocricetus auratus (assembly GCF_017639785.1). Classification (NCBI taxonomy): domain Eukaryota; kingdom Metazoa; phylum Chordata; class Mammalia; order Rodentia; family Cricetidae; genus Mesocricetus; species Mesocricetus auratus. The sequence continues at coordinate 87,745,206 of NW_024429266.1, forward strand.
ATGTGTGTGGGTTTTTGAAGGTGCGGTTAGTCTCTGGACAAGGTCGAGGTCAGGGCGGTTTCCGTGGGAAGGCCTTTCCCAGGAACTTATTGTATCGTTTTTAGTAAACATGTTTTTACTAAACATTGTCTTACAGCTGCCTACTCCCAGGCAGAAGGGGAAGTGGCCAGGAACTTATTGTATCGTTTTTAGTAAACATGTTTTTACTAAACATTGTCTTACAGCTGCCTACTCCCAGGCAGAAGGGGAAGTGGGTCTCTGCTCAAGGTCTGGTGTTCCCACAATTCACCCCTTTTTATTTTCAAATGAGGCACTCCTGGCTTAGGTCAAGTAGGGTCACCCTCCCTTTCCCGTCTTTGGGGGACCTTGAACCCCTGTTTTAGGTGGGAGGGGTCTTCCCCACAGGTTGCCCGTCATCGGAGATACCCCAACCTTAAATCATCTGTAACCAACCTTCATGGCTATTGGGATTGCCATGGGCTAAGCTAAGCAATACTTGGTTACGGATCTCTTGTCTCTGGAACAAGGCACGTTTGAGCTCGGCATAAAGCCAGAATGCCTACTGCCACTGCCACCATTTCCAGGACCCCCATTGACATAGCGCCTCTCCATTACCATACCCATCACCAGATCTGGGCCATAACATTCTACCAGCCTTCATCTGTTACAAGGGTAACCAGCATGTGATTTACATTTACAATTTGAAGTTTATTGGACTACCTGAGAGTCCAGCATGAATTAAATCCACAGTCAGTCAGTGTGACTTCTTCAACTCACCCTGACAACACTTAGCAAAGAGACCTTGGTGACATCCAAACCTCAAGAGTAGGATTCATGAGAGAGGAGTCTCAAAAAATGATCTTAAGTGCTCTACTGAGGTTAGAGAGTGCTTAACAGTTAATGTGGCTGTAAAGAGAGTCACCAGCACTGAGATGGCCCTACAGCTTCAGCGCTAATCATAAATAGGGCAAAGAAGGCCCCAACCCTCCCTTTCAGTGGAAGCACACCCATGTTCAATGCCGAGCCTGATTTCAAGGAGTTTGTTACACAAGCATGTGCTTTCCTGGGTCTTTTCTCCCTCAATGTATGCTGTTCAAGCATGCAATACTTCCACAAGAGTTCTAGTAATGTGATTTTGGGTGTATGTGGGGGGGTCACCTTGACACTGGTTGTCCCAGGGAAAAGCCACGGATTCCCAAATGCTTTTTAAATACAGATGAGCTATAATGACAAAAGTAATGACACTTTTGGAATGCCTCATTTTTATCATAGCTTGATATAAATTCAGCATATGAATAATGCTTGAAGGTAAATTAACATCGCAAAGAAAGGATATACCATAATATAAAGTAATTTAACATTTATAATGCAAGAGACCATTTATTAAAGAAAATACCATTATGCAATAATGAGGCTCATAATTTCTTATGGAAATAATACTGTATTAATTTGATGTATTCATACTAACAGTGAACATGATCTTTAAAATTTGGCTGTCACGTAATTATGCCGCTACTTTGTGAAATGTTATACTGTCACCTACAAAAACCCTTCTTTGACTGAAGATCGGTGATCTTTAGCTTTAGATGGCAGGTTGTAATGCGCTACTGAGGTATTTTTAAGTGAAGAGGTGGGAGACACTCCTGGCTGAGTCATGAGCTGAGAAATCTTTCCCCTTGATCTGCCAGGGCAAGGCTCTCTAGGATCACACTGGCCTTCAGGAGAGGAGGGAGAGACACACTGGCCTTCAGAAGAGGAGGGAGAGACACACTGGCCTTCAGGAGAGGAGGGAGAGACACACTGGCCTTCAGGAGAGGAGGGAGAGACGTCAGCAGAGTCCTTGGGTTGGGTCGGTAGGCCTGGAAGGAGAAGACCAATCGAATGGCGTGGGCCTTTGTAGTTGTCGCTTGAACAACCAAGTGTTCAAAGGGGGGGCAAGAGCTGAGGGCTGTAAAGACTTGCTTCCCCTCTACTCAGCGAGAAGCAGGGCTGTGAGGGGCTGATGGCACACAGCTCTCAGCCCCTTGGCTCCATCAGTTCCCTGTACTGCTCTACGAATTATGATTCCATAAGAGAACTATGATCTCAAAGTAGGAAGGTTAGGGCTGGGGATACAGCTGTGTGGCAGAGCCCTTCCCTAGCTCACGGGAGGCCCTGGGTTCAATCCACAGTACCGAAAAAGGGGGAGGGAAAAAACTAGCTGATTTACTGTTTGTTTGGAATAAATAATGGCTCAAAGTTTCCTAATGGGTAGAAATGAAACCAAATGTAAAGATTCGTCTTTGACTGGCGTTTACTAACATTTCAGAAGTGCGCAGAAGTGATAGTGGGTAAGATGGAAGAGCAGACATATTTCTTGCCACAATATTTTTCAGCTGTCACCGGCGGTGTGTTTTCTTAAACTGATATCCACTACTATTTATACCCTCACAATTTCTGGTCAGATCAGGGTGGAAGGTTGCGGTACCTCCGTATATAAAATAGTATAATAATGTTCTATTCTTTTTGGAACAAATTTGTTACATGAAATGTCAGATGAGTCATTTTGCTCATGTCAGACATTTGAAAGTAATGGAACGAGTGCAGCGTGGAAGCCCAGTAATTCATGCACTGGTGTAATGGAGCAAATGAAACACAAAGCTCTTGCAAGGGTCCAATTTCAGCACCGAACGCTCACCTGTCAGTCAGCAAGATCGTCCCTGAATAAAAATGAACCCCGTCTGAGAGGCAGAGCATTTTAATATACATCACATTCTGTGACTGTATTGCGAGGGAGAAGCTGCATGGGAAGAGAGAGAACGGCTGTTGGAAAAGACATTTAACGGCAGCCCCCGAGCGTGTTCAAAATCTTGCTCGCACGGATGCCCACAAAGGGTTTTTGGTTTGCCCTTTCTCCCCCGAGCTATTGACAAACTTGAGCATTGCTGCCTTCCTCCGTCAGTCTATATCTCTCATCTCTGTGAAAAGGTGATGATTTGCCCCAGACAGTGAGAGATCTGTCCACTTGGGGATGTGAAGAGCGAGTTTTAGACAGGAAACTTTGTTCCTGTCAGGGTGCAGCTGAGGGACATTGTTTATGGAGGTGACAATTAGAAATGGGTGTCACACAAAAGTCAGACCTGCTCTTCTGGGAATGATTGCCATGGCCCCAAAGTGACTGCCATTCTTTGGGAAAGCCTTTCATTTGGACTCGGTTCCCACTTTTCTATATGAGCAAGCATCTTAAAGAAATGAGGTGTCCTTTATCCCCTCTCCTCTTCTCTTTTTGTTTGACCAGTTCCTTGTGGTTTTAAAAAGCAAGCAGGAAAGTTAAGAATTTGTGTGCCGCAGTGCCCACGCATCTGGGTTCTTGTTCCCTACCTCTAAGAGTCATGATTTGTTCTACCTTTGAAAATGTCTGTTTTCCATTTCTGTGTTTCAAGACTCAAAGTGCTTATAGGGACCCAAGCAGCTATTGAAAACCAGTAATGACTAGTTCTTCTAAATGCTAATGATTGAGAATGAACTAGCAATCAGAGCTCAAAAATAAAACAAAACAAAACAAAGTGTGCCGTATTAGAAGCGATAATAATTAAATCAAGCTAAGGTGCTCTATACTTACAGTTGCACTAATGCTTTAAAAATTATGAGTATGTAGAAAATTTACATAAATCCTCTTTAAATGATGTATGTGGGGGGAAAAGAAAGAAAGGAAAAAACCATGGCCACAGGACTGAATTTATTTTAATCCCCTAGTTCAAGTGCCCTAGAAATAATCATACTTGTATCAATCTATATTGCATGACTTTTGTAAGATGTGAAAATAGTGTTTTTCACTAAATTGTCACTTATTATTGTTCATTTAGGGCCACTAACATAGAAAAATTTCTTAGCTACAGTGTCAAAAGAATAGGGACAATTTGATGTTTTCTTTTGATGCTGTTTGTTGATATCTAGACCACTGTAGCTTGATTGCCTAACATTAAACCTATAATAACAGCGCAATCATAGCAGTATCATCATGAATGTTGTTACAATGGAAACAACATTTACACGGCTTCAGAATGGTAATTATCAAACTTTTTGTCATGAAGCGCTTATTTGCCAGCATTGATCTGCCCCGGTCAGTTGTTAGCTCTTCTCATCTGAGGTGTATTGATTGTATAATCAGTAGATAGAGGCTGTGGGCAGATGAAATTCAGTGTTGTTGGGCAAATTATTGGCTGCTTGCCTGTTGACCTGGACCCTGCTGGTTATACCTCGGAGGCTGGCGGGATTATCACTCATTTCAGTGACCCTACTTTATGACAGAACACTTCGTATTATTATAAAAGATAAATGCCATCCTGCTTGTGGCTGGCCACACAAATGTCAGAAGACAGCTGGCCTGAAAACTCAGAGTGCAAGTATGTCTCAGAAGAGCTCAGAAAGACATGCTTCCGAGGACTTCCCCTTTTCCAGGATTTGTCTCTACGGATGAATTTAGTGACTAATATGCATGTTTGTGTCTCTCCCATGATAACAATGAGATCTCCTAAATATAGTGCTATATTGCGTGCTAAGTCAGGGTCATGACAACATACCAATTGATCGTTTTGTTTTACTTATAAGAATGCCACCAAAATGTAGATTAAGCTAGGCAAGTGGGCTAAGACCACGGTGACTTAGCGCTAGGGCTAAGAATTATGTCTGTGTCCTCTAGAAGTTTCCTTTATCCTCTATTGTTTTGCCTTACTGGGTTATCTAGCCAAAATCTTAAATATAACTGTCCAAAAGATCTAAGATTTTTATTCATTGATTTAAAAAAGACCCCAGTGTTATTTAAATAACTATGTAGGGTAATTTTGAGACTATTTGAGTTATTAAATGTAACATTCCAAAGGCCAAGGTCTAGCATGGAACTATATGTACAAACCAAATAGTTTTTACAGAGAGAGCAATGCAAATTTTATTTAAGCTTGAATTACATTTTATATAAAGGTCAGTGCAGATTTTCTTCCTTTAGCCATCATGTTCTATCTTCCTGGTGTTACCTTTTCTCAAACATAGGGTCATTCTACCCAGACTATGGGATGACTCTTCAGACATCACACAGAGACGTGAAATCGGTAGCCTGTTTTTTGGTATTCAAATCACTCCTCCAATAAAAATTTTTAAACCTGACATTGTTTGCAATAGCTAGTCACCCTTCCCTTGGGAAAAGAAAAGGGCATACCTCACCAACAGTGCCATGCCATGAAACTTTTAATGTTTTGAAAATGATCATTTGGCTTTACAAATAGCAATAAAGGTGAAGGGTCATTTCCACATAGTCCCCAGTTTCTAAATGCACTTGGTCGTGCCCGGGAAATGCTCTCATCCTTCCTGCCAACCCCTTGCCTATTGTTTCATAAAGGTCAGTGGTTACCTGCTCATTGTATTTTAAAGGCACACTCACAGCGAGCAGTCTTATAAGCAAGTCTAGAGGCGCTGCACTCCTCTTTGAGCTCAAAATTTGCAGCTATTGAATTTGATTGGACGATGATTTTTTTTATTCCTTGAAAAGCATTTTATATTCTTGTTTTTTTCTCTTTTAAAGCAAATACATGAATTCTGATCCCAGGTAGTGCAGAAGAAGACGGGTGAAGAATGAGAAAGTGACACACACAGCTCACCGGGCACTGGTATATTTAGTGTTTCATCTCTCGTGTGCACCAGGGAAAATGGCCGTTCGAGTTCACCTTCAACACACTGCTGACACATACCAGATAGATGATAAAAAAGAAAGCAAGCAAACAAACAAACAAACAAAACCCTCTTGGTTTCTTGAATTTCAAGCTGAAAAAAAAAAAAAGCTATGGGAGACCATTGTTTTGAAGTCAGTTCTTGCAGTAAGCCCGGCAGACTAGACCAAACCAAAATGGAGTCACTCATGCTAAATGTTACCTAATCAAACAGAAACTTTAAGGAGGCAGATAGTTTTTTTTAATCTATCTGGATTAAGATAGTTTTTCTTTATAGATAGGAGAGTCTAGATAGCTGAGCCAATATAATAATGAAGGATCCCTGCTTTAACCGAAAACAAAACAAAACAAGAAAAACCTCCAAATGTTAGCAAAGGTTTTGAGTTTTCTTCTCACTCTCTCCCTCTCCCTCCCCCTTTCCCTCTCTCCCTCTCCCCCCTCTCTCTCTTCTTCCTTTCTTTTTCTTTCTCTTCTCTTCTTCCTGTTCCTGTTTTTGTCCCTCCTCTTCCTCTTCCTGTTTTTGTCCTTCCTCTTCCTGTTTTTATTACTTCTCTTCCTGTCCTTACCCCTCGTCTTCGTGTTCCTCTTCCTGCTCCTCCTTTTGTTTTGCTGCCTTGTTTCCACCTTAAAAAAAATCTACTGATCTGGAACTGGAAAGATGGCTCAGTGTTTTAGAGTACTTGATGTTCCTACACAGGACCTGGGTTCAATTCCCAGCACCTGTGGTAGCTCACAGCTGTCTGTAAAGTAACTCCAGTTCTAGAGTATCTGATGCCCTCATCTGGCCTCTGCTGGCACCAGACACACACATGGTGCACAGACATGCATGAAGGCAAAATATTCATGCACATAAAATGAAAATAAATTAATCCACTATTATGTTATTACCCAGTGAGAGCGCTCATTCTTTTTTGCAGAGTGAAAATTTCCCTGACACGGTGAACGCATATAAAATCCAACTGAATCTTTACTTAAATTCCTAAGATGATTTTTGACAAAGGGTCCAAAAGAATCTTAAATCTGTGTGCACATTCCTTTCCTTTGTCATATTACTGCTGAAATATTATCAGAAGTTTTTTAAAAATTTATTTACATTGGTTTTTGCCTGCATGTATGTCTGTGTGAAGACTTGGATTCTCTGGAACTGGAGTTATAGACAGTTGTGGGCTGCCGTGTGGGTGCTGGAAATTGAACCCAGATCCCTTGACAGAGCAGCCAGTTCTCTTAACCACTGGGCCACCTCTCCAGCCCCAGTGGGTTTTTTGTTTTTTTGTTTAAGAAAATGGTTATCTGTTTCAGATAATTCTCATATAGTCAATTATTTGTGTGCTTGTCCTAGTGTATTTAGCTTTTTGCGTCTGACCTATTTTTAGCATTTTTTGCATTGCTTAATATTATTCTCTGTGTACAGAAGGAACTTAATAATTAATTACAGTGGGCTAGACATTCGTTTAACAAGTATTGAGTGCCTGCTATATGTGAAGGCATCTGGTAAGCAGCCCATGCATCTCTGCTCTCAAGTTCTTACAATGGGAAGAGAGTCAGACAGACAGTAAGTTACTAATTAAATAATTCATTTAATGCAGTTTTCATTGTAATGTATGCTTAAAAGACATTAGAGGCTTTTCCGGTAAGAAATCAGATCAAGGGATATGGATGCTTGCATGCACTAGTGTGAGTGTTTGATTCCCAGCACACGCACCAATACGCACACACACTTGCACACATACACATACATAGGAAGGCAAGAAATGGCTTTATGCTTCTTTAAGATGGAAATCTTTGAAAATCAGTTTGTAGGACGGTATCTACCATCTGTGAAAGAAAATGCACACATTGTAAGTACAGATCCCAGTGAGTTTACACAAGTCTATAAAATACATCATCCACATATCGGTGCAGAGTCAAGTATTTATGAACATATGTATATGCATCTACATGGATGCTATGTGCCTACTCACCATCCCCTAAATCAAATATACTGTGTGTCACTGGAGAAAGACTCTTTCGTGTGCTGTTCCCAGAGTGCAACCCTGAGCTGTCTGGGACATTGCCCTACAATGACCATGTATGAATAGTGTTGGCCCACATTAAAATAATTTTTATCCTCAAATCAAAGTCTGTTAGAAAGACATGCCTCACCGATATAAACTGCTTTAATGATAGCTTTTGGATAATATTAAATGCTCTTTAAGTTGTCCATAAAAATACAGGCACTAGGGTTGTTACTGTGATCCTATGTTGTGGGTTAGTTAGGAAATAGAGCTGCAATGTGTCGGATTCAAAGTCAAGCTAAAATGCCATTGTTACACACGGAACACAACATTGCATTCTGTGCTCTGAAGGTAACCACGACAGAACCCCTTCCCTGGAGATGCTGTGGTCCAGGAAATGCAACCTCTGCATGTAAGGATAGAAAACAGTAAGAAGGCTTGGTGACTAAGCCCCAGCAGCATTAGCGTTCAGCCTTCTAAAGCAAACAAACCTTACCTCCTGTAAGCTGGTGGGGTTAATTTTGATACTTTTAAAGATGCTGCATTGGATGAAATCATTGAACAGTCAATTAGTCACCACACAGGAGAGCACACGGCATCGAGTCCTCACTATCTTGGCTTTGCAAAGAGCAAATTGTACCAGATCGATTTAATTTCCTCTTCAAGAGATTGACAGTTTATACAGACATTTAGGAAGCAGGATATGTAATTTATCTGAACTTCAGAAAAGATTTTTGCCTCAGCCGTGCAGGACATTTTAGCAGACACTCAAATGATCTTGTGCCGTCCCGGTGATCCTGCAGCAAGGGGCCCACTTCACCAGCCAGTCACACTGTTAAAGCGGTCTCCATCAGTGTCACAGATAAATAATTGCAAACAAACCCACGTGGAGCCGGGCAGACCTCATTAAAACGCTGGCCATGCAAGCATGAGGACCGGAGTTCGGATCCTCAGCACCCCTGTAAAAGCACAGCAGTGTTGTAGGATGGCGACAGGCAGATTCCTGAAGCTTGGTGCTCGGTCGGTGTAGCTGAATTGCTGAGCTCCAGGTGGCGTGAGAAACCCTGTCTCCAAAACTAAGCTAAGTGATTGAGAAAGACACCTGATGTTGGGAGACTGTTCAATTGTTAGATGGGATGAGCTTTAAAGTGTAAAAATAAGCCATCGTGTATGTATACCCTTTTTAGAGGTCAAGAGGCCCACAGTCAAAATAACACTCTGCGGTTATCCTAAGCAACAGCAAGGAGAGGTGCAAGACGGGAGACCCTGGGCCGCACATTTGACAAAGAAAGGCCGGGAGCCACAGTGGAACTCCATGTGCACGCGATGGAGCAAACCTGTTGTCAGTTAAGAGGAGCGCATAATCTCAGGATGTGCAGAGGAGTATGATTCGCCAGCACAGGAAGTGGGGAAGAAGTTAATAACTGCAATATTTAGTCAATCACAACTCAGACCCTTCAGCTTCCACACTCTGGGGAAGCCAGAGGGTCCAGAGGAAGTGTTCCAAGTGCGAAAGAACATGAATAAATAGATCTTTAAAGTTGAGTCTGAGCCGGGCGGTGGTGGCGCACGCCTTTAATCCCAGCACTCGGGAGGCAGAGGCAGGCAGATCTCTGTGAGTTCGAGGTTAGGCTGGACCGACAGCCTCCAAAATAATACAGAGAAACCCTGTCTCGTAAAACCAAAATAAAATAAAATAATAAAGTTGAGTCTAGGGAAAAGAGTTCCACTCTTTAAATGAGGGCGCTGTTGTATTTTACAGTAATTTACTAACTAGACAAGTGTGTGTCACCTCACCATGGAAAGCTCGGGTGTCACCTCACCATAAAAAGTGTACAGAGGAACTGTTTTTTTTTTTAAATTCTCACAGGGAATACCAAATGAATAAGAAAGATTTAGTTAAGCAGAACTCTTACTACTAAAGTCACAAAACACTGAAACCTGTCATCAAAAGGTTTCTGGAACTGTCATCTTTTTGTTCTCTTTTTACAGATAATGCTTTTGATTTCATGTCTATACATTTCCCATTATCTAACCTAAGCTCATGAGTGTTTTCTCTTTTATTTTCTTACATTGTTTATACATTAAGTTTGTTTTGTTTTGTTTTTTCAAGACAGGGTTTCTCTGTGTAACAGCTCTGGCTGTCCTGGAACTCACTCTGTAGACCAGCCTGGCCTCAAACTCACTGAAATCCGCCTGCCTCTGCCTCCCGAGTGCTGTGGTTAAAAGCGTGCTCCACAGAAGCCCCGCATACTTCAAGTTTTATAGCTAGGTCTAGGATACATTTTGAACAGTTTCATCTTGTAGTTGATACGTATTGATTTCTAATTGTTCCAATATCTTCTGTTGAAAAAGCCATTCTTTTCCCACTGAATTCTCATTGAACCTGTGTTGAAAATCCATTGTGTGTATGTATGAATGTTGGAGTTCTGGATTTGGTTCTGTCAGTTTATCTGTCCAGTTTGCACATGGCATCATAGGAGTGAGACCTAAAATCAGGTTGTATTGATTCTCTTGCTTTGATTTTTACTTTCGAGGATGTTTGGCTATGCTAGCTCTTTTGCCTATCTGTATGATTTTTAGAATCATCTTCTTCCTGGCTTCCAGGATTCTGATTCTGACTGATTAAATCATTAGATCAATATTGAGTCTTGTAGGACTGGAAATGACATAGGTCTGTATTAGGTTTACTTCTAAACTTGTCTGACTATGTTGCAACAATATTTTTTTTACAAGATCTTATTTATCTCTTGTCAATTTATTGACCCAAAATTTTATGCTAATATACATTTTATCTTCCAATGGTTTGTTTCTAGTATTTAGTAATGCGACTGACTTTTTTTGTTTGTTTGTTTTTTAACGAGACAGGGTTTCTCTGTATTGTTTTGGAGGCTGTCGGTCCAGCCCGGCCTCAAACTCACAGAGATCCTCTTGCCTCTGCCTCCCGAGTGCTGGGATTAAAGGCATGCGCCACCACTGCCCGGCTGTGACTGACTTTTTATATGCAGACATTTTTTGTTTTTGTTTTGTTTTTTGTTTTTATCTGAAAACTTAACTAAACTTGCTTACCTCTTTTCTAGTAGTGTGGTTTTACTCTTTCCTTTATTTGTTTATTTTTCCATTTTGATGTTACTCATTACTTCTTCATCTTCATCCTCCATCTCCTCTTCCTCCTCTTCCTCCCCTACTTCTTCCCTCCCCCACACACTGCAGTATGGCCAACACCTCTAGTAGAGTGTCTATAAGAAGAGACAGTGGAATCTGACCATGGCAGACAGCAGTCTGTACTTTTCTCATATTTTTTTTTCATGGAGTTCCTATCAATCTAATATTGTCTTGATGAAGCTGGGTAAAATTTTTTCCTGTTTAATTTTCTTTAAAAATCTGAGAAGAATTGGATTATTTTTCCTTCACTGGTAGGTTACCAGTAAGTCGGATCAACCCAGAATTTTCTTTGTGCACAAGTTTTTAGTCACAGTTTTTTCTTTCTTTAACAGATATTGGGAGATTTAATCTATTTCTTTTTAGCAAACCTTGGTATTTGTGTCTTTCAGGGCAAGGGGTGTAGCTAAGTCATCGAAATTATAAATTTACTAACTTGAAGCTACATATAATTTTCCTTAATTAAGATATATCCATGAATATCTGTAGAGTCTGTAGTGATGTCTTCTTTCTTATTCTTACAATTGGTCATTTTGATCTTCTGTATCTTTTATTCTTGATCAACCTGGTTAGATATTATTACTCTTATTTATTTTTTCAAACAATCAGCTTTTAGTTTCACTGTTTTTTTAATTCCTCCATTAAAAATTTCATTTATTTATGCTGTGCTCTTTGGGGTTTTTTTTCCTGTTTCATTTTTTCTTTTTGGATTTCTTTTTAATGAAGTCAAGGCCTATCTCCTTCTGGGGAAGGAAGTGGGCAGGGTCTTACTATATTGTCCAGGCCACAGTCCTGCTTCAGTCTCCCCAGTGCTCAGATTACAAATGTCCACTACCTCACCTGGATTCTGTTGTTGCTGTCAGAACTTAATGCCACAAATTTTATTTTAGATCCTACATATTTTATGTTGTATTTTAAGATATATTCATTTTCATAATTGGAATTTCATTTTACTTTCTTCTTTGGTCCATGGGATATTTTGAAAAGTATGATTTAGTCTCTTAAGTATTTGTTGGGCCTCATAGATATCTTTCCTGGTATCGATTTTCAATTTAATTACTTTGTGGCCAGAGAAAATACATTGATTGTTTGACTTAGATCTTTTTAATAGTGATGAGACTTTGATTTATGTCCCAGAATACAGTCCAGGATGGCAAGGCTTCTATTGTTATTTCAAAAGACTATATATAATTCATCTCTGGTTGAGTGTTACCTTTGATAAATACCAGTTAAAACTGTATAATAGTGTTGTGCGGCGTCTGTATTTGCATTGGTTTGGCTATGATTTATGGTGTTCCTCCAACTGTCATTGTTAGAAGGTCGGTCCCCAGTGGGATGATAGTGACAGGTGCTGGCACCTTCCGAAGATTAGTGAGGTGAGGGGTCTGTAGGCCACTGGGGCTTTTCTTGCCATAAGGATTGACACAGTTCTCATGGGATTCCAGCTAAGCAGGCTTCAGCCTGGCATCCCTGCTGGTGATGTGATCTTTTACGCTCACAGGCTCTGTTCCCACCGCATGCCGTCTGAGCTCATGCTGGCACCATGCCTTTGAGTCTCTGAGATAAGTAAAACTTTTTATTGCTGTTTGTAACTACTTAGCCTAGTGTTTGATATAGTAGCTTCAAGTGGATGAATACAATGTCCTTACTGGTTTCCATCTACTTGTTACATCAGCTGTACGTCAAAATCCCTGACTAATTGATGATGGATATCATTTTAGTTTTAGCCGTAAATGTGTTACCTACACACGGCTTGATCCTCTTAGATGGCACTTTTACGTTTGTTCAGTGGGAGCAGGGAACAAAGATTTTTTTCAAACTCCTGACAAAATTTTGTGTATACTCAACACTCACTGAGCTGTGGAGATCTGTCTACACTGCTAGCAGAAACAAATAGTTGTCAGTTCTGTTTCTGCTCTGCATACAACTCAACAGACATCTGTGTAATGAGCTTCCTGCCTGACTCTGTAGTCCATCCAGTCTTTAGGACTGCATTTGATAACGTATAGTCTCTTAAAGTTCAAGCTAGTCATCGGGAAGCCAGGACTGCAACATTTCTCAAGAACCAAGTGAGGTCAGTGTCAGTCTGGGAGGCTCCGTTTTAACTTCGCTCACATCATCACATGCCTGCATAACCGAACTGTGGGAGTCCCACGCCAGAGCTGCTCGTGCCAAGCACGCTGGCAGGAAGCCACCGATTCTGTTGTCATGTGTCTGTGTGTGTACACATGGGCCTGAAGATACACGTGTGCCTGTGTGCTTGTGAGTGCTGTGGCCAGAAGATGCTTTCTCCCTCTCCTCCTCCCACTATATAGCTCTGACTGGTCTGAAACTTGTTATGTAGACCAGATTGGCTTTGAACTCACAGAGCTTCGCCTGCCTCTGCCTCACAAGGGCTAGAGTTACAAAACAAAAAAGACTTGCACCACACAGCCCACCCTTTTTTAGATGCTGTCTTTCATTGAACCTGGATCTCTTCAATCTGGCTAGGCTAGCTGGCCAATAAGCTGCAAGGATCCTCCATCTCTGTCCCCTGCCAGTGCTGAGCTCACAGAGAGGTGCTCCTAGACCTGGCTGTCACAGGGGTGCTGGCTCCTCAACTCAGGCCCACGTGTTTGCATGGTAAGCACTTTAACAGCCGAGTAGTGGTCCTAAAATTCTAATGTCTGCATGGTAATTCAAGTTATGCACATTGAGCCCATTCTATTGTTATAACCAGTAGAAAATTGAACATTTGCTTAACCTGTCACAAAACAAAGCTTTTTTAAAAAAATCATATTTTTATAAGGAACATGAGTCTGTTTTCCATCAGATCTTACCTGGGAAAGTTCAGAGTGATTAAAATTCTTTTCAGTAGCCATGCAATATCCTATATTAGCTTATTTTCTGTTGCTGTAATAAAGCACTATAACCTAGGGAAGTTATAAAAAGAAGGGTTTATGGTCCTAGGGGATCAGGCTCTATTGCCATCACAGACGGGAGGTATGGCAGCCGGAAGGCATGCAAGCCAGAGCAGGAAACTTCGAGCTTACCTCTTGGACTGCGAGCATGAAGCAGAGAGAGCAAACTGGAAGTAGGCAAAGCTTGTTAACCTCAGAGCCTGCTCCAGTGTTTTATTTGCTCACCACCCAAAGCTCCCTGAGCGTCACCATCAACCTAGGACTCAGTGTTCTAATACTCAGAACGATGGGGGACACACTCATTCTCATCCCACATGTGTCCTCAGAAAATGTCTTAAGAGCTCTTTTATGCAGACCTCTCTGTTTGGGGCTGTCATCGTGGCAGTCCCCTGAGAGCACATTGCCTGGGTAATTTATCCACAATGTTCTGATGAGCCGTGGTGTGACTGTTCATAGGGGTTCAAGTTCCCCATGGATTGGCGAAGTATGTAGCTAAGTTCTGCTCTTAGAAAGGTGGTACTAAACTGTGAGAAGTCGGTTTCCCTTAACTACCGCATAGCTAAGATGAAGTAATTTTAAATCTGTTATCTAGTAATTATTTGCAGTGTTTCTATGATCAGTAGCTCACCAGGTAGTGAGAGCACCACCTTACCTAGAAAGAATGATACTTTCTGGGCTCTTTGTAGATTGTAATTTACATTCTAATAAAAATGAAAATGTAATACATCATAGGCGGTGAGTAAGCATGTGCGTGTGTGCGTGTGTATGTATGTGTGTCTATGTGTGTGTGTGTGTGTGTGTGTGAGAGAGAGAGAGAGAGAGAGAGAGAGAGAGAGAGAGAGAGAGAGAGAGAGAAGAGAGAGAGAGAGAACCCATGTAGTTCTGATGGTCTAAGTCCCTTGTCAATAAGGGGCCATGAACTCCTTTTGTATTTGGTGCTACTGTATATGATTTTTTTTCTCAAAATAATGTCTCAAATGTATTCAATTTAAATGCAGTATTAAAGTTGCATTGAAATGTAATCATAAAAATATGTTTAAAATGGGCTGGGGTGATGGCTCCGTTAGTGAAGGGCTTTACCTGGTAAGCACAAGGGCCTGAGTTAGAGGCCCAGAACTGATATAAAAGCTGGCCATGGGCAGGTGCCTGCATTCCTGGTGCTGGAAGGCAGGGGCCAGCCAGCCTCTGTGAGTTGTGAACTTTCTGTGAAAGACCCTGCCCGCAAAAATACAATAGAGGGGCTGGAGAGACGGCTCAGTGATTGCGAACACTGGCTGCTCTTCTAGAGGACCCAGGTTCAATTCCCAACATCCATGTGGCCGCTCACAACTGCTGTAACTCCAGTTCCAGGGGATCCAACACACTTATCTAGACACACATGCAGGCAAAACACCAATGCAAATAAGATAATTAATAAATAAATAAACAAAATAGAGAGGTATCCAGGAAGATACCCAACATCAGCCTTTGGCCTATACATGCACGCGCGCACGCACACACGCGCACACACACATACAAGCAATGCACCCATTTTTAAAAATGCACACACATAACTATAGGTGCTTTCTTATAAATATGATAAAATAAAAAGATCTAGCTAGCTTTGATAGCTATTATAATTTTTATATTGAATAAGCCACTAAATCCATTTTGACCTATACAGTAAAGTCTTAATCAGAAAGGAAGGAAGGAAGAAAGAAAGAAAGGAAGGAAGAAAGAAAGAAGCTTATGAACCTCATGAATCCCAACATTTCCAACTTTCTATGACTTTTAGTAAGAGCTTAGTTCCAAATCACAAAAGAATAAACTAGGCAAAAATAAAATTCGGAGGAATCTGAGAGGAGGAAATGAAGGCTTTTCTAAGCATTCTAACATGTGTCCTTTACGTTGCGTTACTCTCTGCTGTCCATTACTCTCTGGGTTCTCACTGTCCCCTCAAAGAGCCATTGATGAAAAAAGAGAAGCATGGCTCGATCACGTGGCCCTGAACTCATGGAACCCATTTCCAATGCTAACAACAGCAACCACCACAGAAACGTAGCAACATAAGGGGTTATACACTTTGGTGAATCCCAATTCAGAAGGACTAGTTGGCAGCAAGTTTGGGCGCTTCACATCAGGTCCCCTTTGAGTTATCTTAAAAACTTGTCGACGACAGTGGGTGATGGAAAGCTATGAGAAAATGCAAACAAGGAATAAAGTCAGGTTCTTCAAACACAAGGTTCAAAAGAGCTATACCCATCACAGGTGTTCAGTACATATGCCAAACCTCAGATCTGGGAGTTACTAACTGGAATGCATGATTAGACTGAGTAATTGCACATGTCGGTAAAAAGCCATAATTACCCAAGAAAAAAATGTATGCATTTTATCCGTGTAGGGCTCCTCCATTTAGTATGTCTTTTAAATTTTGATCAATTATAAATCTATTAGCATCTTGGAGAACGAAACGCTGTATTTCCTGGGGATCTTGACATGTGTGAGTTCCCCATCATTGTTTACAAAAAGTCGGCTTGAAGCCATAGGGTAGAGTGGGAAAACACTTCCAACGTCCCAGTGAGAATTATGGAAGAGTGGAGAGCTTTGGGATTGCACTGGAAAGTCTGTTGTTGCCATGTCACAGAGATTGTGACAGTAACCCACAGTTTATTTACACATGGAAAGTGACACTTCCTAACACCTGGAGGCTTTCAAGAGTAGATGGCATCTGTCCTTGTCTGAAGGGCTTTGTAACTACTGAAAGTAAGACACTTTCTCCCAATCCTCCAGCAGCTCCTCAAAGCCTGCCTCTCCCCACTGCCCTGGTTACAGGTAACCCTTTCAGTAAGCTGGAATGGATAGATACATCAATATCATATGCTTCTACAGCCCATTTAATCCATGCCCTGTTGTTACTATTTCGTTTAATAGAGAAATTATCTATCTTCTGTGGGGATGAAAAGTAATTTGTCAGAATCATTTCTTAAAATCTGAAGTTTAATCCATGTAATTTTTTAAATAAAAGAAACCATACCTTGTGTTTTGTTTTTAATTTCAAGCATATTCATTAAGAATCTCAAAAATGGGAGTTTGGAACTTAAGTTTTACATACCCTTTAAGAATTATTTTCCAGTGTGGGTTCTGAAATTGTGCAGTGGCCAAGCATGGATTGGGCCTCCATAGCCCCGAGGAAGAGTTCATGCTATTACTACAGTTCTTCAACAAGACTAGCGGGAATGTCTCAGGATCGCCCTTGGTTTTTAGTTTGAGAAGCTAGGAGGAGATTTATCCTGAGGTGGGGTTTGTAAATTTCCTTTTCAAGAAATTGACACCTTATGAGCTAATAGCTTTAAATGTTTCATTTTGCAACTCCCGAAATTTCCATGCTCTCATTTTAACCTCTTTTATTTCATGATAAACCCACGGTGGTTGAGGAATTTTGTGAGGAAGCTTGACATTACTCCCATACTGTGAAGTCTATGCTTATTGTCAGGTTAAAATGTCAAAAACTATTGACCCTTTTAAACTCACACTTTAAAACTTCACCAGTCCCCAGCTCTGCCAACTACCATCATGAGACCAAGTTTTTCACAGAAACTTCCTTTCCCTAAATGTTTGACCTTTTGTGTTTGGAAATTTTGACTTGAGCATGTTTTCCTCCTCGCTGCTTGATAACACACCACAGAGGGGGAGAGGGAGAAGGGGGGATTTAAGGAGGGAGGAAGGGAGGAAAGGGACAGAGAGAGAGAGAGATGGGGAGAGACACACAGAGACAGGGACAGAGGGAGAGAGAGACAGAGACACAGGAGAGACAGAGAGACAGGCACAGACACACAGAGACACACACACACACACACACACACACACACACACACACACACACACACACACACACACACGGGGTGGAGAGAACCAGGAGGTGTGCACAAACTGATTGGATGGAAATGCTATTTCTACTTTGGGTAGGAGGCATCAAAGTAGAAGGTTTTATGGTGACTTGGGGAAATCTCTTTCTATCAAATGGGGATGAGAAGAACTTGCTTATAACATGGTTTTGAATGGACTCAGGGATTTCCATAAGGTCCGGCTAACCTAGTCGCTGCAGGTTGGAGTTCCTTAGTACAACAGTCCTTCTGTAATGTCCTTTTCTGCTTCCAATTATTGGGAGTCTGACATATCCTGGATTTAAGTTTGAGTAATAAATAATCCAATTAGTTTCAGCATGTACTATAATAGTGATAAAGACAGTCGGAGGAACTATTTATTACTCGTTTGCTGTCCTTTGATTACCATAAATCTCTCAAGTCCCATGCCTTCTCTGACTTCCACACAGTCTTATAAATTAAATGTGCTGTGTGACTGAGGGTGCCTGTACCGTTGCTTTATTTATCTTTCTCCTAAGTATGAATGTCAGTTCTCCAGCAGTTTTATGATAGAGCCCTTCACTTTCACTACCCAAACCATCACAGTCTTAGAGAGAACTGAACAAATAGCGTATTTGTGGCTTCCCCTATTTAACCAACCTGAACAAGCATTTCCTTGCCCTCGCCTCAGTCTGAGCGTTATGTTGCTTGGGTCCCAGTGTGAGATCTTCGGCCACTGACAGACTCAGCTGAGTGAGGAGGAAATGCAATTCCAGGGCCCTCAGACCTTTTCTCACCTTCTGTCCCTCTCCCAAGAAAATCACTACCCTCCGCCTTTCCCTTTCCTGCAAGTCTCCCCTTCTCAACTCTTTGTGTGACAAGGAGACAAAAACACCCGAGGGTGAAGACGCTGTAATTAAAAGAGAACTCCACTGAAGTCGAACTCCAGAACTAGGAAATGATTATCATGGTCTATAAGAGTGCTGATCTTCACAGGTGACTTTTGTCCCGTTCACATTATTAATACGAGCCCAGCTCTACTGTTGCAGCTACAGCAGTTTTTGCTGTGGTCTTTTCATACTGTAGCATTTTGTCCTGACTATGCTTGGTGGCGGCGCGTCTTTCTTATTTTTATTTTGGAAAAAGATTCAGGTTATTTGCAGCTGGTTTTGGTGATTTTTGTCAATAAAATTATGTCAAGCAACAGGAGTGAGTATATGCATGTTCACCTGGACATAGGTGTACAGTCATACATACATGCATACATACATACATACTGAGAATAATTGTGATCTGGGACTGGGGGATGTAGCTTAGTGGTAGAGCACTTGCTTAGCATGTGAGTAGCCCTGAGTTCAGTCTGTTGTTTTACACACACACACATACACACACACACACACACACACAATCACTAAGCAAATGTACTTTCCTTAAGTGTTTGGAGGAACAATATTTTAGATAGTTGAATGAAACTGAAAAACTGAAAAGAAAGAAAAAAGCCTTGAACTTTTATGTATTTCAATACCCTGGAGAAGTCAAGACACAGAAAGATGAACCGACTAGTCTACATGCTCGGGATCAGTGGCTGAGAGCAAATCAGGAGGTCCTGAGGAATGCATTTCTTTTTCTGTGATCTCTCACACCTGTCCTAACCCATAAGAGTGAGCTCTGATGGTAAAGGTCAGTCTTATATGCACATGTTCTTAAGAAATGGTTATGACACTCATAGAGAAAACTTCTTCATATGTAGGCTTCTTCTTTTTTTTTTTTTTTTTTTTTTTTTTTTTTTGGTTTTTCGAGACAGGGTTACAGGGTTTCTCTGTATTGCTTTGGAGTCTGGCCTGGAACTCTCTCTGTAGACCAGGCTGGCCTTGAACTCACAGAGATCCGCCTGCCTCTGCCTCCCGAGTGGTGGGATTAAAGGCATGCGCCACCAACGCCCAGCTCACAGGTAGGCCTATTAAATACTTGATTAGCTCCAAATTCTATTGGTGAATTATGTCCATAGGCTAATTTTTCTTAAAGCCAGAAATACAGTTAAAAAGAAGCAAAAATTTGACGTACCTACCTTTTGAACCCTTTGGCCAGTTGAGGCTACACTCAATAGCTCATGAGAATACTGTCCAAAATGAAGGGCTGCAGAAGCATCGGGTAAATGTGCCCATCCTTTGTGTTCACGTCTGCCTCCCAAGCTCACTTCTTACACAAAACCACCTGTCTACTACATCCCCAAATGTGAGTGTTAGAGAAGTTACCAAAGCACTGGCAGCAATCGCTACCGTAAATACAGTACCTAAAATACATATTCTGTAAATACTTGGAAAAGAAAAGCCACAGGCAAGGGGATTAAGTAATAATTAATCATTAGTAGACTGAGACTGGATGGGGCAGGGGGTGGGGGTGGGGGAGGGCTCTCAAAATTGCAAATGTATTTTTCCATTTAAATAACCTTGAAGATCTAACAGAGAGCAAAAGGTCTGCAGTTGGTTTTCACTCAGTATTGAGGTGATGGAGTAACGGCACAGTTCCCACACTGTGCCAGCCGGGGACAAGCTGGCAGTGACTTCATTTTAGCCACTGAGAGAACAGTGGTGGTGAAGTGAGTATGTTGTTAAGCGCAGTATACCCAGGCCTCTGTTACTAACCTGGTGTTTTAAGGGTTTCTTTTGTTTTGAATTCTGTGTGTGTGTGTGTGTGTGTGTGTGTGTGTGTGTGTGTGTGTGTGTGTGTTTGTGGGTAAGCGGAAGTGCAGACATCCTCAGAGGCCAGGGATGGCAAACTTCCTGGAGCGAAGTTAAAGGTGATTGTCAGCTGCCTGACTTGGGTGCTGGAAACCAATCTCGGTCCCCTGCTAGAACAGCATGCATTGTTAACCACGGAGCCAAGCTCTCTCCACCCCTATAAAATGCCATCCTTGGAGGAGCGGTAAGTTGTTTTGTAAGTTCCTTACATAGCAAAATTTGGTTCCCAGACTTTAAAAGTTCAATGCTCCATCCTTTTCAAATACAAAGTACTCATTCCAGGATTTGAATGATTTTATTGAAGTGGGATAAGATTTTGAAGTTTTTTTTTTTCCATTATGACCCCTTAAGATTATTCTGAGAGTCTGGTCTTCTAAAGTTTATCTTCAAGAGTCTACCAATGGCTGTTCCCAAGCAATGCCTTCTCCCCTCCCTCCATTTCTTCTGTGAGCATTGTGAGGCCTCCTTTCAAACTCGCGGGTTGCTTCCGTAGCCTCGGTGGTTGACAGCCTCACTGGCTGGTAATAACTGATGTTCCGTGCAGCACCTCTTGCAGGGTTGCAGTGGTGGCCCCTCTGTGATCAGAACAACATTTTGCCCAGTAGGAAATTCATTCTGTGCACACAGGCTGTGAATTCCCATAGCAGGGCAGGCTCATCTGTGAAAGAACATTTTTATTCTCATTTACCTCTTTGATTATATTCAGAATGTCTCAGTAATGCTGATGAGATCATTCTAACTCTTAAAAGCATTTGTTGCTGGTGTATCCATTATTTCCAATAACATATAAAGGTTTAACTCACAGTGGAAATGGTGGAGGGGTCTCTTCCCTTTCTCACCGGGAAGCTAATCTGGGGAAGGAAGGTTTATACGTGAGTCTTTTAATTTTTGTTTTTACAATTAGCAGCATCCATGTTTATTTCTTAACTGAACAGTCAGCAGCTTTTTCATGCACTGATTTCCATATACTGTGGGTACTATGCATGACACACAAACAAGAGTTTGATTTATTTTAAATCTGACCAATAATGAATGAACTGAAAGAATAGAAAATGTTATTGATGCACTTTTACTGACAGCTAGCATATTTTGAGAATTGACACAGGTAAAGCTTGACTATCATGACTTATGTGGAGAAATAGGTGACTGATGCAATTAGATGTCTTATTGGCATTTTACAAGAATTCCCTATTTGTGCATATATAATTATGATTTGAAAATATTCTGATTTTTTAATCATGTTTTTTCAAATGAGCTATAGAAATGATACTTTTTAAACTTTTTATTGTGAAATTTCAAAGTCAATAAAATAATGAAAATGTACGATGAAAACAAGATATTCATTGCCTGCTTCAATAATCACAGCATGGTTAGTCTTATTTTATTTATGTCTCCATATAGTTCCCCCTTATCCTATTTTTGGTTTATAAAAAGAAGTCAAATGTCAGAACACCTTCATTCATAAATTATATATGTATTTTCTCAACCATACCAAGTAGACAATATTCAAGTTTTACCTTTTGATTATCTCGCAGCACTATTTTTACAATTTGTTTGAATCTGGATCTAGAATCCACACATTGTATTCAGCTGATTAATCACTTAAATTTAAGTTTCTCCCTCCTCCTTTGTTTTCTCACCACTCATTTGGGAATAAAATTGAGTCACTTGACTTACAAAAACTCTCCTAGTTTAGATTTTGTTAAGTTACTTTGCTTTGCTGCCTCTAAAGTTTACAGTTAGTTTTCAGGTCTTGTTCTAGTTTTCTTCCTTTTGCTTTGAATGTTTATCCTTATCCTGATGGGGGATGTCCTTCTATATATTTTTTCTCTTATTGTTTGATGAATAAAACACTGATTGTCCAATAGAGGCAGGGAGATAGGCGGGGCTAGGAGACCAGGAGAACTCTGAGGAGAGAGGCAAGAGAAGTGGTGATGAGAGGTGCCATGTAGCCACAGGAAAGATAGAACACACCAGGCGTTCTCTGGTAAGATAAGGCCACGAAAAAATGCATAGGTTAGTAATTATGGATTAATAATTAAGAGAGAGCTAGCCAGTAAGAAGCCCTAGCTATTGGCCAACAGTTTTATAATTAATATAGCGTCTGTGTGGTTATTTGGGCCAAAGTGGCTGTGGAGCCAGGAGGGATAGAAACCTCCATCTTCATCAACCAGCCCTCACCTCTCTACTCAAGTGAAGTTCGATCTAAACTTTTTCTTGTCAGTCACATATGTGCATATTTGTATTTGGAAGAGAAAATCATGTATAAAAATAATGTTCTTCTAGTTGGCCCTAGACCTCAAAAGGAGATCAACCAATGAAAAACACTAGCATATGTATAGACACCTTTGTGTGGCGTAAGATACAAGAGCCATTTTAACCCACTGGGTGTCTTCCAAAGGAACCCAATTGTGGTAGCAAATCCCTACCTCTAAGATTGTTGTGTGGCCATTGTTTTTGTTTTTGTTTTTGATAGGGTTCAGTTTCTAAAGTTATAAACTTGTCCTGATGGGTTAGTTATCTTCTCTTATGAGGAATGGGGGCAAAGGCATATTCCCAAATTATTGGAATGGAACCATCTACAGGCCTTTTCAGGCCTTCTTGATCCTTTTGAACTGGAGGTACTGATGTAGAACCCATCACTAGCGATAGAATCTTCATGTTCTTCTCATCCACTGTCAGCAGTGGGCTTGTCTGAGTCTTACAGAAGAGCAACCATGCAAAGCTACACATAAACTAGTAGACTCTGCAAGTCATTAGTCACCAGGAAAACAGAAATGTCCCTGGAAATAATGGCCTTTCCCTCCCAGACAATAAAACAAGCTTATTTTAGGCATGTGGATCAGAGGTGCCAATACATTCCTGCCCAGAGAAGTGTGTTTTTTATGTCAGTGGGGTTTCTTGAGCATATGCTTGCTAGGAAATGGTGTGTGTCTCTGATGACTGAAGGACATAAATACTCAACCCCCAGAGAGCTTATAGTTGAGTCAAAAAGAAAGACATAAAGATAAGATAACGAACCTAAAATGAAAGCCAATAGATGATTAAGCATTAATAATGTGGGATGGTAAGGTAGAAGTGAGAGACAAAAGATCTCTGAGAAGTTTGGGGTCTCTGCTATTGGGAAAATGGTAATTTTATCATATAAAGTGAGATTGATAATTCCCAGCTTCTAAGTTTCCTCCATATTTGTGATTCACACTAGAAAATTACCCAAATTACTAAAATCTACAGTTCCAATGAACAAAAACTGTCAGTACAACCAAAATAATGTAACTCTTTCAATTAAACTGACAAGCTACATTTGCAATATATTTGCTAAAAATAAACGAAAATGAAATATCTCAAAGTAAAAATAGGGAGTGCCTTGTTAGCTTCAATTGTACTCTGTTACTTGTATGAAGGTGGAAGAGGCACTTAATAGCTCTGAACGTTTTTGTGTTGGGAGAGCTGATGAAAGCCATGGAGCCCCACCCTAGAAAAACACTGTTATCTCCATAAGGAACACTGAGAGGGTTTTTGAGTCTTTTTCAGATAGAAGAATAAAACAGAACCAAGGTTTCCAATCCGTTTAAGTCTGGATAAGGGTCAGAATGGACTCACAACTGCAGACGTTTAACCACTGGGCCCAGTCCACTGTGCCAGTGGGAAGGCAACAGTAAATTTGGTGTAGACAAGCCTAACAGACAGAAGGGAGGAAGGTCCAGGGAGACTGATGGCCCCAGGATGTTATTTCACACTGAGATTTCAGAAGTTCTTGAGGCACCCGTGGAGATGGCTCCATGGGAGAGAATACTGCTCTGGCTGCTCTTCCAGAGGGGCCAGATTAGATTCCCAGCGCCCACGTGGTAGCTCACAACCACCTGTAACTCCACCTCCAGGGGAATCTGTTGTTCCACAGAAGGACTAAGACAAATGTAAACAACCACAGTTCAAGGTAGAACACTGAACCCCTTGTAAAACTGGCCAGGGTGTAGGATGGTAGGGGTTACACATAGTTTATTCTCAGAAAACCTCTTATGCTCTTCTTTCTCCCATAACCCCTGTTCAACCAAAACAATTCCCAGAGAGAACGAACCCTACATCTTCTTTTCAAAGGTGGCATTTGAAGGTGTAAAGGTGTGGGGGGGGGGAGTACACTCGTGGAGTCGAGGGACAAAAAGAATCAGTAAGTGTTTCACTGAGGACGGTGAGGTGGGTCATGGGGATCTGTGTGTCTCCTCTGTGTCAGGGGGTGTGTTAGTGCTCAGGGAAGTATAGCACCCAAATTCACTTCCTGTCTAAGGGAAACGGAAAACTCGGTCCACCGTAGAAACATTGTGACTGGGGGGTGGGCCACTGCAGTCTGAATGTGCCTATTTTCCAGGCACATGGAAGATGCTAGAGATACTCCAGAGAACAGAGCAGGCCTGTTTCTCTGCTTTCACAAGGGCTATAGTCTAAGGAGTAAGATAAGTGGGAAATAAATAAATAGATTATGGAATATAACAGATGGCAATATGTGCATTGGAGACTAAGAAAGGAGAATGTGGATGAGGTGTGGGAGCCAGGAGGACAGGGGTGAGGTGTGGGAGCCGGGAGAACAGGGGTGAGGTGTGGGAGCCGGGAGGACAGGGGTGAGGTGGGAACAGAGATCCGCCTGCCTCTGCCTCCCGAGTGCTGGGATTAAAGGCGTGTGCCACCAACGCCCAGCTTATATGTCCCCCTTTGTAAAAAAACCTATCGACTTCTATTATCATTTACAGAGCAGTTACTGTATGCCAGTTACTGGGATTAAAGGCATGCGCCACCACCGCCCAGCTCCTCACCTGTCATCTTAACAGCACCGAGGAACCATGGAAAAACTTGAAAAAATGACAGATCTGGGCGCTGTATAGGAGGGAGTCAGAAAAATGGTGGCCCAATGTTGGAGAGACAGTTTGGACTGGTGGAAGAGCAGCTATGAAGGAAATAGAGAATTTGCTTCTGAACATGGGTTTTAGCTGAGGGACAGAGGAACACTGGTCATAAGAGATTTAGAAGGAAGTGATGAAAGCAGCCCCTGCCAAGGAGGTGAGCCCCCTACTGTGCGGTTAGAAAGGACTTCAGGCTGGGCACATCAGGTCCACGACCACTCACTCACCCTTGTCTCCAAAGAGTCCAGCGCTCACATCTGAATGTACAGCTGTGCCCTGCCCTGACACCCCCTAAAGAATACGAGACCAATGAGAGCAGTGAGGGAACCATCTGCCAGCCCCTTGGGGCCAGCACGCCCTTTGTCCTCTGACCTTCAGTCTCCAGTCCTTCGATGTCACCCCAGAACTGCCATCTTGCCCTGTCAGCCATGAAGCATGCAGTAGCAAATACCCCCCCTCTCCCTACCTCCCCACCCTGCCCTCCTTTGCCATTCCCTCACTCCCTACTCACCACCCCCGCCCTCCACGCCCCCACCCCTGGCTCCCTGCTTGCATCCTTGCAGACTTCCAAGGCAATCTCTGTATCCAGCTAAGTGACCTTGGGAAAATGCAAATTTGCGCGCGCACGCGTGTGCGTGCGCACACACACACACACACCTGTGTATTCTTATGAAGACTCCCTAAGATACTTAGATCATACCACCTTCTTTTAGACCTTTAAGGTTTTTGCATTTATCTGCTAGCTAATTGTTCCCGGTGGAAGAAGAGCTCTAGTGACAGCTCTGCTCATGGGGTTGACGCTAATTCTGGTATTTCGTAACACTGTGTGTAGTAGCATCTCACCTTGCCAGTGAATCTGTGTTAGTGGCCACACCCCTTTGGGTGTGGCTTTAGGTGGGAACATGACAGGAAGGTAGAGAAGTGAGGGGCACTCTCTCGGGGTCCCAGAGAGCATCGGAGGGGCAGAGGCTGCATCTTCTGGAGCAGGAATGCCACTCGGTTCTTTACTATTGTCTGTGTAAGTTGTTCCCCAATAAAACACCCCCTTATCATTTATCTTGGGTCTTGTGAACTCATTAATACTCCACCTTCACATGTGTATTGTTTTTTAATCAGTATTTGGTTTTGATTATTTAAAAACCTTTAGTTGCAAGTCAAGTCACACATGTACTAATTGAACAACCTGTCCTCTGAGATGAGCTACCTCATTCCAGCGTTCAACCAACATGAAGAATTTTTTTTTGGTCAGGAAGCCTTAATTAGATTAGGTTGGCCTTTCTGAACTCCATGTGTCGCTACATCCAGGAGTTAAAGACCTTGATCTGTGTGCATCACACCAATCAAGAGAAAGCCAACGGAAGCAGAAGTGAACTTGCACGTCCATCTGTAGCTGCTCTGATGAAGGCATCTCAAATAGAAACCAGAAAGCCGAGAAACTAAGGAGATAATAGCCAGCAGAGGGGAGAAGTGATTAATTCAGATCAGGGAAAAGCTCCAGAGTTCAAAGAGACGATGCTGAAATTATTAGGGGCTGTTGGCAATGTAATCCATATCTCCTTGTCACACGTGTCCTGTGTGATAGTGCCCGGAATGTCATGGCAGGAAATTAATGCCTTAGAAAAAAGAACATGCTTAAAGTGTATGGAAGAGTCCACCCCCACCCCCGCCACGGGCGAGAGTCACCAGCATTCTGAGGGGGACATGTTTGCCTCGTGATGATGAAAGCAGTCAGGAAGGCCATCATCCGAGGCACGTGTCAGCATGGCTCTGTTACTGCCGACCCATGCGTAAGTCTCTAGAAGGTTTTGCCTCATTCTACTTATGTAATGTCCTTTGTCACATGACAATACACTTTGTAAGTTGAGTTCCAACAAAGTTCGTCCTGAACACATCCTCCTTTGGCGTGGGAAGGGCCCTAGAGGTGTTGACCTCTGCTGTGGGCAGAAGGCAAATGGTGCCCTGCCCCATTCAGCTTTCTTTTTTCTTAAAGAGGGGAAAAAATTCCCAGAACTCCCATTAGATTGAATCAGTTTGAAATTTTTTTAATTCTTCATTCCTATAAGATTGTAGTCTTCAAGAAGGGAGGCTTGAATGTGAGATGGAAATAAGTATCTCTCCAATTGTTTGTGTCATTCCCTGGGTTTGAAGTCACCTGGCATTCCGCCTGGTTGTAGCCTCACCTGACGTAAACAGTTAGGTCAGGAAAAAGCGCTTTAAGTAAAGACTAAGTGGTTCTAAACAAGACAGTCCTCTCTCCGTAAATAAGCACTAACAGTTCCCTGCGGGAAGGGTAAGTGACATAAGACAGTGGATTGCTTTGTTTTGATTGAGAGCTGAATTAATGTTGCAAATACCAAGGCCTCGACTGTACGCACAGGCAACAAGTGCATGGGTGCGTGCTACCAAAATGCAAGCGTGGGAGATACTGCAATGTGAGCGTGGGAGATACTGCACTGCGAGCGTGGGAGATACTGCAATGCGAGCGTGGGAGATACTGCAATGCGAGCGTGGGAGATACTGCAATGCGAGCATGGGAGAGCAGCGCGGAGTGGAAGAACGAAAAGCCGCGGAAGCACACGGCCGTCGGGCTTTATTCTGGCGTCCAGAGAGCATCTCACCCGAGGTGCTGGTTCTATCTCATCCCCACCTCCCCAGTGCAACGCGCTATGTATACTTCTCGTAGCCGGGCTGGTTTTTAAATGGCTAAATTTTCATTTAAAAGTGGAAAAAAACGACGCTGTCTGATCTGAGCAGCAGGTGTGTTTTTTTAATCTTTACTAGGTCACCTTCCCCAGTGCAAGCAGCAAGCTGTTATTGATCAAAGAGGTTTTGTTGGGTAGCTCTCAGATTATTGAGTGACAAACTTTATTGAATTTGACTTAACAGAAGTCAGGAGACAGCTGAAGCATAAGAGCCCACTCTGCCATCAGAGTCATTCTACGACAGCCAGGGAGCAAGGCGCAGAGATGGATACTGAGCTCTTTGCTGGCCCTCGGAGATTAACTGAACAGCCTCCCTACCAATTCCCAAGCCTGTCAGCAGAACCAATTAGATTTTCAACCAGTAGACAAGAAGGGTGGCACTTGGGGACCTTTTTGCTTTAGGTCGAAGGCTTTTCAGACTGCGATGAGATGACATTGATGATGACACGTTGAGCATTGGTTGGTTCTAAGACAAGTTAAATTAGCAGTCTTGAAATGATTCCAACTGTCTCCTGACTCCTCACTGTTGCCGTATTCAGTGGGTCCTGTCAGGAGCCGCCTGATGACTTAATAGTCTTTCTTGAGTGGATTTGAGCACTTTGGCTGTGTGTTTATGTGTAGTTGTCATGCTTAAAATATTCATATGGAGGTTTGAAATATTTATTTGAAGGCGCCTTCTGCAGAGTTCAGCAGTAAGGTTCCCGGTGTTTCTACCTACTTTCTGTTTCTTTTTTTTTTTCTTTCTTTAATTTTTTTCCCTCTGCAGTTATTTTGTACAACTACCTTTTATTCTGTTGCATGTTTAATTGATGGCAGTGTTTCACATAACTCTTGATAGCTACATTTGTGATAAAAGTTAGAGCCTTTTGACATCATGCTTCCTTTCCCTGCTGCTGTGATGCCGGATCTGCTTCTCATAAGAGTTTGGGACCCATTGGGGATTAGGAAGGGCCCTGTTCTCACCCCGTGATCCTAGAACACCCAGGTACCATTTAATGGAAGAGGTGGAAACTGAAGTCTAGAAGCGTGGATGTTGTATTAATGCCATTAAGAGTACATGATGCAAAAAAGAGCATCTTTAGTAATTTTTAATTTTTACTTTAGAGAGCATATACAGGATACTTACCTATGGTACTGGAAACATTATTGCTGGACTTAGATAGCTCAGTGGCTAAGAGCACTTGCTGATTCTTCAGAGGACCAGAGTTCAGTTCTCAGCACCCACATCAGGCAGCTAACAACTGTCTATACATCTCGCTGCAGGGATCTGAGACCCTCTTCTGGCCTCCTTGGGCACCTGAGCACATAGGCATGTTCTCTCACTCACATATACACAGGTAAATAATAAAATATATTTTAACAATATTGTTGGCTCTATCTTCACATGTGAAAGTCCTGATGTCTGCCGAGTGATGGTGGCACATGCCTTTAATCCAGAACTCCTCAGGAGGCAGAGGCAGGCGGATCTCTGTGAGTTCAAGAACAACCTGGTCTACAAGAGCTAGTTCCAGGACAGCCTGCAAAGCCACAGAGAAACCCTGCCTTGAAAAACAAAACAAACAAACAAAAAAGTCCTTATGTCCATTAGCCTCAGAAAGTTATTACAAGTATACTCCTACTTTACACGGCTAATAGAAGATATGTTTTTGTTAATTTGTGTGTATGTGTTTAAGATGTAGCCCTGGCTGACCAGGGACTCTCTGTGCAGACCAGGCTGATCTCCAACTTACAGAGATTCTTTTGCCTCTGTCTCAGAGCGCTTGGATTACTATCACACCTGGAAAAGCAAAAAGAGAGGAGCAAAGTCCCAATATCTCTCTCAAGGCCACATGTCAAGTGATTTAACTTCTTCCTGTACCATCCCAAGGTTCAGCCACTTCCCAGTAGCAGCAGGGGCTGGTGATGGGGCCTTCAGTGGAGAGCATTTGGAGAGAATTAGCATCTGAACTACGAAGGACAGCTACAAAGCTGTTCGTGTTTTAAAATGTCCTTGATTTCTCATTTCTCATAGGATGGAAAAGGAAACATCCTTTTATTTAGGTCCGGTTTAAACAAGTACACAAAGTCAACTTTTTAGGAGGCAGTAGCAATGGAATCTCTGCAAATTAGAGGCCAGTCTTTGTCTACCTAGCTGGTCTGATGCCAGTAAGAGCTACATGGTGAGGTCCTGTCTCAAGATAGCTGGCTAGACAGCTAGTTGGATAAAAAGATGATAGATAGATAGATAGATAGATAGATAGATAGATAGATAGATAGATAGATGATGGATAGAATTAATGGGGCTGGGGGAGATGAACCAGTCATTAAGAGCACTGGCTGCTCTTCAAGAGGACCCGAGTTCAAATCTGAATGCCCACATGATGGCTCACAGTCACCTGTAACTCCAGTTTTGCATGCAGGCAAAACACCTATACATATAAATTAAATGAAGTTAAACTTTTAAACTCAAAAATCATTTTTATGTATGTACCATTTGCTTTCTATCAATACTGCCATTTAAAATTCATTTCAGGACTTTTAGCGAGGATGCAGCTTGTCTAACTACTACTTGTCTGACATACTCAAGTTGCATCATGTTTCTGTCACTCTGAAAAATGCCATTGTTAGTAGTGCTATATTTTCATCTCACTTCCTGCCTGCTCATTGATAGAATATAAAATTGATTTTGTATATCTACCTTGCATAGTGTGATATTTCTAGTTTCTCTTATTAAATCTAATAGCCCTTTTAAGGATTTTCATATGAAAGGATACCTTCACTCATTGAGTTCTATATTAAAATACTATAAACTGGGGGAGCTTAAAAACAATAGGAATATATTGCTCCATTCTGCAAGATGAAGGTACCAACAGATTCAGTCTATCAAAGGCCCACCCCCTCATAGTCAGTTCTCAGAGCATCCTCTTAGTGATCCCTCTGTTGATGGCCACTTCAGCTGTTTCCATATCTCAGCTATTGCGAATAATGGTGCCATCAAACTGGAAGCACAGATACCATTTGACATATTGATTCAGTCCCTCTGCTTATATATCCAAGGTTGAATGACTGGGCCACTGATAATTTCTGTCATGAGTATTTTGAACTTTGTTGAATTGCATTCCTACATCTTCTGAGATGATTATATCATTTTCTTTTTTATTTTATTTATTTGTGGCTTGGAGATTGAACAGGGGCTCCTACATGCTAGATAAGCAATCTACCACTGAGCCTCTATACGCTCCGTCGAATTCTCTTATTTTTAATATAATAGGTTACATTGATTTTTTCAAAGTTAACCTTGACAAAGAAAAAATTCCTACTTTGTCAAAAGTTATTATTTTATATGTTGGTACATTTGATTTGCTCTTATTTTCTTAAGCATTTGTTATCTATGTTAATATTAGTCATAGCCATGTGTGTGTTTTTCTTGAAGTTTTGTGGCAGGGGCTTTGTCTAATTATGGTATTAGGACATTGGTGGATTTATAGAGTAAGTTGGAAAGTGTCCTTTCCAAAGACCAGCAAGGTCATCCAAACCTGAAATTTTCTTGTGAAAAAAAATCTATATTTACTGGTTCAATACAATACAAATAGGGTGTTTCAAACTTTTATTTATTGTGCCCACTTTGGAAGGTTGTGACTTTTCCCAGAATTTATTTCTATACTTTTTCAAACTTACTAGCATGCATTTATTTATAACAGCCCTCATTATCCTTCAACATCTGTATGATTTGCAGCAATACGTTGTTTCCTTCAGAGCCCTCAAGATGATGGGGTCAACTCTTTTGTTTTTTCTTAAGCAGTTGAGCTTGGGGTTTCCTGATTTCATTGATCTTTTCGAAGAACCGACTTTTGATTCCATTGCTTATTTTTCCTAGTAGTTGTCTTACACTTCAGTTTCTTCTCTGTCTTTTTTCTACTTTTTTTGATTTGACATGCGGTCCCTTTTGTTTTTCTAATACACTTGCTCAAACATGACAATTCCCTCCCATGGCAGTACAGACTCCACAAATTCTGATATGCTGTGTTTTAATAATCATTGACCGGTGGGGGCAGCTGTGCTTTCAGGACTCCAGTCAGAGCCAGCCAACTCTCCCATGGTTCGTACCAGAGAGAGGGAGTGTGGAATAAAGAAAAGGCTAGCTAAAGGCATTAAAGGAAAAGACAGACACAGAATAAAATCAAGAGGGCAATTAAGTCAACACTGAATGCTGAACGCCCCGAGTTTATTTTTCACCACCCCTAAATACCTTAACCAAAAAGGGGAACACAGTATCATGTATACAGAACAAACAGACTTTTCTTCCTCAAATCTCCAAGGATTCGGTTAACCACATCTTATATTTAATTTCTCATTATCTGACCTTGAGGATCAAGAGTAACCACACCTTAGACCAAGTCTGTTGTTATTTAGATAAGACACCCAAGACCAAGATCAAACATCCTGCTGTAGCCATACCTTTGACTGCACTTTAGGTCTTATGACTTACTGAGGACAGTTTTGAACCCTCTGATCTTCAATCAGGAGTGGAGCCATCTTTATGAACCCAGACAGACCAGGGGATTATTTATGTCTGGCTTTGTGTTGTTGTTGGTAGGGATGGGTATGGATTCAAGTCAGTCCTCCTCCTTAGACGACAAGAGCTCTACAAAAGAGCTTTTCTTCCTTCTGAGATATGAAAGGGTCTCCCTGTGTGACCCTGGCTCAACTCAAGCTTGATAGAGTCTAAACCCATGGATGTAGAGCTTAGCATGCAAGCCAAGACTCAGAGGAAATCTTATTCAAAGTTCTGAAGCTCTGCTTCTGTAGTTAGTCCAAATTCCCTCCTCTCTGGTAGTCTGTCCACAGATTCCAGCACACCAGCTTCCCCTACGTCCACCTCCATTCACCTCTGCCTGGGGTGCTTATAGCTTACCTCCTTTGGTCTCTTCAGTCATAGAACTCAGCTTCACACTGCCTGTTGTCCTGTAACAGAAATCAATGGCCTCGTGTTGTTTTGTCTGCTTTTCTAGTTAATGATTTAGGGTCTGGTATGAGTCGTTGGTAAAATCAGAAGCGTTCTAATGTCTTCAAGTTAATAATTTGTTATCTACAAGTTCTCTTATGTACAATCTCACTGTGACTACAGAGTAAGAATGGGCCTGAGACAGGCAAGAGAAAAGAATTGTATTTCCCATTTTGGAGGAAAACACATAATAATAAACTATGTGTTTTCCTCCAAAATGGGAAATACAATTCTTACTCTGTAGACTTAGACAGTAGAAGGAGTCTTGCATAGGGAAAGAAACTGATGATTCTGAATGTGACTTTCCTTTTAGCCAGACAGAATAACGCTTTTAAAAGTACAGGAGAAGTTACACCGAAATGCTTCCCTCCAGTTCCAGGGTTAAATAGCAGGGGCTGCTCCTTAGCAGTGCTTCGAAATCTAACCTAGCATTGTCACTTGTCACATTATTAAGATACTATACATTAGACTGACCACATGGCTTAAAGTGGTAGATCAGCCAGTGCCAACTCAGCATTCCCTTCAGTGAAGCTGACTTTGTTAGGTGCAAATCATCACTTCCAAGCAAGCGTTACGGCAGACATAAGCACACTAACTGAAGTTTCCCATGCAGACACTCGGGTGGCATACGTCTGTTTTCATAGCTGGGGCCTGGGGTGGTATAGATACAGAAAAGTAGAGATGTACAGACAGAGAGAGACACACACAGACACAGAGAGATTATGTCACCACTTCCTAAATAGGAGTGGTGAGTAGAACCTGGCGCTGTTTGTCTTTTCTTAAGTAAACCTGTTTCAT
Organism: Mesocricetus auratus; assembly: GCF_017639785.1. Taxonomy (NCBI): domain Eukaryota; kingdom Metazoa; phylum Chordata; class Mammalia; order Rodentia; family Cricetidae; genus Mesocricetus; species Mesocricetus auratus. The sequence goes on from NW_024429266.1 coordinate 87,778,926, forward strand.
TGCATATGTTATGTCCAGAGGTAAAAAAAAATAAAGGCCAAGCACTCTGCCCAAGGAAATGGACCAAGGGAGTAGAACTCCATAGTATTGTTGAAAGCCCCAGAAATCAGTGGTACCAATTAGCAGACAAGGCACAGTGGGCCAGCTGCAGATCCCAGACAGGTGCGAAGCCAGGTGTGTAGAAGGCTAGCAATGGGGAGAGTCGGGATCCAGATGTGCAGATCCAGATGTGCAGATGCCTGAGGAGTGGATCTAAAGAAACAGCACGGAGAAAAACCTCAGGGATGGAAGAGGCGGCTTGCTTCAACCTCAGCAGTCTCTGCAAACCCTGAGGCTGTTACCAGGGTAACTTAGGTGCAGCTGAGAGCTTACCAGGGTAACTTGGATGCAGCTGAGAACCTGACTGAAACGGGGCATACAAAGGCTGAGAGAAAGATGGCATACAAGTAGTCAGTGTGCCCTCAATTTATCCTCTTAGAGAAACATTGCTGTCACGTATTTCTGTATGCTCACCAGGTCTATTTATGGTTTTTAAATTTTTTTTAAAGGAGTAAATTCATATACTCCTTCCCAAAGTATATGAGGATGTAGTAACTGCATCTTTACACATGCTTTGCCAATGGGGTTTCTCTGATGCCACAAAAACTTCCATCAGGTGGGATAGATCAGCTTGCTTTCTCCAGGATTTTGTCCTCTGCCTAGATAGTTAAGCAACACACCCCTTTCTAGCTCCTTTGTACCTAACCAAATTGAAATAGCAGAGATAGCATCTCCTCAAAGGCATAGAACATTCTCCATTCTGAGTTCGTCAAGCAGCAGATAGAGCACACTCGGAGCTGACAAGTGATGTAGCAGGTAGGGAAAGAAGTCATTACCGAGGCATCTGACACAGGGCTGCTGGAAGCTGTCCGGAGGCTGGTAGGTGTTCTGTAAGACCAAAATGATCCATGGCCAGGGGCACCTGGAGAACACTTAATGGCAGCCATTTACCTGCCACTCACTCTTCCGTTCAAATTATTGTAAAATACTTTGTCAGTTCAGAATATGTTTGCTTAAGTCAGTTGGGTAGTAATACTTTCCTCCAGGAGGCAATTAGGTATTCTTTGTCTTGCAGCTCTTGAATAACAGCCGAGAAAGCTGAGACTGTGCACGCAAAGCTCAGATAAACACCAGATTATCATATTAATTTAGAGTCCTTATTAGTCTGTCAGGAGAATGTTGTGGACTTTTCTTTTTTTGTACTGAATGCTTTTAACTTTGTTATTTTTATTTTTAAAGGAAAAAAATCAGGAAATTTCCCAGTGTTACTTTAGTTTTAGAGAAACCTTTCGTGTCTCCACTTTTATTAGGGAGCCACTCGATACCTCCTCCCTCCGTAGTACCTCAGCCCCGAATAGCAAATTTTCCTTTTAATTTTTAAAGGTATGTGTTACTTTCATCTTCCCCCCTGAGCCATCCAAATGCCTTCACTAGAAAATGCAAACCCTTCTTTTCAATTTGACTGTAGTATTAGGACGTCTTAGGAATACTAAATGTGATGTCACAGTTTTTTGTCAACATGACAGGAACCTAGACATGTCTTGGAAGAGGATTGCCTCCCCTAGACTGGCCTGTGGGTGTGTCTGTCAGGGGCATTTTTTTTGATTGTCCGTTGATACAGGAGAGACCAGGGTAGTGCTGTCCCTGGACAAATGGGCCTGGGCTGTCTGTGTTTGAGAGGGAGCCCAGCAAGACAGAAGAGGCAAGCCAGTAAGCAGCAAGCACCCCTCCATGAACTGCTTCCACTCCTGCTTTGAGCTCTGTCCTGGCTTCCCTTTATGAGAGACTGTCACTAAAATAGACTGTCCCTGTCAGCTAAAATAAACCCTGTCCTCCCCTAACTTACTTTTGGTCATGGCGCTTACCATAGTAACAGAAAACAAACAAGACACCCAATGTGACCTTGGTTATTTAAAACAACGCCTCCCATGTACCCATGGCTTCTTTTGCAGTTGAAAAGCCACCGGGTCAATGTGTTCTTCCAGTGAGTTCCGTGTTTATGCTTTGCCTATGATGCTATCAGTACTTTCAACTATTTTTTTTTATCCCTAAGAAGAGAGAAACCACGTCAGTGACCCCAGGCTGTCTCTCTTTTGTTGTTTTCAAGTCTAGAACATGGTGTCGTGAAAGTCAAGTAATTACTCAGCGATGCTCTATTTGTATTGGGAAAAAGGATGTTTTCGCCAAGGTCCGAGGGAGTACAGGGAGCTACATCCCTCCCATAAAATCGGAAAGCCACCTTTTCCCTATGACAGCCACTGGGTGGGTTAAAAACAGAAGAAATGGAAGTTACTTCTGATTCCAAGAAAGGACGAGGAACTATGAAATCCTCAGAAAACATCTGAGGAGTACGCAAACTGGGTGTCTGTTTAAAGGACTGAGGGTGTAGCTTATTTACAGAGTACCAGCCTAGCATGTATAAAACCCTGGGTTTGATCACCAGCCCAATGGGATAGGGGGCCTTTTAAAAAGATATCTGTAAAACCTTGGGGGGTGCATTTCCAGTTTCAGATTTTCAGAAAATGATTTCATTTTATTCTGTTTATGTATGTGGGTGTTTTGTCTACATGTATGTACATCTGCACACCAAAAGAGGGCATCAGATCCCATAGGACTGTAGTTATAGAAGGCTGGGGACTGCCATGTGGGTGCTGGGAATTGAATTTGGGACCTCTAGAAAAGCAGCAATGCTGTTAAGTGCTGAGTCATCTCTCCAGCCCTAAAGATTTTAATTTTCATTTTATGGGTATGAGTGTTTGTCTGTATACATGTATGTGTACCGTGTGTTTGCTGGGAACTAAACCTAGGTCCTCTGCAGGAGCAGCAAGCGCTCTTAACTTCTGAACCATCTCTTTGATCCCTCTCCCCAAAAGATATGTAATACTTCCAAAAATCCTAACTCAGCAGCACAGTGTACTACTAAAGCCAAACAAAAGTTGTCTGTGGTCTCCTGTCATGATTGTGTGGCTTATGGGGATCCGCTGCTTACTGCCACCACCCAGAAACTTAAGAGGGGAATGTGCTGTGTTCTAACAGCCAAAGAGGAATTATATATATATATTATATATATATTCTCAACACTCAGACTTCGAAGTACAGTTTCTGATGCATGTAGCTCACTTCACACCAGCATAAAAATGAGAAATCGGAAGTCTAAGCATTGCACATTGTGGGTCATCTGTGCTTAAGAAAATGAAGACTTGCTCTTTGGTATTCAAATCAAGATAGCCTAGGTATATTTTTTTAAAAAGCCACTTAGAATTCACAAAGGTAGTCCAGATTAGGGTATGCCATTGTAATAATGAACTGGCAGGAAAGCTATTAGCATACCATCTTTCTGTGAGTGTTAGTACGATCCTGGCAAAGTAAGAGACAGCTCCATCATGGCACCAATGCCAAGTCTCCCCTTCAGATTTCCCAGGAGGCTCTATTCTGTTCTTGGACTGGTTAGCATAATGGTTGGAAGTAGTGATGTTGGAGGCATATTGCATAGGTTAAATTACAACAATGCCTTTTTCTAATAAACTTGGAGAAATTACTTAATTTGTGGTTCAGCTTCGTCTTCTATAAATGCAGATGGTCATGGCACTTACTTCGTGTGGCTGTACTGGTCCCATAAGTGACTAGACAGATGTAAAAGTATGTAAGATAGTCCCTGCTAAATTCCACATGTGGGCACCTGGAGTGGTGGAGTCATTTGTGCGGGGCATGCACACCATCAGGGCAGCTTTCAGTGCCAGCCCCTGGCTCCTGCAGTTGGATGTTTAATAATACACATTTGGAGCACATTTCAGAGGCATTCCAATCATGGGATATTTTGTTCTGCTTGATCTGTTTCTCAGGGTACCTCATTTGATATAAGTTGCTACTGCTTTGCTTGGAAAATAAAGGATAATTTTATGAATTATGTAAAGATGTCAGGATAACTTGAATAGGACACATTTGCATTTGTAATGTCTGGGATTGACTCATACTTTAGGTTGTCTGAATAGCCACCCCAGTGTGATGACTCAGGAAACACAAGTGAATTTATCCCTCCCCCCCTTTTCTTTGCCCTGTCGAGGGCATCTAACAAGAATCCCATAGGAACCCACTTCCCTTCTATCTGAAAACCAAGCTTTCCCTGTGCAACATGCACCCTCCATGTGGTGATATATTGTTTATGATCTAATAAAGCCACTGGAGATCAGAATGCAAAGCCAGCTACACTAGAAAGTCATAGAAGCTGGGCAGTGGCGGCACACACCTTTCATCCCAGGACTCAGGAGACAGAGGCAGATGGATCTCTGTGAGTTCAAAGTCACCCAGGGCTACATGAGAGTGAATCAGTCAAAAAGAGTAACAGAGCTCACGGCTTTAATTCAGCCCTAGAGAGGTACATAAGGAAGAAGCAAAGGATCTCATGTGAGATTCAGTTTTCACTCAGGGAAGACAGAATTTCCATTTCAGCTTTGGTAAAGGTAAGAGCTACTGGCTGGCTGCTTTGTTTCTCTGAATTTCAGCTTGAACCCCAATATCTGTCTCTGAGTTTAATTATTCATGTTACACTTCTACTTAGTACTTATGTTCTAAATATTGACATTGAGCAACAGACCATTTAAATCACTTTACTATCATGTGTCATCAACCAGGAAGGTGACTATCAGTAATATGCCTCTTGGTAAGAATGGAACAGAGTGTTTTAAATAAAGCATCATAACTGAACAGTGGTCCTTAGTAGTCTAAAAAACACCGCTTTTAACAACCCAACAAAAGAAACATCACCTTAATTTTGTTCCCCCTTCTATGGGGAGCTTTGTTTGTCAAATACATGTGAGTGTCTGGGAGCCTGAAGGCTTCAAGCCTGGGGGGATGTCAGCGCCTGTGCCCTGGGCTGCACGTACCAGAGCAGATGCTCTAGAATTATTCTACTGACTTCATATCCAGGCTTTACCCATCATGAGCTCTATGATTTGGGCAAGCTATCTGATTTCTGTAGGCCTTGGTTTCCTTATACATAAAACAGGGATGTTTACCTCATGCAAGTGTTTCGGGGAGAAATGAACCAATAGTGTAAATACAGCACATCACACACTGCCTCCATATGAGCAGAAGTTAGCCGCTGCCACCAGTACTACTGGCACTGTGTCACTGTTGTTTCTAACAGAGGCACTGGGAGATGGGTGTAGTGGGAAGTCCTGGTCTTGAGATGTGTTAGTAGTGGAAAGATCCAGGTATTCCCAAGTTTTCTTTAAAATCCTATTGTTGATTCATCAGCCATGAATTTCCCCAAAGTCTCTTTGAACCTCTGAGCACGTCCAGCTAGTGTCACATGATAGGCAATGTATTCCATGTAGTCACCCTATTATATGTGAACATGAGTGACAGAGGCCACCTGTTCTAATTCCAGAGAGGGGCCTCCTCCTGTTTTTTTTTAATAATGTTATAGATTTGGTAAATTCATCACAGCTGATCTTCAAACAGTTTTCATCTTTTAGAAATGAATCCTTGTACCATGCTTATCTCACAAGCCATCTTTAAGCTTAAAGAATCTTTGAAGTCATTGTATAAAAATGATCTGTCGGTGTTGCTCCTGGTGAACCATGTTGAAGAGTAAGGTGGGAGGGAGTTCCTGTGATCCTTTCTGACTTTGCAGGCAATGCATGTTACCTGTTCTTCATCTAATGTTCCTCTTCAAGCTCCTGCCAGATTTTTAGGAGCTCGTTCAGTCTGGTCCCTGACTTGGGCAAACAGTGCCTTTCTCTGTATGAGGAGTAGCAATTTTCCCAGCTGAGATGATCTAGGAGCCAAACCCTCAGACCTAAGCCAATAGACGCACAAACAGGGTAATCATTTGTCGTTACAGCTATAGGTCAAGTCCCATTGTTGAGAGTAGTTGGGCTAGTATGTTTGCTTCTGATTCCAGACACACGCCAGGAATTCCGAAGAGGCACACTGTCCTTGCACTGGCATCGACAGTCACCTTTCCCAGCATCCTCTGAGCTCCACCTCACCTTTCTGGCAACTCCCGAAATACGATGGGAAGGCTTCTCTGACATTATTCTCTTAAAGGCTGTGTTCTTTCTAGACGGCTGACTTTAATAGGGTGTGCTCTCTCATAAGGACACGTGTCACAGCCATGATGTGCTCCTGTGCCTTTGCTGCCTCCGTTCAACAACATTAATGGAAAATGTTGGTGGGGAAGATACTTTAGCCTTTGTTGGCTAAAACTCCTTTTCATTGCCATCTGAATAAAGCCACAGTGGGTGGGGGGGGGGCGGGATGAGACAGAACAGGCCTGAAGGATGGGCGAAGAATGGGCAAAGAGTAAACAAGAGGGGAAAGGAAATGGAGGCTCATCTGGTGGAAGGGACTAAGAGCCCAGGAAAGTGTCTCAAGTGCTCCCTAGTTGCACCAGCATCATCAGGCAGCTGTGCCGAGCCTTGTCGAGCCAGTGAGTGCCTTCTGAACTCCACCGCATCCTGGGGCTGAAAAGGGCGCTGAGGGCCCTTCATGCACATTTATTCTGACTTGGGGAATGCTGTGACTGAGGACAGGGTCTGAAAATACCCCTCCTGGTTCCCTGCATCGTGCGGGTGGCTACACATGGCTTTGTGACACTCTCTGACCCTTCCTCTGTTGGAGCCTTACTGTGTAGGTTAAATTGCTACCTGGCCAGGGTGTTGGCAAGCCTGATTGAATGTGTCTGAGGGAGTTCTTAGGTGGGGGGAGAGCTGTGGGGAGGGGGAGGGGCTACCCTTGGGCCCCATCTTCCCAGAGCACAAAAGGAAGTGACACCCAGGACCCAGCTGTGTTGAAGCCCTCAGAGGGTTTCGTGAGGGACTTTGCGAGCTGCATGCAACAGTTAACCTTTCTCTGTCAGAATAAACAGGTTGCATACAATTACCCACAGATGACACTCATGTTGAGTGTCTGCCTTGGTGGGGGGGCATGGTTATAACCATAGTGGGTCCTAAGACAGATTGTCCCCTTACTCTGAGGGGATCATGGTAAAATGGATGGGAAGAAGGAATACTCAATTACAGGGCTCGGTACATGTCTCTTCTGCCTGTCCATCTTCCCACCCATTTTACCACAATAGCCCTCAGAGTAAAGCACCCAAGAGGCAGAGGCAGAGGCAGGCAGATCTCTGTGAGTTCCAGGTCAGCCTAGTGTACAGAGAGAGTCCCAGGACAGCCAGGACTATTACACAGAGAAACCATGTCTCGAAGGAGAAAAAAAAAAAAAAACATATCCGTGGGTTTAGCAATATAACTCAGTGAGTAAAGGCTCTTGCAGGAAACCCATCATCTCAAGTTTGGTTTTTAAAACATTTGGAAGGAGAAAACCAAGTCCTAGTGGCTGCCCTGTAACCTCCCCATGTGAGCTTTAGCAAATACAGAGGGGGGGAGGGGGAGAGAGAGAGAGAGACAGAGAGACAGAGAAGAGAGAAGGGGGAGAAGGAGGAGGAGAGAGGCAGGAGGGTGGGGGGCTGGAGAGATGGCATAGTGGTTGGGAACACTCGCTGCCTTTGAGGAGGACTGGGTTTTGATCCCCAGCATCACATGGTGGTTCGTAACCATCTGTGGCTTGAGTTCCAGGAGCTCCAGCACCCTTTTCTGACGTCTTCAGACATCAGACATATATGTGTCACATACAAGCAGGCAAAACAGTCATTCATGCAAAATGAAAAACAAAGTAAATCTTTAAAAAAGAAATTAAATAAAAACACATGCTCTTAACTTTGCCTGGTAGGAAGAAAAAAAATTCAAAAAGAATTTACCAATTTTTAAATCATAAAATGTTCTCCATTTTTCTCAGAAAACCAAATCTATTTATAACAGTAACCTTTGAGGCAGTTGTGGCGCACACCTTTAATCCTGGCACTCAGGAGACAGAGGCAATCAGATCTCTGTGAGCTTGAGACCAACCTGGTCTACAAAACAAGTTCCAGGCTAGCCTGGGCTATTAGTGAGACCCTGTATCAAAACAAAACACATAAAGAACAAAAAAGTAGTCTTTGGTCTGGGGCTGTAGCTGAGTGCTAACCTCTTGCTTGTCATGATGAGGGCTGTATGTAAGTTCAAAGCCTGAGAGGAAGAGGAGGGAGAGAAAGAGGAGGAAGAGGAAGAAGAGGAGGAGGAAGAGGAGGAGGAGAAGAAGAAGAAGAAGAAGAAGAAGAAGAAGAAGAAGAAGAAGAAGAAGAAGAAGAAGAAGAAGAAGAAGAAGAAGAAGAAGAAGAAGAAGAAGAAGAAGAAGAAGAAGAAGAAGAAGAAGAAGAAGAAGAAGAAGAAGAAGAAGAAGAAGAAGAAGAAGAAGAAGAAGAAGAAGAAGAAGAAAGAAGAAGAAGACCATGATTCAGAAATGCTTCTCTACTGAGCATGGCTGGGACTAGCACAGTGGCTCTGGAGTTATCACCTCCCCCCTCTCCCCCCTGCCCACCACCACCACCATGAGACTGGAAAGATGAGATGCCAGGGCCATAGCTGAGATCCGTCAGCACTTCCATAGTGCAGACATGATTGATGTCAACGTGCTACGATAAAACAGACTACCGGGAGATAGTGATAGAGTGTCGAGATGGAGGTACAGATGCGCTGTTATCTCTGCCCCCTGCAGGAGAGGTACAGCAATCCTCTCAAGTTGCGATTACCCTTTTGTGACAGAAGACACTGACTTCATTTTTTTTTTTCCGTTTTAAGTCAAAGCATAAAAATAGGCAGAGATGTTTTTAGGTAACATGACTATGATCGTCTCTGTGCTTTGATTTAATTGTTCGTAGAGATCAAATTGTACTCAGAGAGCAGAGGAATCTGACTCCGATAGAGCTGTCAGAGCAGCAGAATGTCAGTCATCTTACCAAATCGCCCCCTTCGTGTCATCCTGTATAATTCTTTAGTTTTAGGCCAGAAAACCAATGTAAGAAATGCTGTGTGAAATATACCCCCCAAAGAACCACCCTGTGTGGTGCAATTCATCCACCTGTAAGCTAATTTTATCAACATATTTAGGTGGGATGGTGACCATTTCCTAGGCCTGTATACTCTTCAAAAAAAAAAAAAAAAGCACCACACTTTCAGATTACTCATTTAATTTAATGTAGCTCAACTCATGCAAGTTTTTATATAGTTCATCTCTCAGTCAGTTCCAAAGAGTCAAAAGTGATTATCGAGGCTGAAAGGGCTTTTGTGTTTTCTTCAAATGATACAACCATGTATGTGAACAACAAGGCTGATGAATTTGCCGTTTTTTATTTAGTTGACATTTTAATTCAAATAGTAAACTGAAGTTTCTTTTCATTTCTTTGCATTATTAATATTATTCTGTTTTTGGTTAGCTTGGGTAAAAACTGTTCGCTGGTGTCATTTTTGATAATTAGCTTTTTATATCTTGGGGTTTGGGGTAAGCAAATAAATATTTTAAATGTAATTGGTGCAATTACTGTATGCGCATTGAACAACTTTATATGGAGCTTCGTGCCATGTCATATTTTTATGCTGGTGGGGTTTTTTATTATTTTTTTCAGATTGTATGCACTATTCTTCTGAAATATATAATTACCAGCTCAACCTTGAGGTGGAGAAGCAAGAGTTCTGTCACTCCTGCAAACACTTGTATTGAAAGACATGAAAAGCTTGTCTCTCCCCCAGCGTTTCTACCCCATCAGTAGCAATAGTTCGAGCCTGACTGTTAATGTTATTACATCTTGTGCACTGTCCTAGTAGGAATCCAAATAAAGAGCCAAAGCCCATTCAGATTTGGCCGGGGCGTACAAGGCGGTGGCTGGTGGTGATCAGGAGTCCAGGAGCAAAACCGGAAGGGGTGGAGACCAGAGCTGCCTCACCGTCCTGTCTTCACCGCCCCAGGCACCACAAAAAGCTCCAAGTTGCCGTTTTCTTCTAACTCTTCCTGTATAAAAATTCAGCCTGCGTCGACGCAGGCCACATGGAGTGATGGCTCGGGAAGGGGGCGCCATGTAAGGGAAAAGCTATTCCTCCCTAGGTTCTCGGCAGTATTGGGCGTTCACACCAAGAAGACTTGCTGGAATTAGGAAAGATAACTGATGTCAGTGTTATGCCTCCACATGTGTGGCACACAGGTGCGAGCATGCATGTACTCGTGCATACATACCACACACATCCACGTGGGGGAAAACAAAACAAAACGAGAGGCTGGTTGTAACAAGACAGAAAGCAATACTGTTCCTACCGTATTAATCGAAGTCTCTACCACAGCCCTCCTCTGCTGCTGAGACTGTGATTCCGCGGAAGAAGGTGCATCTGACCTGTGCAGCCCTGCGTTAAAACCTCAGCGTTTCAAAGAGAAGAGGGAAATTAGAAAAAAGGGAAGGGGAGGGGCTAGCTGGTTCTCAGGGCATAGCTCCCTCTAAGGAGATGTCTTCCTTCCTTTCTTTCTTTCTTTTTTTTTTTTTTTTTTTTTTTGAGATAGGGTTTTCTGTATAGCCCTTGCTGACCTGGAACTCACTTTGTAGACCAGGCTGGCCTTGAACTCACAAAGATCCAATTGCCTCTGCCTCCTGAGTGCTGGGATTAAAAGCGACCACTGCCACCACCACCACCCAGCTAAGGACCATGTCTTAAGGGAGGTAGAGTTTTACTTTCAAAGTTGCTTGACCACAGCAGTAAATTGACTCAATTCCATGCAATTTGGTAAAACAAAACAACAGCAACAACAAAACCCAATTCTTTTGTTGGTAGTACTTATCATTTAGTTTTATTTTCAGTCAACACATAAGACTTGTTTCCTTGTGGAGGGTTACATGTTTTTGATACATGAAGTACGATTAGATCAATAGAGTATTCATCACACCAAACATTTATCATGTTTGTTTTGGAAACATTCTACATTTGTTTTGAACTGAACAAGTATTTTTAGCTCTAGTGACAGCTGTTGTGTAGGAGACTTTTCCTGGAAAGACACAGCACACACATGTCTGCTCACCCCAAAAAGGGAACCTGTAACAGGCCAAAATAATGATTCACCAGAGTCCAACATGGTGAATAATGAGTTTTTATTGGAGTTACAAACAGGATTGCGGGTACAGGCTCACTTGTGTGAGCAGGGAAGACTCAAAAGCAGCCACATCACTGAAAAGCCCAGTCAACACTCAATTGAGAAACTCAAACTTTCTGTGACTGGCAGGTAGAGGGTACAGAAGAGCAAATGGGCGGTCATTGTCTCTTCTTCAGCAAATGGGCGGGTCACTGTCGCCTCCACAGCAGTTGTTTACTGTGACCTTGGGGGAGGGGAGTGTTTTTGTTGTGTTGTAGTTTTTGTTTATTGAGACAGGGTTTCTCTGTGTAGCCCTGGCTGTCCTGGAACTCACTTTGTAGACCAGGCTGGGCTAGAACTCACAGAGATCCGCCTGTCTCTGCCTCCCCAGTACTGGGATTAAAGGCGTGTGCCACCAACACCTGGCATGATTGTTTCTTGATCTTTAAAAAAATTGTCAAAACATTTAAAACTTTCTACTGGCTTCAAATATATAAGAAGGAAAGCACTGCAAAACTAATACCATGGTTCACTGTAACTTGAAACATGAGAAACATTCAAAATTGAGTTTTATTTCTTTGCAAATAGCTTATCAAGAGTAATTTGATCAGAACTTTCATAGTCTCATCAGATAACTTACCATCTGAAGAGAGCACCCTCTCTACAGCTGACAAATTGTCATATTCATTTCTAAGTTTGGATAAGCTTCCAACATTCTGCTCTTTGCACTTTCAATGTTGTAAAATACCTTCGAAAATTCTCTTAATGTGAAGTTTTTTGGCAGACATTACTTCCTCTGGGGCATCTTCATTCTTTTTGATATCACCTTCTTCATTTATGTCAATATGCCTGTGCCAGATTCTCCTAGCCACATTCCCACCCAGAGCCTCCCTTACAGCAGCAATTATTCATGTTCCCGCCACCAGATACTTCTTGGCAACTCCCTTGACATTCCATTTCAATTCCACTTCTACTGTTACTGCTTTTTGTCGCTTTGTTACACCTTAGTTTTTGTCAAGTGTCCTGTGGCTTTTAACTGAGAGACAAACAGCATAATTATACTTTGCTGTCTGTGCATAAACTGACTAACGGATGTGCAATGAGCAACAGATGTGCTGTGAGCAGTAGGGTGGACTTCCTTAAACATCTGCAGGGCTGCCGTGGGAAGGGTTATTACATTTGTCCTGGAAGACACTGAACTGCAGGAATAAGAATGGGTGCCATGATGAGAATTAAAAAGTTAAATATTGTTATAAGGATTAGGTGCATCAGGCTTGGGATCACTTTCAAGGACACTTGGTTCAAAAGATTCTTAACTCTGTGTGTGTGTGTGTGTGTGTGTGTGTGAGAGAGAGAGAGAGAGAGAGAGAGAGAGAGAGAGAGAGAGAGAGAGAGAGAGAGAGAGAGAGAGGGCATTGATGCCAACGACACAACCCCTCTATGGGGATGGATGTTTTAACCTCACTTGTAAGAGTTCGGAGCCAACTACTTCCTGTCTATGCAGGATTTAGAGAGAGGATTCTGAGTCAGTCTATCGTGTATGCTGTCTTACTAGTACATAAGTAAGATGTAGTAGCAAGTACTTTCTAGCCCTCAGCTCTTCCATCTGTAAAATGGAGTAATCAAATTAATAAATACTTTTAAGAGTGGTTGCGTCTTGGAGATGGCATGACTGGCTTCATGTCGCCTCCTTACCTAGCTTCTAAGAGCAGTAGTGCCTTGGAGATGGTGTGACTGGCTTCATGTGGTCTCCTTACATAGCTGCTATCAGCTTGTTCCTCTAGACATCCCAAATAGACATAAAATCTAGCTACACAAACACAGTTTCAGCTGTCTGCTTCTAACCAAATTACTACTGTAAAAGCTTTCTTTAGAGTCATCAGGAAGACCCAGGGCACACACCTTTGATGCCAGCACCTGGGAGGTAGAACAGGAGGATCGTGAGTTCAGGGCTAGCCTAGGCTCCATTGTGAGATTGATGGCAGAAGGTCATTGAGATGAAATGAAACAATTCCCGGAAGACTTTTACCACACCGACTAGCAGTTAATAAATAAAAAGTGTATGTGTGCATGAATCCTAGTGAATCATAATTGTATTTAAAGGGATGATATTTGTCAGGTTTTCCGTTCGGTGAGGGTGTGTGTATAGAATGACTTGGTAAACTCAAAGCCTCCCTCTCCCTTGTGTTCTTCCTTGGACTCTATTTCCTTTCAGTTTTCAGGTTCAGTGGCTTTTCTCATCACATCGTTCATTCCACAATCATTTATCGAACCCCTACTGAGTTCCAGATTCAGTGCTAAGGTGCTGGGAGCACCCCAGGCGGGGGCGGGCCCTCTGCGCTCAGGTTTTTCAAATCAGGAAGATAAAGGAGTTCAGGTAATTGCAATATGATGTGATTCAGGTTAAAAACAATAGTGTCTAAATGACACAAATAGAGCAAGCGGAAAATCGTACACAAGTCTGGGAGGGACAAAGCCAGTAGACGGTTGGTGACAGAGATAACAGCTGGACTCTGCTGGGTGAAAATCCCCTGTCACGGGACACAAGTGGATGGTGCCGTTTCATATTTGGTACAAAGTTTCCCAGGACTCTTTACCATACCGAGAGGGCAATAAGTTTGGTTTCCTTCTTCCTTTTTTGTCCCCAACATTTGGCTAAAGTGACAGAACATCAAACAAGTGATGACCCAAATTAGAGGGACTCAGCAGCGTTCGATGGTACAGGTTGGGTGTCCGTCCTCCTCCTCTCCCCCCTCCCCTCCTTTACCACCTGGATTTCATTCTCAGGACCAAACGTCACCACGCCTTCAGCCCCACGTGGAAGCTTTTGTGATTTTATCAGGAAGGAAAAACCGTTCCTCAATTGAATGCATCTCATTAGATGATGCTGTTCCTACAGTCCTCTTGAGCTGCGAGGGAGGTTAAACATTCTCCGAGTAGAGGGTAAAGAAAAGACAACCGTGGATGGCTTTCATCCAAGCTCCAGCAACTGCCTTGGCAGGAACTGTAGGCATTCTGCTTCCTCGTAGCCATCCGGATTCGGTTCTTGAAGCTGCTGTAATCAAGTCCCACAAAGCCTGGGACTTAAAACGATAGAAATGTTCTGGAGGCTGGGTGCTCCTTCTGATGCGCCTGGGTGAACCCTCTCGCTTGGGGCTTTTCGTAGCCTCTGCTGCTCTGCTTGGCTTGCAGCTGTATGGCTACAGTCCCTGCCCATCACTGTGCCCTCACTACCTTGCTTCTAGTGCACAGCATCAGGAGTGGTCTGCTCCCGCCATGCCTTCCTTTGTTAGGTTTTGAATACGTTTTTAAAAGCCTTGTTTTTGTCCTAGTTTGAGAAACAGTTGTTTCAATTATGTAACTATGACAGAAAAGAGAGACAAAGTGAGATTTTGTTTTCAAGTGTGGGGGCAGCTCTATCCCATTCCTTACACCAAAAAAACATACAACCATGAAAGGCTGAAGATTTCATAGAACTTCTGAAAACAAACAAACAAACAAACAAAGAAAACCCTGCTCTACTGGATGGTTTTTGAGTGTTTGAAACAGTAAAAACTATAAAAGGAACATGAACAATACAGGCAGCCACTAGGCCCTCCAGCAGCCAGAGCATTCTGTTCAATGGGCTTATGGGAGAAATGCTCTGTAGTCATTAAAAACACAAACTGCAAAGTAACCGACAGATTGCGGACTTGTTTATGGTGATATAAATCGATCAATCCTCTGGAGAAGCACTGATGAATCTGTCTGGAGTCATAGGACTGAGAGGCTTAAAGAGCCAGAGGCTCAGGGAGTTTGCTGGGAAGTCGTCTCCTAGAAGTGTCAGAAGCTACACCCACAGAGTCTCACCATGGTGACTGCCCAAACAGGAGCCGGACAAGTATAACAGCAACAGATGTGCCCAAGTGGACTGTGGGAAACCCTGCACAAAACTGCAGGCAACTTAGAAATAGTCTTCCCTAGGGAAGAGCCTCCAGATTGCTTGCCTAACACCTAATGGTTATTCCCGAAAACATATATACACAAGTAACACTATGCAGACTGAGTGGGTTATATTTAGGAATATGTATGTATGTACATATCCATATATGCATCTAATAACAAGAGAAAGAGGCCATGAATTTGAAGGAGAAAAAGGAGGGATAGGTGGGAAGGCTTGAAGGGAAGACAGGAAACAGAGAAGTTTTGCTATAATTTCGAGAATTAAAAAAAATGAAGAAAAATGCCATTAATGTCTCTAGAGACTTTTATCCTAAACAGATATGCTACAGAAGAAAAGAACCATGTCCCCTGAACTGCTAATTGCAGAATCATTTGTAATGACGAGAACTTGTGAGCAGTCTAGACTAATGGTTAAAGGAATAGTTGGCAGGATTATGATGCATCATGCTTTTGTTGGGATATGCAGCCATCAAAAGGTATAATTATGAAGACCTGTGGTAACAAGAAGAAACACTTGCTCTTTAAGCTTGCGAGGTTTGTGTGTGCATGTATGCGGGTGTATACGCTCACAAGTGTCTGTGGGTGCACATAGGCATGTGTGAGTGTCTGTGTGGAGGCCAGCATCATGACTGGGTGACCTCAATGCTCTCCACTTTTTTTTTTCCTGAAGCAGGGTCTCTCACTGAATCTGGGGCTCTCCAACTTAGCTAGGAGGGCAGACCAGTGAGCTCCAGAGATCTGCCTGTCTCCTTCTCCCGACACTAGGATTACATGGGGTATAGCCACGCCTGGGTTTTTACATGTGTGCCAGGGATCCAAACCCAGGGGCTCATCCTTATGTGACCAGCGCTTTCCTGAGGGAGCCATCTCAGCCCTACATCTGAATGGTTTTTAAAGTGGTAGACATATTTGCAGTTGTGTTAACTTCTAAAGCATGCCTATATCAGCAGCAATGAGATGGAGTGGGTAACAGTTGTCTGGAACATGAAATTGTTTTAAAGTGATATGATTATGAATCATTTTCCCGTCATTTCTGAGAGTTTCTCATAATTTAAAAAGCCTCAACATACTCAACCATCTATGGATTTACCATCTGCCTGTGCTTCTTGGACATTAGTGAAACTTTTAGGGTGGTCTTGTGAACTTATGGGAAAAAATATTTGCTGACAGTGGTAGTATAAATCTCACCAGGCTCTTTCTTTCATAAGTAAGTCCAGTACTAAGTGGTCGGATTATCCTGATCTGAAAAAGTGACATTTGATAAAAGCACTTCTGTGTAGTATATGTGCATTATATAATTAACAGTGATGCCTTTGACTGGCAAAGTAATTATTTTAATCCTGTCTCATCATTCACTTCGGTTTGGGTTTGTGGCTTGGACTTGAAAGCTGTTTTCAAAGAAAATAACTTATCCATAGGCTAGAGAGAAATGGGCTTCGTTGCACCACGGCAAATGATCTTGTCTGACTTTGTAGTAATGACAGTGTGGATTTGATGCTGGACAATCAATGTTGTTGAGTATCATAGCAATCTCTTCATTTGCATTGTTATAAAGAAGATGTGCACCCCCCCCTTCCCCACGCCGCCTTCTCAGGCAGAGTGTAAGAAATCAGAAGCATGTCCCTTGCCCTGCCGCTCATTCCTGGCAAGGGTTCCCTGGGATGGTGGGACAGCTCACTGTTCCTGAGGGAACACAGGTGCTAACTCTTTTCAGGGTGTGAGAAGTAACCAAGAATGGCAGCCCCTCTAGGCTCTCTGCTGCTGACTTGATTAAAACATGCCTCTGTGGTTGACTGGGTTTTGAATTCACTGGTCTACATCATCTACCTGAAGACTGAATTTGGGTGGTAGTGCATCTCACCGCCCTCCAGCTCCCAAAGTCATGCAGTCATGCACACATGTACATGTAATAGTCCTCACACAGGCTGCCTGTGACTGAAATGGCATATGCCTATTAAGAGACGAGAGGGGTCTGATGAGGTGTGTGGAAGGGTGGAAAGGGGTTAATCCATGCCTCCCGCATGGAGACTGGACAGTGGGGACCCATGCAAAGTGTGGATGGACAACTGACATCCACTGACTCCCTAGGGAAGTGCAGCCCGCCCTCCGTCATTCAGGGACCAGATCAACCAGGGTATAGATTAGCCAGGCCATATGCTTCTCTTCCTCTGCCATCTGGCTGGTCGCCTGCTTCTCTTCCTGCTAACATAGAAAATGCTCGTAATACCTCAGTTCATGTCTGCCAAGCCATCCTATCGCCTCATTCGGTTCCCTTTAAGCTTCCTCAGTGCACCTCCTGACCAAACCGGGTCACTTGGCACATTGGGATTCCTCTCAGGACACATAGGTGAGTTTCTAGTGTACACGCCTCTGCTCTTTGAACCTCGCTTGGTGAGAGTCCTTTTCTATCTCTTGTGTTTATTATTTATCACTTCAACTAGCTAGTGAGCCCCCTCAAAGCAACGGACATCTCCTCTGCCTTTAAAACCTTCTTCAACTGGCCCAGAGAGCTCTTCTTCACAAGGCCTGTGTGGGATGAGTATTGTAAGCTAAGTACCATCCATCCTTACTTTAGACACATATTTCATGATGAAGTCATGGCCATAAGGAGCAACAAGCTGAAATGCCATTTGCTATTAAAAAAAAAAAAAAAGCAAATGCCGGACTTTTAAAATTAGGAGGAACATTGGTATAATTTTATAGTATTGACAAAGAAGTTGAGACAGAAAATTTTATCTATGATTTGAAAAGCCACTTGTCTTTGGTTACCCAGGGGTTTGTAGTAGAGGCAGGCCTAGAATTCATATATTTGAGGCCATTTCTGTTACTTTTGGGGGTTTACAGATACCATATCAATTATTTAGAGTTATTTTTACTTATTTTTAAAGATTAATCTAATTTTTAAACTGAAAATATTTCACCCAATGTCTAGAGCACAGCTGACACATAGTAGGTACCAATCAATGCCTACTGAATGAAGGAGCAGTGGTTTTTTTTCTCATTTCTAGGGACTGGGAGGACTCAACTTTCTTGTCCTGGTGCAGTCAAATCCACTTTTGAAACAACTTTCTCTGTGGGTTCTAATTGACTCTAGACAAATACTTCTGCCACAAGTTATAATGAATGCATTAGTTTCCTGTTTAGGAACATCAGAAGTTACCAGAGAAGAAAGTTAGTGCTGTGTCACTTACAAGTTAAGTGTTCATTTACCAAATGTCTATATGGCACTGGGGACTCATGTAGCTTTACATAGAATTTCAGTTTAAAATGATCTAATTTACAGACCTTACAGGAAAGCAAAATTTTTTATTATAGTTCTTTCTTTAAAGGTTGTTTTAGACTACCCAAATGATGCATGCCCATTACAGGAAAATTGAAAAAGAAAGGCAATCATCAAGAAGGATAAACTGCTGAGGCCCTGGAGACAAAGGCTGTTAGCATCCCCCCTGCCCTTGGATTTTTCGTGACGGGGTTTCTCTGTGTAACAGCCCTAGCTGTCCTGGAACTCGCTCTGTAGACCAGGCTGGCCTCAAACTCACAGAGATCTGCCAGTCTCTGCCTCTCGAGTGCTGAGACTAAAGGCGTGTGCCACCACTGCCTGGTGGCTGTTAGCATTTAGTTGTTATCTCTGGCTTGACCTATTTGTGTGTAACTCGTCCATTTGTACGGCACACTAGTTAGCACAACTTTCCTAGTATGTCACAAGCATTACTCAACATCAATGAGCATTTCTGAAAATCATTTTTAGTGATTGTGGTAGTTTGTGTACATGTATCATAACTTGCCTAACCCCATCTGGAATTTTTTTCACACTGTCATAATAGACAATATCCAATGGTATTCTCAGAATGATTTCTGAAGTGTACCGACACTGCACTGAAAATGTAGGTAGTGCAAAACTCTAGAATGTGAACATTCCCGTCAGAGATACTGCGTTCTTGGGGAGTTTGAGCTGTTATCTATAAGAGACCTAGTACTTGCTCTTAGTTCTTTGCGGCAGCTATAAACACTTTCTTATTCTGTATTAATACAATTACATTTGACAATGGATAAGCTCCAAGACACATTGTTTCAGATGGTCTTCGGATGTCTAAATCTGTTAAATGGTGGTGTTATCCAGTGATGGTGATAATGAGTTATGCTGACCACTTTGCTTTCTACTCTTTAAGCGAGGGTGCTTTGTATGTGTGCTTAACATGAGGCCGTCTCTTGCTGAAAGCAAAACATCACTGAACCTTGTGCTAATCTAACCCCTGACCCCTGGTTTTGCCCATTTCTAGGCTGATTATTAAAACAATGAGGTATTGTCTCTTCAATTAAATGGGAGTGACTGATTATAGGTACTTTCCCATCCTCTGAATTTATTCCCCAAATAGATCTCACACTTCTGTACCCAAGGGAGAACAGGATTATTCCAACAAGACCTTTCTAGAAGAATATTTAAAGCATGGGGTCTCGAGTCCCCTCAAGCTTTGCGACTGATGGGATGGAAGAGAAGTACTGTCCAACTGGGAGGAAGGGAGGCAGGAGACGGGAAAAGAAGCCTGTTTGTAGGTCATGATGACATCATGTTCTCACGATAAATTCTCCAGCAGCCTTTATCTTTTGTGTTTGAATCTAGAGATGCGAACAGGACCTCACTTGTTGGGAGTCTAACCTGGGCCTTTTCCGATACAATGTTTATACTAACTGAAAGAGACAAAATTAAAATTCAATCAGAAAGCTTCCCATCACCACCAATCCACCCTCCCTCCCGCCTGGGACAAAGGACAGGCAAAACAGTTCTTCTTAATGTGATATTTGGTGACTTGGTCAACAGAGGCTCGAGCACAGAGAGAGAAGACTGAGTCTCCTCTACTGAGTTCTCTCTGAAGCTTCCGAGAGTTAAATTAGCAACATTGTTTCAAGTATGTACACGTGGGCTTCTCTTGGAAAAGGAGAAGGCTGGTTATTTAGACACTTCCATTGTCTTTCTATAAGGCCACTGTAGAAGAGATGGAGGCGTATGTTGTTATCCCTAAGACAATGATTTAAGTCCTATGAGAATTTGTTCTTAGATGGGTTTTTTTTTTCCTTTAAAAAATGAAACAGATGAA
The DNA here is from genome assembly GCF_017639785.1 of Mesocricetus auratus. NCBI lineage: Eukaryota > Metazoa > Chordata > Mammalia > Rodentia > Cricetidae > Mesocricetus > Mesocricetus auratus. Next base: position 87,798,995 of record NW_024429266.1, read on the forward strand.
CAAAAGTGAATGCTCTTCTTGCAAAAGTATGTCTAGAAGGCCGTGGCGTATCATTAAGAGTGGATAACTCAAGAATTTGCAGCTTTTCTCAGAGAGAGTGAGAGTGAGAGTGAGAATGAGAATATGCTCCAGGGTGGGGTATATAAGCAAAACATTCACCATGCTGTGCTGCAGCCAAAAGGACCTCACCCGATCCAAGTAGATGTCAGTGCCACCGGCCTCTTAGTCTTCCAGGGTTGCAGTCTAAACAAACCTCTTTCATTTGTCAGCTACATTAAAATGTTTTTAAAGATTTTATTTTGTGTATGCGTGTTCATCTTCATTTGCAGTGCCCAAAGACGCCAGCAGAGGGCACCAGATCCCTGTAACTGGAGTTAAGGGATAGTTATGGGCACTGAGTCTGGGTGCTGAGAATTGAACCTGTGTCCTCTGGAAGAGCAGTCAGTGCTCTTAACCACTGACCCATATCTCTAGCTCTGAAACAGCTACTTTTAAATCAAAGAAAGACTGTACTTTGTTTTTGAACTTTGCCATTCCAGAAAAAAATCATGTTCATTGACAGTAATGCCACTTGAGCCTTTGGAATGTAAACAATGACATCATTTTGTAGTCATCATCATTACGTCCTGGGTGATTCTGTCTGTTTTCATGTCTTCTGAAGTTGTCTCCTTTAGGTTTTTACATATTCGTATTGTGCATATTTGTTATGAATTCTTTTCGTGTTTCAGTGGGCGTGACCGGGCAGGTAACTGACTGTGCCGTGGTGTGACTGCCTGGTCATAGAGCTGTCCCTTGCATACTAACCTCCTGACACTGTCAGAGAATTTTCTTTAAAAAAAAAAAAAAAAAGGTCATTTAATGTGAAGACCTTGACCGAATTAGCAAAGTGGCCGAGACACACACACTTCTGAATCAGACAGCCTATAACTCCCATCTTGGCTCTGGTACTCAGAGCTAGCTGTTTGGCCTTGAGCAACCTATTTACCATGCATTAGACTGTTTCCTCAATTATTAAATAAAATAACTCGGCAAAGTCCTTCCACTCCCCACTCCTCCATCCATCCTCCCATCCTGTGGTGTAGCTGTTGGCTTGATGCTAAGTTGATTAACGTCACTGAGAGCCTCGATGGGAACTAGGTAAGGGAGACATAGTGAGGTTTCATTAAGACACTTCAGAATAGTCACAACACTGTTGAATCTTTACTGTGTCACTACTTTCTTGGGAAAATGGGAACATAACAAGATGACATTTTGCCCAAACTGTCTGCTTAGAATGTTAGCTCAATACAAATGAGTTCTATTTTCTAGCCAAAAGAAAACCATATAACTGTGGCATAAAATTGATTATTATTATAATTATCATTATTAAATAGTGATTCTCTTGAGATTTTCGTTTTAGTTTCAGGATCCTTTTGTACTTTTAAAAATTATTGAAGATCAAGCTTTTGTTTTATGAGTTATAATTGCTTCAATGTTTATCATTTTTATAGAAATCAGTAGAAAATTTTAAACATTTGCTTAAAACCTTAAAATATCATTAAACTCTTATATGTCAATATGAGTAGCAGATATTTATGAAAATAATATTTTCCAGATATTAAGAGTAACACATTTCAGTGAGAAGAGTAGTGTGGGGTTTTTCCTTTAAATTCGTCTTTAAAACTAAACATGTATACCTGGTGTGTAGCACACACCTTTAATCCCAGCACTCCGGAGGCAGAGGCAGGAGGATTTCTTGAGTTCCAGGACAGCCTGGTCTACTGAGCGAGTTTCAGGACAGCCAGGGCTGTTACACAGAGAAACCCTGTCTCAAAAATCCAATAAATAAATACATTAATTAAAAATAAATCTTGATAGATTTCACTATAGCATGTCCCCTCCCACTGGTCCCCTTCATCTTCTCCCAGAAAATCCCTTGCTGTCTTCATGTCACATGTATTTCATTATCCTCTGTCCCCTCCACCCTGTAAGAGCCCTTCTTCCCGTGTCCTTGTCATGATTTCCTTTCTAGTTTAATAGTACACATACACACTCACACATGCTAACACCTGCACACATGCACATACATGCATACAAACATATACATGTATGTAAAAGAAGGCATGCCATGTCTGTTGTCCTGTGTGTACCTTGTTTTACTTAATACAATTTCCTGTTACATCGATTTCCTGCACATGTTAAATTTCCCTTCTCTTTGTGGCTGTATAAACTCAGCTGTGCTTTCTTTCTTTCTTTCTTTCCTTCCTTCTTCCCTTTCCTCCCTCCCTTCCTCCCTTCTTCCTCCCTTCCTTCCTCTCACACAAAATTAGAAGCCATAATATACAAGAGAAAGAGCAGTAAGACAAAAAAATGTCCAAACAGAGCCATATACGACAAAAAGTCTATAAAAATACCATTGAGTTCATTTTGTGTTATCCATCTACTGCTGGGCTTGGGACCTGCCCTTAAGTGGGGTTAATCTGCCCAGCGAGACTCCATTGGAGAAAACTAATTTTTCTTTTGCAAGTTACTGTCTGTTGGAAATAGCTTCTTGCTTTGGTTTAAGAGCTTATGGCCGGCCACCTTCCCTTCCCAATGCTGGGACCCAATCTGACTTGAACCCAGGCCCTGTGCAGGCTGCTAGTCTCTGAGCTCATAAGCCCAGATGTGTCCGGTAGACACTGTGTCCTGCTGCCATCCATCTCCTCTGGCTCTTACTCCCTGAGTCCTGAGAGGAGGGTTTGATGAAGGCATCCCATTTAGAGCTGAGTGTTCTAAAACCTCTCACTCTCGGCATCACGTTTTCTCCATCATTCATTGGATATCGGTAGACACGAAGGCTCCTTCCCCTTCCTAATCATTGTAGCAATAAACACCAAAGTGTAAGGATTTCTGTGGCAGTTCCTTAGGTGCACACTGATTTCCAAACAGTGGCAATAATACATTTCAGTGAGAAGAAATGGTATTAGTTTTTTTTTTTGTAAGATGACTAAATGCCATTAAAGGAAGACAACTAGAGTCTCCTATCTGCTTCTGCATCTAGTCTGTCACTATATCATAGGAAGTGTGGCCTTGGGAGAAAATGAGACTGAAATATGTGTTGTCATCATCATCATCATCATTTATTAAATTGAATCAGCTCACTTGGACCTAACGAAAGGGACTTAGGGTGTTCAGGGACCTTGCTTTGAGAATTACTGTCAATGAAAATAGCAACATAAGAAATAGAAACACTACCCACATTGAAAATTTTAGTGACCTCAATGAGCTAATGTTTTGTTTGTTTTGAGACAGGGTTTCTCTGTGTAGTTTTGTAGACCAGGCTGGCCTCGAACTCACATAGATCTGCCTGCCTCTGCCTCCTGATTGCTGGGATTAAAGGCGTGCTCCACCATCACATGGCTCAGCTACTGTTTTCTAGAATTATTCTTCTCAACCTTTTTTCCAGTTAAAAGTCAAATTATGGTAAATAGGCATGTTTAGATTTTTTTCTTTAATGACCTGTCCAGTGTATTTTTAAAGCAAGTAGGGATATTTGTGTGTTTTAAAAAAAGATGATTATTTTATGTGACATATAGCTTTCAAAAGCTTCCCAGACCGTAATGGGAAAGCTCATTTTACTAAGCCAAGTTTTGTATTCATGTGTGTTGCTTGTTGTGTCATCTACTAGTGAATAATGAAAGGAGAGCAAATGGCCCTCTGTCCTTTCTGCCGTGAGGGACAGGTAGATGGCCTGTGTTTTTTACAGAGTGGTGTTGGGTTGAGAATGAGTTTACACACAGAAAGAATACATTTTGCTTTGCTCTGTTCTTCTTTAACCAATAACAGTGGTGGCGCGAGCCTTTGAGATTAGTGCTCTGTTAAGTTGTGTGAGATGAGTGGGGTGACTCTGCTAGTGAGGTACACAAGAGCACTTGCTGCTCTTGCAGAGGACCCAAGTCTGCTCCCCACCCGGGTCCACTGGCTCACAGCCTCCCATAACTCCAGCTCCAGGGAGCCCAATGCCCTCTTCTTGACTCCACAGGCACATGTATTCACATGCACAAACCCACACAGACACACACACTCACATATAGACACACATAGACACATATACACACATACAGACACACACTCACATACAGATATACATACACACACATGCAGACACACAGACACACACACACAGACATACACCCACGTATATACACGCTCACATACAGACACACACACAATCAAAAATAAAATAACAAAATAAACATTTAGAAAAGAATAACGGATTTTCTGTTTCTTTTTTGTAAAGGAGCAATCTCAAACTCTCAAACATTTAAAAAGAAGACAATGGAGGCTTCCAAGACACAACTTGCCCAACAGGGGCATTAAAGTTAGATTTAGGATATTTTGAAGTACTAGGGATCAGAAACAGCTATTTTTGCTTGTAAGGAACATGCCAGGTTTCTTTAGGTTTTCAGGTGGGTGAAAGTAAAGTAGAAAAGTGCCAACCACCACCATGAGGCTCCAAGTACACCACCCTGTGCCCCTCGGATCTTTACATGGCACCGTCGTAGTCTCCAGATAAGATTGTACCTCCCCCTAAAAGTAGTGTGCGCGCGTGTGTGTGCACGTATGTGTGTGCAGTAGCATGTATGTGTGTGTATGTATGTATGTATGTATGTGTGTATGTATGTATAATAGCTTCATGTGTGTTATTTTTACATACATATTGTTATGTATACCTACCTGTCTCTATACTTTGCCAAGAGCTTTCAGAGATTAAGTAGCATAGACTTGTAAAATGGGAAAGGACTTGTAAAGATGGTCAAACTCACCCCCACTTCCTCCTCCCTTGTTTTGTTGAACCCTTTCCTAGGAGTCGCGTGATTTTAAGGCAAGCTCTTGGTTTCAGAGAGCTCTGATGAGTGAAGAAGTTGTTGTTTTTGTTGTCGTTGTTGTTTTTTCTCATTTTGACCTGAAATCGAAAGCAATACTGTCTTCCACGCTATTGTATCAGAAGTCTGAAGACAACCCCCCCCCCCACCATGGTTCACTCTTACATCTTCACACATCTTCTGTTTTTCAATCTGAGGATTTTTTTCATTCTTTCTTGTGCCGTCCTTCCTCAGTTTTATGGTTCCGTCTTAAAAGTGTGATACCCAGAAGAACACAGCATGCTTCCGATGCTAAATGGCCATTGCAGAGGAAGATGGAACCGACAGCCTGGTCTCTACAGTCTGCCATGGGGCTGGTGATCTTCTGGCTTCTGTGGCCGTTTGTGCCATGGCTGTGCGCTATACTTGCCATTAATGGTGATTGTAGCTTAGCCCTGTAGAATTCTTATACTGGAAAAGAAAAAACATGAGCATTAACCATTCAGTCTAAGCTGACTGTGGCAGCACGGACCTATCATTGTTGCACTTGTGAGCAGAGGCAGGAGGATTGCAACTCTGACACCAGCCTTGGCTGCATGGTGAGTGTTTCAAAACAAAGGCAAACAAAAACCTCAGTCCCTTCAAGCGTGAAGGGATTTGAAAGGTAGAGGTGTTTTGATTTAATTCAAACATAATTACACAATTCCCCCTCCCATGTCCACCCCCACACTCCCTCCCAAATTCACACCCTCTTTGTCTTTAACCTTTGCTTTTACATATCCATATAAACAAATACACATGTAAACACAGCCTGCTGAGTCTGTTCAATGTTGTCATCATGTATATGTCCCCAGAGCTGGTCACGTGATGTTAGATAACCAGTCAGGAGGCTCATTCCCGGGGAACACTAATTCTCTTGACAGGAGAGCAAACTGTTTGAATCACCACAGTTCTCATATATTGTTTGGTTTATCTTTCTGCTGATGTAGGTGCGTGCATACGATTCTATGTATGTATGCACCATGGCAGGGGAGGCGTGGTGTGGTGTTGTGGCATGAGGTTATCCACAACCAGAAGGCAGGAAGAGATGTATGCTGGTGCTCCGTTTACTTTCAAGTTTTTCATACGTGTTCAGTACTAGGACCCTGTCCTTGGAAATTTCACATAATTTTGAATACAGGTTTAGTTGCATAGTGAACATGGGTAGATTATGTTCGTGCTTTAAGACTGAAATGTGCATTGTGTAAGATGAGCTCATGACACGTCACTGCTGGAAGGATTCAGTGAAACAATAAATGAGAAGCACCTTACTTTGTTGGGCTTTTAGATCATTCACAAGTGAGCAGTCCTCCTGCGTGGACAGCACTTTGAGCTGAACCTGTGGGTGTTAGCTCGGTGCCAGACGTAGGATAGATATGGAATAAACATGTGGACTTATCACTGTTATTTTTTTTTTTTTTTGGTTTTTATGAGATAGGGTTTCTCTGTATTGTTTCGGAGGCTATTGGTCCAGCCCGGCCTCGAACTCACAGAGATCTGCCTGCCTCTGCCTCCCGAGTGCTGGGATTAAAGGCGTGTGCCACCACCACCCGGCCTTATCACTGTTCTTTTTGACTTGATTTTTATCTCGTTAATTTATTCATATAATATTTACTAATTTACGTATTATACGAAAGGTACTATGAATGTCATCATGACCCTGTGGTATCCATAATTCACTCAAAGAGATAAAGACATGCCCATCAACTAAACTAGACAAAGGAGAGGAACACAAACTGTTACTGGCATTCAAACAAGAGGAAGAGAAGTCTTAAGGACAGTGTGGGGATGTGCCCTGGATTCCTAGTGGACATTTCAAAGGGAGGAGCTGACAGTGTGCAGAGTGGCCTTTGGGACTTAAGAGGCAGGCAGGTAAAGTCACAGTTATTCCCAGCCATGGCTATAGAGTAGAATCACCAGGCACCCTCTAGGAAATACTGACATCCAGGCTGACCTCCAGGGATTCTGAATTCGTGGTTCTAGCGTGGGACCTAACCACCACTAATGGCCTTTTTCATGTGTAGCCATGGCTGAGAACTGCCGAGCCAGAGTGATCCGAGTAAGACAACAATGGCTGCCGATGAACAGAAGGTCCAAGACTCCATTAGCTGGTTATTCAGTCCGCAAGGCTCGGTGTCTCAGCATCTGGAAGAGGTGGGCTCTCGAGTCAGTGAGGGATGGACGCATTGGCACAAGTGAAAGCAAGTAGGAAGAGAGAGAGTAAGCGTCCTTCCCCATGTTCTTATATAGGCTTCATAGGAGAGTGGTAAGGCCAGGCAGCAACAGTGTGTTAGGAAGAGAGAGAGTAAGCGTCCTTCCCCATGTTCTTATATAGGCTTCATAGGAGAGTGGTAAGGCCAGGCAGCAACAGTGTGTTAAGACTGGCACTGTGGACCTTACATTTCAGATTGAGCGGTTTGCTTTTAATGTAGCAGGTTACTGACAGACAGTGATAACCTGCTGACTTCTGGGCCTCCTTGGTGGCTTAGACTTTTAAGGCGAATGCCCTTTACTGCCCTTGTCTTCAATGGGTTTTTGTGATTTTGTTACATTTCTTACATGCACCATAAATCATCTTGAAAGCAAAAGATAAAGCATCTTTTTTACCTTCTTGGTACCCAATATAGTCAGTCTCTCTCTCTCTCTCTCTCTCTCTCTCTCTCTCTCTCTCTCTCTCTCTCTCTCTCTCTCTCTCTCTCTCTCTCTCTCTCTCTCTCCCTCCCTCCCTCCTTCTCTCCCTCCCTCTCTTTCTCTCATACACACACACACACACCCTCCACACAAAGGTTTATTAGATGAGTGAATGAGCGAATGAATTAATCAAGGATCTGAACTACAATTTGGGATCTGCCTGCTTAGCCCAACGTTGGGCTTACAGGTACACATGGCTATGTCAGGCTCTTTACGCAGGTTCTGAGGATTTGAACTCATATCCTCTTGCTTGCCTAGCGAGCACTCTTACCCACTATGTCCTCAGCCCCTGGAAGGTTATTATATACTTCTCCATGACTACCATTGTCACCCATCTTGAGATTTACAGCAATGCCATATCATGTATGACTCGCCCACTTTTGCTACGGTGTAGTGCTGTAATACTTGATCGCACCATGATTTCTTTTTCCCATTGACAGACACAGGGTACTTCTGAACATTCTGCTACTCCTAATGAAGTTCTTAATGGATATTTTTAAACTTGGCACCTTATGGGTGTGTGCAATCATTTCTGTAGGTTATATAGGCAGGGCTGGAATTATTGGGTTTCTTTTACTAGATACACATTTCTAGAGTGCTATGAAATTACAATGCTATGGACACCTGATGAAGGTTTTCTGTTCCACCATGTCTGCCAAAACTTGGCTCTGACTTTTAGTTTTCATTGTTGTTGTTGTTGGCATTGTACTTAGGTAATGGCATCTCCTGGTTTTAATCTGTATTTCTCCATTTGCTAATCAGCCACTTTTCAATAATTATAGGCTTTCACTGTCTCTTCTGTGAAATGCCTGCATACTCATATTTTTGGCCCATTTCTTTCATGGTTTAATTGTCTTTTTCTTACCGATTTAAGAATCCCTCACACACTCGGAATACTAATCCTTGGTCGGTGACGTGTTAGAGCTGCCGGAACTTCCAGCTTGCCTCTGCCGTTGTGCCGGTGATCTAATGCACACATGCGTCCACTGTTTAGCTTCTGAGTTGAAGTTTTAACTTACAGAAATAGCCCCGTGTGCTTCTAAGAGTGCTCATTAAAACACGGATTGCTGTCGTCCACCTCCAGACCTCCAGATTTCCTGGCTCTGGGGCAGAGGCTTGGCCATTTGCAGTTCCAGTAGGTTCCTAGGAGCCATGATTTAAGCTGTCTCTATGCACTCCCCTCTCTTTGTGGCTTTTCAGAGATCATACGACGATGCTTAAAACATAGCCCGACTCCCTGGCTCATCTCTGCTAGGTCTGGGTCACCCAAACCCAGCCTTCGCCACCCTCCCCAGGCCAGCTGCAGTCAGCTGTCTAGAAAGTACTGTCTTCTGTTCACAGTTAACATGAAACTCTTCAAATGCCCAGTGGTATTGATTAGCTGACTTTGTAGTCCCCTCTATAGTATATTGTGTGGTGAGTTCATTTTGACACACAATTTTAAATCACAAGCCAAACTCATCATCTTGTTCTCCTCCAGCACACACACACACACACACACACACACACACACACACACACACACACACACACACAGTTCTGCTTTTCAATCCTTGCAAATTTTCACTTTAAGACCGGGACCTCTCCCTGACATCAGTGACTTCCCTACATCTCTGGCCTAGTTTGTGGATAATCATGTATTTTTTCTGGGATGTTCACGGTAATAATAATAATCAGACATCTTAATAATAAAGACTTGGGAGAGTAATAGGAATACAGTGTAAAAATTAAATTAACATATTTAAATCTCCTCCTCAGTTATCGAGAGCCCAGCACTGACACTGTTGACTTGTAGGTGGCTTCCGCTCACCATGCCAACAGCACTCTGATCCCTGCCCAATGTGGTCAACCAAGATGTCCCCAGACAGTGCCCAATGTCCCCTGAAGGTGGAACTAAGAACCACTGATTTCCCCTCTTGCTCAACTGATATTTCTTCTGCGTCGATGTGTGAAACCCTCTGTAAATCTCAATCCCCAACCATTTTCATCTTCTCCTTTTCTTTCCTGTCATAGATTTGCTTTTGTTTCCCACTAAAGGAAGGGGCTGCATTTTCAGATTGTATGTGTGTGTGTGTGTGTGTGTGTGTGTGTGTGTGTGTGTTTCTCAGTCACTTTTACCATGACAAAAGGCAGCTGCCACCCAACTAGCAGAGGCAGACCCAGAGACCGACTTCAGATTCTGTCCCTGCCCTTCTGCAAGCGGTACTCTCACCATAGGATGGGGGTAGTTACTGTGATTAATATACTTTTAACCATAATATGATTATAGGAAATCATGCCAAAATTGCTAGAGCTAAAACTTGACCTGCCCTGACAGGGTGATGAAAACTCAATACCATTCTCCCTGACCCTCCCCACCCCCACGCTCCCCAAATAGTCTTGCTTCTTAATGAGGAAGAGTAGTTTAAGCTGCAATTATTTCCTCTCACACCGACTGTCCTTTGCACCCTGATTACTCTCTGGATGTATAATGGCGAGATAGCTGCCTGCGGGCTAGCAAGGAGGTCTGCTGACTGGCAGCAATACACACGAGCCGGGACGAGCACAGCCCACTCTCAGAACAAACAGCCTGCCTGCCCAAATGCCACTCCCGAGGGGAGACAGGAGAGCTTCTTAGAGTTTTGGTTTGGAAATGGCCAGTTTCCAGTGTCTTTGGCTAACCCGGTCAATTTTTATAGGGTTAAGATTTTTCCCCCCTTCTATTTGCTCTTGGCCCAACACTCACTGTGCCCCTCTTGAATTTCTTTCTGCAGAGTCAGACAAACATTTGGATCATTAGGCCACTGCCCCATTTGGGGCCGACTTTATTTAGTGTCTTTCATCATGAGCAGAGTGTCTGTCATTCGAAGGGACCACCATGCACAGTGGGAGACTGGGCTGTGGGGTGTAGAAGGGGTTGTGTTTGTTGACCCATTGCAGAAACGGTAAGGCTTTGCTGTCAGCTAAGTCCTGGGTTATCAGACACTTCGGTGCATTTACAGCTTTATCTGAGTTGAGGTAAGTAGTAACAAGCCTGGAACACTCGGGGGTACCACAACTCAACAGGACCGGTGTTCTTGTGTAATTTGAGGGCTAGGTGAGTTCTATTTGTGACTTCCCCCCACCTTTTAGTAACAGTTCTCGTAAATAGATATTTCATAACCACTAATCAAAATAAATCAATGCCTTGGTTATCTGTAATTTTCTCCTAGAGCAACTTTAGACCCTGGAATAGTTCTGAAACAAGGAGTAATGATCTCAATCAACTGCACACCTGACAGGTTTCAGTGTGTGTGTGTGTGTGTGTGTGTGTGTGTGTGTGTGTGTGTGTGTATTCTAAAGTATATATATATGTATATATATATTCTGAAGTATATATGCATATATATGAGTTTTTTTGATGTTGAAAATTTCCATTGTGGGTAAAGAAATAGCCCCGGGACAGTGAATAGTTAGAAACAGGGATCTGGAGAGATGGCTCAGGTAGTAAATGAAGCTGAGAGCCCAAGTTCAGATCCCAAGGATCCAAGCCAGGTGTGGTTGTGCCCAGCTGAAACCCCAGAACTGAGGATCAGAGACGGGTGATTCCTCCTCCAGTCTAGCAGATCAGGGGGCTCAGAGACCCTCTCTCAAAAGCTAGAGTGTCAGACAATTGAGGGAAACACCAGACATCAACCTTTGACTCCATACACACACACACACACACACACACACACACACACACACACACACACACACACACACGTTTGGGCACCTGAATGCACATGTGCCCCCTCCCCCAACATGTACACACCCACGCCCCACTACACATTCAAAATAAATCAATAAAAAATATATATTTATTACAAATATATAATATAAATATGTAAAATCCCCAGCACATTCCTGGTCAATATAATTGGCTGTTTGGCAACTCAGTAGGAAAAAGGTATGTTATGATTTGGTAATAGAAGCCACGTAAAACAAGACATTTGCTGAAAAACCTAGAAACACTATCTATAGAAGAACAGATAAATGAAGGAGGCAAAATGAGAACAAAAGAGAAAGAAGCAAAAAATGCAGAGACCAGAGGACAAAGGAGGAAGGCATTAGAAAAACAGCAAAAACTGAACTACGCTTGAGAAATGAGTTTGGGTTACACTGGAATAGAGGAGTGAAGTCGTCTTCCAGGGCCCTGTGTCACTGGACAGCTATTTAGGACCCACAGCCCTGGGGCTGCCAAGGCTCCAGTCAGGGCCTGCTTGGCTCTGGCCTCTTCTGCAGTACAACTGCGCCTCATAACAAATCCTTTATAATGTTGTTTTTCGAGACAGGGTTTCTCTGTGTAGCCCCATATGTCCTGGAGCTGGCTCTGTAGACCAGGCTGGCCTTGAACTCAGAGATCCACCTGCCTCTGCCTCAAAAGTGCTGGGATTAAAGGCGTGCACCACGCCAGGCTAAAAGTTTGAGTCTTGTGTGCTGTTTCTCGTGCACCAAGGCTTCCAGCAATCCTGAAATATAGCAGAAAGCACCGCCAAGCCTCAGAAATGGAAACCTGTGCAGAACCGTGCCTTGTCTGGCAGGGCTCGCTGGGATCTGGGGAGAGACATACCTCTTTATACCTCCTCACTCCACTCCACTGCATGTAGATTAGCCAGATTACAATGAATTATTGCTTCGGCTGTGGAAGAAGGAAAAGTTGATGACCAAAGACCCCAAGCCATCACGACCCACTCATGGTTGGCTGCAGCTGTATTTTAACATGCAAACCACCTTCTTTTAGAACCAGAATCTGTTTCTCATCTCCTCTAGTGTCCTGTCTTGACTTCTGGGACCATCTTAGCGTTCAAACGCTAACACACGGGTCTCGGGCACCTAGCTGGGGTTCAATAACTGCTACTTAAATACAGGTCTAAAGAACATTTGTATCTGATTTGAGGAATCACTGAGACCAAAGTACCTACCCCAGGCAATAGAAAGCCACTCAACAACACCTGGGGGAGTTTAACCGCTTGTGACTCAGGCTGCTGAGAAGCCCCATGCTCAACCAAAGTGTCTTACTGTAAATCCTTCCCTAGCCACGGAAGCAAGTGGTTAAGTGTTCAGGTGTCAGGATGTCGCCCTGCTGGGCTGCAGGCCACATACATAGTTGTATTATGTTGAGTTTGAGATGCTAACAAAGCAAGTAATTAAGACGAGTGAGGGCTAACTTGCTTGCAAGCAAGATGTGAAGCCGATAAACCAAAACGCTGATAATTAAGAGTTGATTATGAAGCTTTGTTGTTTCTCTGCCAGCTAATAGCCTCTCCTCCTTGGCTTGTAATGATTTCTTCCCATAAGGGGGCCGGGGGGAGGAAGAAAGAAAAACTCAGCCACGGGTCTTCTCCACTCCTCTCCCATCCTAAGGTGGGACCCCCCTCCCTACCTTAATCTCACTCCGTCCTGTCCTGTCCTGTTCTGTCCATCAGCCCCCTTACCTTTCCCTCTCTCCACCAATCTCTCTCTTCTGCTTACAAACATGATTAAGACTTGCCACCTTTAAAAATAAATAAGATAAAAAGACAGCAGACGCGAGTGTGAGGTCCTCCTACCCTCTGTTTCCTTAATCCCCACTCTTTCTGTGTTTCCTAACTCTTAAAAAATGAATCTGCAGTCTTGGTCTCTTCTGTTCGTTGACTCACTCAGTCCTTTATATAAACCAGTGGCTCTCAGCCTTCCTGATGCTGTGACACTTTAGTATAGTTCCTCATGTTGTGGTGACCCCAACCATAAAATTATTTCTGTTGCTACTTCATCACTGTAATGTTGCTGCTGCTATGAATTGTAATATAAATACTTTCAGAGATAGTGGTTTGTCAAAGTGTCACAACCCACGTTGAGAACCACTGCCTTAAACTCATTGGATTCATCACTCCAACAAAGTTCTGTCGTAAGTTTTCAATACATAGATAAATAGGTAAATAAATGCATAATTTTGATAATTTAAAATGCTGAATATATATGCATTATATATACATATATATTTTATTTAAAATATTTTATTTTTATATCTAGGTGTGTGTGTGTGTGTGTGTTTAACTATATGCCGTGTGTACTATGTCCTCAGAAGCCAGAAGACGGTGTCAGAATTCCTGGAGTTATAGATAGTTGTGAACCACCTGATGTGAGTGTTAAGAACTGAACTTAGACCCTAAGAAAACAACAAGTGTTCTTAACTGCTGGACCATTTCTCCAACCCTATACATACATTCCTAGTAAATATGATATCTTCTTCATTCTTTGAGGAGTATACAATGTGTTTTTTTCATATTCACTCCCAACTTCATGTCTTTGATATATGTGTGTGTATCATATATAATACACATATACACACACTATATATATATCCCATCCAATTCAATTTGCACTGTTCATATACTTATGGGCATGGCCCACTTACTAGGGGTGGGGCACACCTGATTTTGTTTTGCTGCAGCTGAGGGCAATAAAACACAAACTACAAAACTCAACAAAACCCATATGGAGTTTATTGGGGAAAAGGAGCAAAAAGAACGGTAGGTGTTGACCAACCAGGAACAGGGATGGAAGGGAAAGGGGGCAAACAGGTGGGAGGCGCTCGCTTGAAAGGTCAAGCTTGCACATGCGTTCAGAGTCCTTATGCAACCACGTTATGCATGATGTAGTGACACAACACAGGGGCCTTTGAGCTGTCTAAGTATCTGCCTGAATGCTGGTGTGCGCATCCTGCCAGTTGTCAGGGGGCAGGTCAACATAATGCTTGAATCCTTACACCACCTTTAAGGAAAACTGACTGCTCCTCTCTGAAGCCGTGAACTGCCAAGAGCTCGACTTTTTACTTTGGTCTTGAGCAGGCCTTATGCAGACAACCATAGTTATTGTGAGTCCATGATTGCTCTGGTCCTGCAACCTCTAGAAGACACGATTTCACTCCGGTCATCTGCCTCTTAAATCCCCCCTCTTCCTCAGTGGACCCCGAGCGTTGGAGTGAAGGAGTGTGATATATACGCATGTCCCATCGCAGACACTCTCTGCACTTTGGCCATTTGTGGGTTTCCGCATTAACCTCTGGCCACTACACGAAGAAACCTCTCTGATTAGATCTGAAAGTTGCGTTAGTCTCTGGGTTAGAGATACTAATTTAGAGAGCAATATCCTATGTCCAATTAACAACATCACAGTAGTTGTTCAATCCCCAGAACCTGTGAACTTCCCAACCATGAGTTCTTGGCCTGATTTATAGCACTGAGCATATGTTCCCCGCCATGGAGCCTGCCTTAAATCCAATCAGAAAGTGGCTGGCCATCCCCCGGAACATTGCCGCGATGGCACCCGCGGGCACATGGCCATGCTGGTCATTACTAAGCACACAACTGGTTAAGACTGGTTTTTGTTGTTGTTGTTGTTTTGTTTTGTTTTGTTTTTACGAGACAGGGTTTCTCTGTATTGTTTTGGAGGCTATCGGTCCAGCCCAGCCTCAAACTCACAGCCTCTGCCTCCGGAGTGCTGGGATTAAAGGCGTGCGCCACCACCGCCCGGCTGGTTAAGACTGTTGATGCCCTCCCCTCCCCTCCCCCAGCAACCTACAGAATAGCTTCCAGTGCTGTGATAACTAGCCAGCAGAGTGGAAGCTTTCCGGCCAGCACCAGCTTGATTCTTCATGTCCTGTGGCCAGAGCGTGTGTCTTCAACAGTGGCGTCTTACCATCAAGTTCTGATGTGTATCCAAGAACAATGTCAACAGCGTATATTGTTCAGGGTGGGGCTCCAGAACACTCCTGACCAAAAACTCAAAGGGAGGTATCCTATATCCAGAACTGGGCTTTTTATTTGACAATAGGGCTTCTGGGAGTGACATCCCTCCCTCCCTCCCTCCCTCCCTCAATCCCCCCCCCATCTCTCTGTGATTTAGTAGATTTCAATATGGCTTTTGTTAGGTATCATCTCTGGTCCACCCTACCCTCTCATCCCTCTCCACTTAAAACCTCCCTCCCTCCCTCCCCGTTACATTATCCCTGCTTTCCTCTTCAAACCACTGATGTTCTACTGTCACTCTCTTCCTTAAGTGTTCTATTCCTTCTCCCACCAACGGTCTCTGTGCCGGTTAGTTTTTTTGTTTTGTTTGTTTTGGTTGTTTGTTAACTGGGATGCAAGCGAGGGTCATCTAGGAAAAGGGAACTTAATTGAGAAAAATGCCTCCATCAGATATGTCTCTAGTCTGCTGGTACAGCTCGGCCCACTGTGGACAGTGCCACCCCTGGGCAGGTGTTCGTGGGAGGTATAAAAAAAAGGTAGCTGAGCAGGAGGTAGTGTCGCACACCTTTAATCCCAGCACTCTGAAAGCGGAGGCAGAGGCAGCATGACCTCTGTGAGTTCAAGGCCAGCCTGTCTCCATAGGAAGATCCAAGACCACTAGGCTACATAGAGAGGCCCTGTCTCAAAAAGCTAGAGGGGGGAGGGAGGGAGAGAAAGGAGGGAAGGGGAGGGAGGGAGAGAGGGAAGGAGGAAGGAAGGAAGGTAGGGATGAAGGAAGGAAGGGAGAGAGAGAGGAAGGAAGGAAGGGAGGGAGGGAGGGAGGGAGGAAGGAAGGAAGGAAGGAAGGAAGGAAGGAAGGAAGGAAGGAAGGAAGGAAGGAAGGAAGGAAGGGAGAACTCGGAGTTCAGAGAACAAGCC
This sequence comes from Mesocricetus auratus, assembly GCF_017639785.1. Classification (NCBI taxonomy): domain Eukaryota; kingdom Metazoa; phylum Chordata; class Mammalia; order Rodentia; family Cricetidae; genus Mesocricetus; species Mesocricetus auratus. The sequence goes on from NW_024429266.1 coordinate 87,815,199, forward strand.
AGTGAGCATTGTTCTCAAGGCTTCTGAACTTCAGTCCCTGCCTTGGGTCCCAACCCTGACTTCCCCGAATGGGAAGCTGTTATAAACTGTTAAACTGAAATAAACCCTTTCCTCCCCAAGTTGCCTTTGGTGATGATGCTTTGTAACAGCAATAAAAGGCAAACTAGTATGAACCCCCTGAAGGTTCCTAGATTCTACAGGTACGCCAAGTTAAATACACAAACATAAAGGCTCAAAACTAAGGTCCACGGTGAGTGAGAACATGTGGCATTTGTCTTTCTGGGTCTGGGTTACTTCACTTAGTGTCCTGTTTCTCGGCTCTGCTCACTTTCCTGCAGATTTCAGTGTTCTCGACAGCTGGATGAAATCCCATGCTGTGTATGTTCTACATTGCCCTCACTGTCCAGTCATCAGTCGGCAGACAACCAGACTGTTTCTATGTCCTGGATGCTGTGAACAGAGCAGCTATGGACTAGGATGGGCCTATATCTCTGGAGCAGGAACTAGATCCTTGGGGTGTATGCCCAGGAGTGGTGTGCCTGGGCCTTGTGGAAGAGTTAGTTCTAGTGTTCTGAGGAACTGCCGTACCGGTTTTCATAATGGCGGCTCCAGTGTGCACTCGCAGAGTGCTTGAGGGTTCTCTGTTCCCTACCGCCTTGCCAGCACTCAGTGTCTTTTGTCTCCTAAATCTTAGCCATTTTGACATACAGTGAAATACCAAAGTAGTTTAAATTTGCATCTCCCCAATAGCTAAGAATGGTGGACACCTGTAAAAAAATATTTCTTAGCCATTTGTATTTCCTCTTTTGAGAATTCTCTATTCAGTTCCAGAGCCCACTTTTAATTTGTGTTGTTTGTTTTCTTGTAATTTAACTGGTTTGTGTGTGTGTATGTGTGTGTGTGGTATGTGTGTTGTGTGTGTTTGTGTGTGTGGTGTACTGTGTGTGTGGTATGTGTGTGTGAGGGTGTGTGAGGGTGTGTGAGGGTGTGTGATGTGTATTCTGGACACTACTCCTAATCTCCTGCTAGCAAAGATTTCTTCCTCCAATTCGATGGGCTGCCCCTTCAGTCGACTAACAGTTTCCTTTGTGATAAAGTTTTTCAGTTTCGTGAAGTCCCACTCACTACCTGATCACATATCCTGATGTGCACTCCCTACTCTTTCTTCTTTCTTTCAGAGGTTCAAGTCTAATATTGATATTTTTGATCCATTTGGAACTGATTTGTCTGCAATGGGAAAGAGAAATGTGGAGTTTTCTGGCATCATTTACTAAAGACACTGTCTTTTCTCCACTGTGTATACATATATCCTGAATGATTAGATTCAAAAGCCTCCTTTCCTTTTGCTAGAAACTTGTCTTTCATGACTTCCACAATATTTCTGGTTTTCTCCTTTTATTACCCCCCTTCTTTTTTTCCTCCCTTTCCAATAAGAGGAAGAAATCAATTTTATTGGCAAAGTATATATATCAGGAGTCTTAGTCCTGTTCTATTGCTATGAAGAGACCCCATGACCAAGGCAACTCTTAGAATTTAATTGAGGACCTGCTTACAGTTTCAGAAGTTAGTTCATATCGTCATGGGAGAAGTATGATGACACACAGCAGACACTGGTGCCAGAGAAGTAGCTGAGAGTTCTGTATCCTGATCCATCAGCAGAAGGCAGAGAGAGATACTGGGTCTGGCATGGACTTTTGATACCCGCCCTCCCAGTGACACACTTCTTCCCACAAGGCCACATCTCCTCCACCATGGCCATACCTCCTAATCTGTGTAAACCCTGGTGATTACATTTAAATATATGAACACCTAGGGGCCATTGTTATTCAAACCACCCACACCAGGTATTGTACACTGAGTTTCCAAACATTGGCATCTCTTTGTCTCTTATCAATCCTAGGATATAAATATACTTGTTGCCATTTTAAATTGCACTATTCACTTTTAATTGTGGTGTATGCATATAACATAAAATTGCCATCTACATGTATTAATGTATTAAATAGATTTATATCATCATATAACCTTCAGTGCCATTCTCCTGTATAGTCTGAAACTCTATACCCATTAAACAGCAATTCCTTATTCCTCTCACCCCAGGCCTTGGCCGCTGTCACTCTTTCTGTCCATATGGATTTGACTATCTAGGTTTACCATATAAGTAGAATCCTATAGGATATCTTTCTGTGACTAGCTTATTTCACTTAGCATAAAGTCCTCAGAGTTCATCCATGTTATACATGCATCAAAATGCCTTGCATCTTTTAATACTGAGTAACATGGTATTGCATACACTGCTTTGTATGCCCATCCATCTAACAAGTACACTCATTGTACAAATGGTGAGACTGTGGCCCCAAGAAACGAGGGAATTCTCTGAGGCTGCACAGCTTCAGAGAGTGTTTTTAATTCTTTCTTTGGTTTTACCCTACCCTCCCTTATCCGAGCTTATCTGCTTTCATATCTTTAAGAATTATCCATATAGGTGTTTCTTGAATTTATGTCCTATGCAGAGCCTTGGAACTAAATAGAGTTCTCTATTTCACATGGATCCAGCCAGAACTTCCACCTAAAACCCCTTTGATCCCCAAACACAGGCTCATTACTCTGATGTTGTCATTTGGACCCTTACTCTTTCTCCATGTGCCCCAAATCCAACAAATCATGAAGCCTGACAGTTGTGGCTCACTGCTTCTCTTAGCTCTCCCATCCTTGCTGACCCAGTATAAGTGACCGTGAGGTCAGGTAGATCTTAGGCTCGGTTCAAAGTCCTGCCTGCCCACTTACTGGTCTGAGAAGGAAGAAAGGTGTTGGGCTAGTTTTCTGACATCACTGGGCTTCCTCCTCTGTAGTAGAGAGCTCTATTTATAGGGTACATTTTAGTAGGTAACTCTTTCCTTAATTCCTGTCTTCCTTCTTCTAGTCCATCAACCTTTTCCCCACATAAAGAATTCATTTGCTGGTAGGAATTGTCTTCAGTTCTTGTAAGAAGGGCGAGATCTCAGCAGCAGCCTGCACTCCAGGGAGCTGTCCAGAGTAGCCAGGTCACCTCCAGTGGGATCAAAGCTAGAACTGCCCACACACAGATTCTGAGCCAGCTGGGTCCCCTTACCTAGCTGGTTTGCCGGGGCTCAGAAAACCCGCTGACAACCACAAAACCCAAACCATCTTTAAGTGTCTTGGAGAAGGGCCTCCATGTCAACCAGATACGGAGAAGTTGCCTTTGTGACGATGCTCTTCTTGTGACTTCTCACCTGTAACACTTGGAAACCAGGGACAGCATTGGATGCTCATTTCACATGAGACTTCAAGGCACAGCTGTGCACATGATGCCCTCATCATTACTGCAGCTTCCCTGAGCTTGCTGCAGAGCTTGCCCGAGATCATGTGACTTCTGTCTCAGCGGTGGGTAGGAAGACCATCCTTGTTACTACACACTCCAATTTCAAGCTAGTTCAGGCATGTGTACCGAGTGGCCAATCTGCCCAAACACTTGACTTGGGATCCATTACTCTTGACTCATCCTTGAGCTGCGTAATCGCCTGAAGACCCGGTGCTTCTCTCTGACTTTTCTTTCCCACAGCAGGACTCACTCAGTTAAAGCAGATGATACCACTCAACGGCTAACTGAGCGGATGCTTGTGCCTGTCTTGTTCTCTCTCTCTCTCTCTCTCTCTCTCTCTCTCTCTCTCTCTCTCTCTCTCTCTCTCTCTCTGAATATAAGTGTGGTTGCATTTGCAATGTCCTCCAGGTGTTTTCATTGGATGGCCTTCTTGGTCTCTTGCTGATCCTGAAAGTGGCAACCTCTAGTATTCTTGCACAAGGTTTTGAAAATGGTGAATCCTTCAGCTCTCTTCTCTTTCCCTCTAATTAGCTGTCTTGACCTCAACAACAGCACCTACCTCTTTGTTGTGTCCTTCTGCTTGATAGTTTTGATTCTCTGGTCCCTACATTTAGTAGGAAGTCCCCAACAGTGCAGCAGCAGAAGTTGTAATGGAGTTGCTGTGGTGCCAACATGGTAACAGGACCCCCCCCCACACACACACACTCCTGTAGGATTCTGATACTCCAAGCTAGTTTGACTGACTATTGGAGTGGGAGCCAGGAGCTCAAGATGAAAATATGGACTCTGAAAGTTGAACTCAAGGATGTGGAGGAGTGTGGGTAAATAAACCCCAAAAGACAGTCATAACTGGGGCTGGAGAGACAGTTCAACAGTTAAATCATATACAGCTATGGAGAGAACCTGGGTTTGGTTCCCAGCAGCCATGTCAGGTGACTCATAATCATCTGAAATTCCAGTTCCAGGGGATCAGACACCTGCAGCCCCTTGAGGGTACCTGAATACAGGTGACACATATAAACTCATGCAGGCACAAACACAGAAGCATAAATTTAAAAAAATCTTCCTTTTTAAAAAGACCCTCCCGTTGCCCCTGCCCCAGTGACTGGACATAGAAAGGTTAGGTTCTATAAATGTGGTTTTGACATCCAGCACAAGACTGTGACAGTGTGACTACTGCTACATCCTCAGCCACCTCCGTCTTGGGTCTCATTCCTAGGATTTGACTCAGAGAGGAGAGTTCAAGAATAACTCACTTGCCCAAACCAAGGGCAGTGGTCTTTGCAGTTCTGAAAGAAAATCCGCAAAGTGATGAACTCTTTGATTCCCAGTCACTGCTAGATGGTTTATTAGTGGGGGGGGGGGAATGCATTATCCTCAAGGGGAAAGAAACGGCATTAGTGTTCTCCTCCAGGCACGGAAGTTCCTATTTAAGGAAAAGTAAATGCATAGCATGTACCATGTCAGAAAACTAATTTTAATGTTAACAATGAGTTGGCTATTCTTGTAGCTATGAGAAAAATATTCCAGCCTTCATTGCCTTCCCACAAATAAGTTGCTGGCAGTAAACGAGGTATGCTATTTCAGTACCAATTTAGCAAAACCTCTGCTCTATTATCAGCAACATGCACAGTTGGTTCATGGCAGAATGCAAGCCACTCTTGTCTGTGAATAAGCATCAGGCTGACTGTGCAAGATGATAATTGGTCTGCCTCACCTCCTTCAGCACCTACTGATCTCCGCTAAGTGGTTGGTAAAACATACTTTTGAAGGAATGTCAAGCCCTTCGAAAATTTTGAAGGACTCGGTTTTTGATTGTTCTTTTTCTCGTGTTCTAGTTGGGGAAAGTTCACACAAAGCCGCTGCGCCACTGGCATTAGCCCCAGCTAATGTCTTCAATCGTAGGGTGCAATCGTCTCTACACCGGACATCTTTTAATCAGTTGTCTTTTCTTTGCGTGCACTGTGATACTGGCTGGATGTGTTGGGATATCAAGTGACCGACTTCAGATGGATGGCAAATTCACTAAAGTGAAAATGATTGTGATAGTTCCTTCATTTCCCCCTACAGTGTATGTAAAACTGACTTTTAAAGTGTTTAGTGGATAATGGATTGTGTAAGGTCACTACTAGCCATGGCAGCCATGGCTATTATTTTCCCCTTTCATGGGAGGGTGCTCAACAAAATGAGATTGTCACAGTTTTTTTTTTCTTTCCTGAGGACAGCGACAGACAGTTAAAAGCCTCTTCATGTAAGGATGTTATTTCATAGACACCACTCCTGGATTATCCCCTTCACTTTAAACTTCTGCCAGCTTGTACAAAGAGATAAAACAAAATAGCCCTGGTCCCAGGGGTGGGGAAGCGCTGGCCAGCTCAGCCTGGGTCCATGAGCTTTCGTTTTGATTAGTCACATGTGAGGAAAATTCACTTAGGCTGAGAGGTAAATTTAATACCAGTTATGCGCACGCTGTTCCCATCACGGCCATTTTCATGTGATGTCACTTCATTGCCCCAAGAAGCTGGAAGGTAAATCGGTGGCTAGCCAGCCAAGGTGTCACAATGCATTAAGACCAGGACTCGCTGCAGGGGATAATGGTTCTGATTGCTGTTGACTCATGTCTCTACCAACCGCCTCATGTAAAATAAGTGACATTTAAAAGACATCAAGATGTGAGAAGAGGCAAGGGAGAGAGAGGGAGGGAGAGAGGGAGAGAGAGAGAGAGAGAGAGAGGGAGGGAGAGAGGGAGAGAGAGAGAGAGAGGGAGAGAGAGAGAGGGAGGGAGAGAGGGAGAGAGAGGAAGGGAGGGAGAGAGAGAGAGAGGGAGGGAGGGAGAGGGAGAGGGAGAGGGAGAGAGGGAGAGAGGGAGAGAGAGAGGGAGAGGGAGAGAGAGAGAGACAGAGAGACAGAGAGAGAGAGGGAGAGAGGGAGAGAGGAAGGGAGGAGAGGAGAAAGCTCTATGCTCCCAAACTTACCACCAGAATGTGCAGTTTCTTTCCACCCTAAGTGGTATGGAATGATAACTCGACATGCCATGGGTGACCTGCAGTAAGCTTTTAACTTCCTGTCTTGTGTTTTTAGAGAAAAAATCCATAAAATTGCTTCTGGGAACTGCTCCAACGTGTTATCATTTATTTCCAATTTAATTTTTTTAACTTTCATTCTTTGGCCCCAGCACATCAGTCTATTCATGTCTTTAAAAGCACGAGGCTGAATCAAGTTAGGCAGTGGCAGACAACAAGAGGCAGTCTACTTTCCGAAGGCCCATTTATGTCTGTTTTTATAAAGAGAATCAAATTCCAGTTTACAGTAAGCATATGCTTCAGTTGACATCTGTTTCTAAGACTTGGTCGCTTTGTTTGCATAACAGTCGCCAATAAATAGCCTTGTTTTAAGTCTGCTCACTGAGTTGTATGTGGGTTGTTCAGCTGGGGATTTTTTTGTCGCAGCTGATCCCCTACCGCTGATGGCTGATAGGAAGGGGGAAAATCCGAGGAGCCCAGTCCTGTTTATTAATGCAGATTTTAACATTCTCAATGAACCACTTATCCAGTGCGATTCAGCAACCAAATCCTTATTTGCACAGGCAGAGGAGGGGGTGCTCCTCGACATGCTGAGTTAAAGCTTACCAGCTTCTTCTTCTCCTCCTCTTCTTTTTTTTGGGGGGGTGTAGGGATGGGGGTAAGGGAGATGGGAAGTAAGGATTGGGAACAAGGCCCTTTTTTCTAGCCAGTCTGATAATTCAGGGTACAATCAGATAGAGTCTTTAAATGGGACATCAAAAACAAAGCTTATGTTTAATGAATTTATTGGAAACTAAAGATCCCAGGTATTGGTAAAGCATCCCTTCATTCATCTGGTTCTGTTGTGTTTTAAAGCATATGTGATTCCCACGTGCATGGGGAAACGGGCACAACATTAAAATATTTCCGTGTGCACACGTGACTGCCTTCAGCGTTATTACCTCTAATTAAAGGAGCCACTGCTCATGGTGAGCTGATTCAAATACAAAGCTACTCCATGGTCTCCATAAATCTGGCCTTTCTTGCCTTGCCTCTACAAAGCATGCCAGCAGTTAAGAAAATACTAAAGCCCAGAGATGGGGGAGGGGACTCTATGTGCTTTAGAGAGTAAAAGCTGATTAACAGGAGAGTGTCCTCCAATTCTCCATTTCCCCTAGGTGAGGTAGAACCTTAATGTATTTGAAAACACTGTGTTCGCTGACTTAAACATATAGAACTTTTTCCCTCTGGCATTATTGTATAATATTCAGGAGTCGTTTATGGAATGTGTAACATTTCTCAGGGGGATTTACATATCAACTCTTTGCAGTGGAATCAACAACAGTAGCATGAAATGTATCTACTCCATTTACTCTTATCCATTGCACCTACTTTCTTTTTCCCTTTAATTTTTATATATGGTAAAAATTTCATTGAAGAGAGATTTTAGATGACAGGACTGTAATTTTAAACCCAATAGAAGAGGTGTAAGCAATTTGAGCTTAGCTGAGCATAATCTTAGGTTGTCAAGAAGAAACCCATTCTCCCCATGCTAATCAATCAGTGTATCACCAGCCAATCATCCCTTCAGCTTAGCATATATCCCAAGGTTTGATATATCTATTAACTGCCCATCATGCAGCTGGTCCCTGGGTGATGAGATTCTCCTATCTTGGCATTTGGCGGCAGACGACCGAGCTATCACAGTCCCAGATAAATGCCAAAGTGGAGATTTCAATCCTGTCCCTGAGAGCAGAGACAATCCAGAAATACTGAAAATATTCTTAGAAGAGAATACACAGAAAATTACATTTCTCAACACTGTGGTGTGGGTGAAAATTGTATATATTACATGATTCTCCCTCCCCAGACGCAACAATGTAAAACAGAATTACTCTTTTATTACGTTTGGGATGCCAGTAATCAGGAGAATTGTTGGGGAGCTGCTAGGAACTCTTAATTGCAAGACAAATGACATGCAGATATTTGAATAAGTAAGACTAATGACCGTTTAGAATATATATATATATATATATATATTTCCTGAAAACAAACAGAGGCTCAATTGCAGAAAGCCAGGCGCAAGATCATTGTAATTCCAGAGCCAGAACGCGTGCGATGGGGAGCGTCTCTATTTTTGAAGATTGTGTGTTGTTTCCTGGCCTCAATTCAGAGATCCTGGTATTGCGTGAGCTGCGGCTGGGTTTATCTATAGTCACTTCCTCCAGCCGTGTGCCCAAGCATGGAAATAGAAGCAGAAGCCAAAAATCACTCCAGTGAATAGCTAAGTGTCTGTGACCATGTGGAAACTGGAATAAGGAGTGAGTCGTATCCTTCTCTTTAAACTCTGATTTTCACTCCCAAGGTTAGAAAAAAATAGTAATTCTCTCCATAACATGCAAGCTCAAATCATAACATAATTCTTCCTTGTACAGTTGCTTAAGTCACTTATTCCTGAAAGAAAATTAAGGTGAACCATTTGGGTACTGAGGTCCCAGCACCAACTCTCCTACTAATTATCTGTACTGTGTGCTGAGCAAAACCCTTAATTTTTCAAGGCTGTCTTTCATAACTGGGGATTTCTCTGAAGTGTCCATGGAAAGTTGTAAGCGGTTATGAGACACAAACAGTATCTCATGTTCTCCCACCAGGTAATTTTTTCTTGTCAATGATGGTCAAATTTTACATTGCCACCATGGTATTTGCTATTGGCTAGCAGAAGTAGATGAGAAATACATTCCAGCTGCAACGCAGCACTCTGGGCTCAAAGCCGCCATTGTTTCAATCATCCATCGAGGGTGGAGAAATGATGGAGTTCACGATAACATGAACTCTGCGGCTGGAGAGAGAAGGAAATCTCGTTTGTGTCCTGAGACATCTGGTGTGAGCCCATGGGGACCCTGATGGCTTCTCCGCTCTCAACAACTCAGCCCACGCACTCTGACCCTAACCCGCAAACACACGCATGTCCTGGTGTGAAAAGGCCAGTGACAATACAAAAAACTCAACACGTTTTGTGTCTTTCCCAACAGAAAGATAATGGTGGTATCAGTTCAAAACAAGCTTTTGATTTAAATAGTATACGCTCAAGGCGCTTCTCAAGGAGTTCCTATTCTCAAGGAAAGCTGTGTGGGCTTAGGGTTACAAATTTCGTTATGGCAAAGAGAAGAGGATGAGAAAAATAGCCAGAGAGTCATTCTCTCTCAAGTCACTTAAAGGACTCATCGTGAGACGCATCCCAGGTACCTGTGATGAGAGTCCTGTCTGCTTACAGATAACAGCAGATAAGCCCAGATATGAGAGCCCATGAGATAGGCGCTATGGAACACAGACCAAGGATTGACTTAAAGGAAGATGGTCTATTGAGTGTGGAATCTGTTTCCTGACCTGGGAATGTGTTAGCATGTACCTTTCTGGCCCTGGGCAACCTTGCTCCCAAGAGTATCTATTCTGTCTTCGTGTTACAAGTGTCCTCCTTGTGTGTCAGGGTTTAAAGGCCAGTGAACCTGGGTTGAGTGTGATGAGACACATTCATACAGGAACTGACCTGTGACTGCATTCACAGGTAGCATCAGGTCCTGAGTAAATACAACATACAAACTCTGCAAATTGGTCTTGCAGGAGGAGAGGAATTCGGTTTTCATTTTTGTGAGTTACAGGGTTTTTTTCTTTTTAGAACCGTTTGCTATGGCTGTATGTAAACTGGCTTCAAGAAGGAAGCACTGAGCTCTCTCCCATCCGCAAGTTTATGTTCAAAGGCAATGAGGACCAAAGAAATAGGTCAAAGTTACTTTGTAAAACGTTGAAGGTGATAGATAAGACAACCATTCTTCATCAAAATGTGATGTTTTTGCCTTTTGAAAGGAAAGGTTACATTATAACTGGGATGAAGGCTATAGCGAAAAGGAGAGAGGATGGTACAAAGAGAGGAGACTAGGAAAGAATTAAGGGACAGGAGGAAGGGATAGAGAAAGTGGGGGCTCCATTGGTCCTGAGACTGTGCTATCTGTTCCCTTGTTCGTGTCTGTATTTTATGTAAGGAGAAGTATTAGGCATTTTAGGTGTGTGCCCAAGATCAGACATCAAGCTTGGCCACTAGCATAACCAATGAACATCTCTTTCCAAAGCCAATGTTTTTTCTCTTTCTTTTTTTCTGTTTGGGTGTCGCATGTCGCGGTAGCTAGCCTTTGAGTCTCTGCAGATCCTGGAAGCAATATGCTCAGCCATTACGCAGTGGGCAGAGGAGGGACAGACACAGGAGCAGGAAGACAGGGTTCAGAGTGCATGCTTCATAGACACTCTAGCTGCGTGAAAAATACTGGCCTCTGGCTTCTTTGTGGGTCTTCATTCATGCTGCTGCCACAGATTGGCAATAGGGTCCATATCACACTGTGATGTGAAAATATTAATTGAATAGGGCAATCCAGTAATATTCTTCCCAGTTCAACGATGAAATGGGGCACTAAGGTTTATTTTTCCTAAGCCCTGAGGTGTATGTATTATGGGCCCCGTTTTAGCTCTTAAATCTGACATGAATTTCTTCAGTTAACTTAGGAATGATTTAGGGACGTGCAGGTTGGTAGATGCTACCATTGTCCTTTAGTTTGGGTCTGGTGGCTTTCTGGCAGGTAGCCTTCAACTCTCAGCAGAATGGCAAGTCTTCTTCAAAGCATGCACTCAGCGTTTAGACATTTCGGGGGATTTGCGAAGTAAGATACTAACAGTGGTAGAAAGGAGGAAAAGCCAAGGTACTCTCTACCATCTCTCAGAATTTCTGTAAAGTTGAATCGTATCAAAAAATAAAACATATATAAGGGAAAACCCAGCATGTGGGTGTGTTTCACAACTAACTTAGGAATCAGGCAGAGCTCCATCCCCCACTCACTGGAAGGTTTTCTTAACGTTTGTGCAGATGGACGCCTGTTTAAGTTGATATCCTGAGATGCCACTGGCTAACCTAAAGGTGATGTTTACCACCAGACAGCCCACTTATCCAGTGTTGATCAGAAAAGGGAAGGCTGAGAATTATCTGACATCTTGGAATGCCGCCCAACACTAAAGTAAAATGATCACCCTACTGTGTTTTCTCCCCAAGGCTTACTGGATCGCAGCACAAGTTGCCTCAAAGTTTGTATTTTGTGTTACACTTGCTACATGGTGTGTTCGTGTTCTGTAAGAGTATCTAACAGTTACTGTACAATTAGAGGCTGTCCAAACAAAAGTTAAAATCCTAAAACTTTCTCTCCAAAATGTGGTAATTCTTGGCTAGCCCAGTAAACAGTTTGACATGTGTTTCAACATGATTCAATTTTTTTCAATCAGATTCATCTTCTCTTAAAGGGATGTCTAATGAAGTGTGTGACTGTGTAATAGCAGAGACAGTATTTGATTTTTAATTTTTATGTTAAATAGCTTCCACTGTGTTGCGTGCCCATTTGAATTTACTCAAATAAAAGGAGAATGTTAAAATATGCATCTGTAGAACTGAGCTTGCAACCTTGTTTCCCTCAAAGTTTTTGTGTTTAGCTGTGCGCTCCCTCTAGCCCAATGATTTTGTGTGTGTGTGTGTGTGTCTATGTGTGTATGTATGTGTGTATATGTTTATATGTGTTTGTATATATATGTGTGTATATATGTGTGTTTGTGTATATATATATATGTATGTGTGTATATATGTTTATACATATGTGTATATGTATATATATGCGTGTATATGTATGTATATGTTGAGTGTATGTGTATATATGTGTGTATGTGTGTATATATTATGTATGTGTTATGTGTGTGTATATGTGTGTGTCCATATATACATAGGGAGTAAGTGTTCATTCAGTGGAATAAAGAAATAAATGAACTCACATTCAAATGAATTGCTTCCACTTTGACATGAAGTAACAGAAGGCCTCCTCTTGGCCTGCTCTCTTCATGACCCTTGCTTTAGGACGTCCTCCCAGTTTGGCCTGGCTCTTATCATTGCTATCATTCAGCTACACACACACCTTTCAAATCTGTGAAAAGTATTTAAAAGAAAGAGAAATTGTTCGTGTTTCAAAACCTATTATAATGCATTTTCAAATATGTCAGACACATCTTTGTTAAAATTAAACCAGGGATTGGTTTTGAGCGAATAGCCCTATATCCTTACGGGCGCTGTGGATGGATGCATCTAAGCTGCTTATTATACTGATGGGTTTTGCTGCTCTGCCGCAAATGAAAACAGGCAGCTGCTTCCTCCATCAAAGCAAAAAGGCAGCCTGAGTTTTTATTAACCAAGTGTTCATTTCTTCTATTGCCAAAATTCTTGCACAAAACAAAAGAGCAGTTTTAGCACGTTATTGCTTAACTAGACACGAACAACTGACAGCAAGTGATAAGCCTGTCTGCTTTTCACAACTGGTAATCATTTTTGGAATAGATGTTTTAATATAGTTGAATATAAATTTTGTAATTTACATCTACAATGGTACGCAAATTTATAGATCTAGTTTGTTGAGGGAGAATGAGGGCTATAATCACAAAAGGGTTTTCTTGGTGTTGTTTAATTTTTAATGACTATTTGAAAGCTAGGGAAGGAAAATGAAATCAAATTCATTTCTTTAAAAAAAAAAGCGTTAAAGACAATCATGCAAGTTGGTTGGAGACATTTGTGGAAGTCCCTGACTGAGCGACACTGCTGTGTTTACTGCCAGGACGTGCTTAGCACTGCATTTCCACATTAGTTTGTGGTGAGACGCCCAAGTTTGCTCAGCAGCAGACATATCTGGGGAGTAGATCATCATGTTTCCTTCATATCAATGAATAATGACAAATGGTGAAGCCAGAGCCCTGGCCATTTTGCCCAGCTGATATTCTCAGCTAGGTCTTACATATACTTTTTACTGATCTCTCTCTCTCTCTCTCTCTCTCTCTCTCTCTCTCTCTCTCTCTCTCTCTCTCTCTCTCTCTCTCTCCTTCCTCTTCCTGTCCATTCTTCCCCTTCTCTCCCTCCCTCCCTCCCTCCTTTTTCAATCTGAACATCGCTAATGTACTTTCAAATGAAATGGCATTTTAGGCTTTGTTTAAAGTGGGGTTATCCTGAACCTCAATAAGATGTGGCCTTATTTACCAAATCAATTTGCTGAGTGGTATTTCAGGTTTTTGGAAGTTGCTAATAGCAATCTTTTCATTGAGAAAGGGAGAACCAGGCTAGGGATATAGGTCAGGAGACAGAGTGCTTGCTTAGCATGCATGAAACCAGTTCCTGAGTCCAATCCCCAGCATCAGATAAATAGGTCGGTGCACTTGGAACATAGAGGCAAGAGGTTCAGAAATTCAAGATCATCCTTAGCTACCCATGTTCAAGGCCAGCCTGGGTTACATGAGACCTTGTGTCAAAAAGAGAGAGTGAGGGGACATTCATCCCTCTTTCCCCTTCCCCACAGAGAAATTATTCTTTCCAAAGGCCATAAGAGGGAGAACTTGGAATAAGGCAGTGTTGCTATGTTCAACTTCCACACAGCATGATTTGAAAAAACTCTGTTGCACAGCAAGTCTGACCGCAGGGCTGCTTCACGAGTGTTTAGGGATTTTTCACCCGCAGAGTGTACCCACCTCCTTAGTTCCGTTTTCTCTTCTGGGAGGTGTGTGTACGTGTGTAGAGCGCCCATTCCTCACTAAAACATGTGGCTCCCTATGTGTCTGGAATAGGGCCACATTGTTTGCCTGCAAGGACTATCAAGCTAGACTCCACAATAGGAACCCCCTTTACGGTTCAGACGCAGGTCATTGGTGACTCCAAAAAGGAAGCCCACTCTTCGTATTGGTTTGCCAGGGTGTGTCCACATTGGCGAAGTGGCCAGGAAGCCAAAATAAGAAACAACAATTATGACCAACATTGTTCTTATTTGTCTCTTTCTACTTGACTGGTTGCTATTACAGCTTTCCAAGGGGAACAGGGTGATGCTACCCAGAGGAGTCCCTGTTGTTGCGCACTCAGGACACCCAGCCCAGCAGGGATTTGGGGAAAGGTGTTATCTGAGGACAACTTGGCGAGCACAGCCCCTGCTCCTCCCCTCCTCACAGCTTCTGAGGAATTCCAGGTCCACCTTACATCTTCCCTTCTGCTAGGAGCTCTTTGGTCTCATTTTCCCCCAGAAGGGATTCTTCTGGAACCCTATGCCCAGGAGCAATATAGCTGAGCAGTTCTCCTAGGGGCCCAGGCAGCTCACACTGGAGGGAGGTCTCCCCTCTGCTTATCTTTTCTGCCCACAGGGGATTCTTATTACACCACCCAGGAGGAAATATCCTTGAGAAAACATCCGTCACAGGATTTTGTTCAGTTTGGGAGGGGGAACACTCTGGTTTAAGAAGGGTTCTATTTTTAACATATTCCATTCTCTGAATCAAAATGTTGCTTTTATAGTCCATAAAGATACCACTACCATCACTTGTCAATTAAAAGTTGACCAAGAAAAAAAACCTTTCACAACTCGTGTGTATGGCTATAGATTGGTTCTTTTCTGAAGCTGGGGAATTTAATGGACCAAAACCACTTCTGACTTAACTAAAACTGATATGTATTCAAGATTGACTTACAGGACCATTTAGAGCCATATAAAAGTCTTCCCAATAGAGGTTTGCATTTGAGTGCTGGTACATATGAAATATTTTAATCAATCTTATTTCTTTAAGATGTCACAGGCTTGAGCTTACTGACAACCTCTGAGACATTTATCTGAGGGTGTGCACAAATACAGTAACTTCATCCTGGGGCCCAGACCAGGAAGAGCCTTAGAAATTAATTCAACCCGTCCATTTCTTTTATTCTTGATTGTTCAAAGTCCTAACATTAGTCATTGGCAGCCATGAGAATTAGAATCCAGTCCTCTTTCATACCCAGACCGGCCACCGTTTGAAGGACTAGCACATAGGATGGGCTGCCAAAGCTGGAGAGTGTGGCCCCTAATCCCAGCCAGACTGCACAGGCTCACAGGCTCTCTGCCCATCCACAAGCTTCATTGTGCCCTCTCTCCCGTCATCATGACGGCACATGATTTAGGATTGAGCAAGATGATCCATACAAAGTGCACAGCCCAGTATTTGCTAAGTAGCGAGTGCTTAAGGAACGCTGCCTCTGCTCCCCAGTGGTAAACATCCTAGCAAGGAGCAGCAATAGAAAGCAGGAGTCGAGTACTTGCTGAGTAATCACCACACTTGTTGAACCCCCGGTCTGTATTATGGAGAGGGCAGCGCTCTTAGGTTCAGATAGAGAATCCAGGCGGTGAGGTGTAAGTGGCCCACTAAGGTCACAAAGCTGACATGCCAGGGTGTCTTTCACACTCACACCCTTATGCACTGAGCAGCTGCAGCTATGGCTGCCGTGCGCTCCTGGCTCTCAGAAGCGGGTCTCACCATCAGTCCCTTTTCTGGCACCTGTCCCCAAACATCAGACCCAAAGGCCAGAGCTGCCTGGGATGTTCTCAGAGGACTCTCTCCCCTTCTCTGCCTTCCTGCCTGGTTCCTCCTGTCTTCTCTCCCTCATAGTCCACACCTCAGTGGGACTCTCATCAAAATGTATGGTTCAAGTTTCACCGTTTGGACAGCTCAGGCCTGACCTATAAGCCCGCATTGCAGTCTGAGAGGCATTCGGGACTGACATCCTCTTGATGTCTCCTTCCATGTGGGCATTGCTGGTCCTTGTATATAGTTCTGACGACTCCTCCAGGAGCACAAGGAGCAAAGTCACAGCCCAGCTGGCATAGCTAGCCAGTGGGAGGCAGCAGATTCTAGATGTTAAGAATAATGGTTCTAGAGTCACCTGAGGCCACATTCCAACAGAGCATCTATCTGATGTGTGCCTTGATGCTCCCCTCTACGTGATAGTTGTGGACAGTATTAGCATTAAAGCAATGTTAGAGCATCACCAGACAGGCTCCCCCCCTACCTGCTGTTCCAGACTGCACAGACACACCCTCCCACCCACAACTACTTGAGTTCTCTGTGAACTGTATTCACAAACTTAGGATGGCTTCTATTTAACCCTTTATGGTACAGTGTGCACCTGTCAGTAACTGTAGAGCAACTGTTATGCGCACACATCATATGCGTATATATACAGACATAATTATATAGAGAGACACATCCTATACATATATACATACACACAGGTACATACATATACATATGTGTGTGTGAGTGTATACATGTATATAATGTATATACATATAATTTATATACATATGCATAATGTATATACATACACATATGTGTCTGTCTGTACATGTATGTACATTCCTGTTCCAGACAAGTTGCAGAGTCCCAGAATCAGGACACATTTTTCCAAATGCAGTTCTGACTTGATTTCATGCATTATTAATTAAGGATAAGACTCTCCATGAAGGTTCCATATAGATGCCCTCAAGATTGTATAGAAACATTTCAAATTAGTAACAGTACAACAGCCAGTGACTGTAGCTTCTACCATCTATAGTGAATTTGGCTTGTTCCTGACCCTTATTCTAAGTGCCTATGTAATACTCATTTAGTCTTCTCAGCATCCTAGAAGCGGTGCTTATTGCTTGTGTTTAGCAAATGAGAGATTTGAGGCATTGCCCAACAATGCCATCTGAGGAAGCAGCACCCCCTTCCCGATAGTTGTTCTCTGTTTCATTGCCATGTTTTCTTTTCCTTACAGCATCTGTCAATACCTGAAATTATATTTATTGTCTACTGCCTCTATTAAAGCTATTTAGGGAAGGGCTGTGTTTTAATTACTACGATAGCCTGCCTTCTAGAGCAGACATGGCTGTTAATAGCTGCATGTCCCATGAATGAATGAAGAGTCTTAAAAAGGTTAAGCACCTTGCCAAGGTCACAGATCTATAAGACTGGGTATTCAAGATGAACTCCATTCAACTCCAGAATGCGCGGCCTCTTTTTCTATTGTAATTTTTATAGGGTGAAGGCCCCCTGGATATAATCTGACTGAAGCCTATCACTTTGCAGATGAGGATTCAGAATCTCAAAAAGGTGACACTGAAAGTCCCAGTATCTCTCGGTGTGTTGATGTCACAGCACAGACCTCCCTGGCTGGTGTTTAATATACCATGAAATCAGCCACCTCACTTCATGGAAAATGGGAAGAAAATCCTATATGCGTCTGTCCATCATCCACCCAAGCCAGAGTCCCTACATCTAGCTCTCCAGTACATCTTGTCAGCATGCTTTTAAAATATATCTCCGAGCATCCCCACTAACCATTACCTGACTATCAGCTCTTACCTGGATACCCGTGGTAGTTTTCCTCCTTGTTCCCGCCTGCCTCCTCTTGCCCCTTGTCAATTCATTTTCTTTAGAGTACCCAGGATTATCTTCTAAAATGTAAGTCAGAGCTAACACTCTGTTGCTTAAACCATTGCATGGATCTTAAGGATGATTTGAGAGGTTAGCATTACCTTTGACACCTCTGTGACCTAACCACCCCTCCAGCCTCATCTTGTCCCACTCTCTACCTTTCTCTTAGGATAGAGCCCTACTCCTAAAACATCAAGACCTCCCCCTCTTCAAAACTTTATTTCATGAGGCTCTCCTCTGAAGGACCACTCTGTCCATCCTTGTTTCCCTCTTCTTCCTCTGTTTTGCTCCACGTCCTCTGGAATCTCAACTTCCATGGTTAACTGAATGGGGAAGCATCCGTTTATGGGCTCTTTCCAGCCTCTTCCCAACGAGGCTGGGTGCCCCCGACACTCTCTTATAACTACCCTCTGCACTTCCTGCATAGCGTTTATTACAGTCACAGCTGTCATGATGGGGGATGTCCTTCTATATGTGTTTCTCTTATTGGTTGATGAATAAAACACTGGTTGGCCAGTAGCCAGGCAGGAAGTATAGGCAGGGCTACCAGAGGAGGAGAATTCTGGGGAGAGGACACAGAAAGATGCTGAGAGGAGACGCCATGTAGCTACTGGAAAGATAGGGCACACCAGGTGCTCTCCGGTAAGATAAAGCCATGTAGAAATACATGGATTAATAGTTATGGGTTAGTAATTAAGAGAGAGCTAGTCAGTAAGAAGCCTGAGCCATTGGCCAAACAGTTTATAATTAATATAAGTATCAGTGTGTTTATTTGGGGCTGAAGGGCAGCAGAACCAGGAGGGAAAGAAACATTGTCTACAATGGTACATTGGGGTTCCTTCTCCAACTAGTAGGAGGCTCCAGTACCATCCTGTCCTCCCATTGATCCCCAAGATCTGAAATACAGTGCTTATCTAATTAATGTTTTTGAGGCATTTTGTAGTCCTCTTCTTGATTCCTATTGTGGGCTGATCTATCAGTGACAGAGAAAAATGTGAGTTGGATTAAAGGAAAAGAAAACACAGTACAAACACTGAAAATGGCCTAAGAAACCTCTCTACCCATTCCCACTCAAACAGCTTTTCATTCTGGTCACATCTCTGTGTGTGTGTGTGTGTGTG
Source organism: Mesocricetus auratus (assembly GCF_017639785.1). Taxonomy (NCBI): domain Eukaryota; kingdom Metazoa; phylum Chordata; class Mammalia; order Rodentia; family Cricetidae; genus Mesocricetus; species Mesocricetus auratus. The sequence continues at coordinate 87,833,996 of NW_024429266.1, forward strand.
TGTGTGTGTGTGTCTGTCTGTCTGTCTGTCTGTCTGTCTGTCCGCCTGCCTGTCTGCCTGTCTGTCTGCCTGTCTGTCTTCTTCTGGAGCTTTTAACAGCCTTGCTAAGGCTCTAGGCTCTGATGCTCCAGTCTCCGCCGTAATACATGCAGAAATTTTGTTTAAGGAGGTAGAGATCGGTGCCGTTCCAGTAGATATCAGATAATTATGACAAAATCAGATGTCTGCTGTGGGAGCTGGCCACATTGTTTCCAAAGAGTTAGTGGCTACCATGAGGATGGGCAGAGACAGACAGCAGAGATGCCTCTTTGGATGCTCTCTGTCAAAGCCTTTGGACTTCCCACTTATGTGAACTATGAAGAAACAAAAATCCCTCAGATGGAAGGGATCTAGGGGGCCACAGGTCTCCCTGGATACTCCTGTAGTCTAACTTTAGGATTTGTTCAACCATTTGTTCAATGATAGGTGTTTTGGATTCTAGGTTAACCACAACACTCAGCATTTAAAACAATTTTTTGTATGTTTTTGGAGATAGGATTTTCCCATGTAACAGTCCTGGCTGTCCTGAAACTCACTTTGTAGACAAGACTGGCCTTGAACTCAAGAGATCTGCCTTCCTCTGCCTCCTGAGTGCTGGAATTAAAGGCGTGTGACACCACCAGGCGCCTGACTTAAAATAATTCTAAACTAGCTTCTTCACTAATGATAACAACAAAAGTAGTTGCATACTTTAAATCTATCCTTCCTGTTGTCAAAATTCCCTGTCATTGTCATAACACAGACAGCTGTGGGGGGGAGTATGTGGAGGAGAGTGTATGTTGTGGTGTGTGAGTATGTGTGAGAGTGTGTGTGTGAGAGAGAGTTTGTTGTGGTATGTGTGTGTGTGAGTGTATTTTGTGGTGTGAGTGAGAGTGTGTGTTGTGGTGTGTGAGTTTGTGTTGTGGTTTTGTGTGTGTGTGTGTGAGAGAGAGAGAGTGTGTGTGTGTGTGTGTGTGTGTTGTGGGGTGTGTGTGTGTCTGTGTGTCTATGTGTGGTATTATCTGGATATAGTCTGTCTGCAATCTATCAAGTTCAGTAGGTCCATTTCTGACAAACACATCTATAGGGAGCCAAACCTTCACTGGAAGGAAAGTGAGGTGCTACGGACCCAAATGAACACAAAAGTCTAAGTACAGTGTAGAATTCTGAGACTTTTTTTTTTCAAAATAGCAAGTATCCTTGCTGCTGGGCTGTAGTGACTCCCACCTCTAATCCCAGTTAGTATTCTGAAGCCAGAGGACCGCTGCAAATCTGAGCCAGTCTGGACATATGAACTCCATATAGGCTTGAGCTACAGAGTGAGACCCTGGTCTCAAATAAATAAATGAATCTTTAAAAAATATCCCTCTTGTTTAGCCAGTGCTTCCATGGTGGGTGAAGGAGGCCTTTCCTTCTGTGAAGTAGACTCCTCATCTGCCTTAAACAGAGACCACTAAAAAGTAAGATGCTTCTCGTTCCTTAAGGCAGTGGTTCTCAACATTCCTAATGCTGTGGCCCTTTAATATGGTTCCTCATGATGTGGTGATCCCCAGCCATAAAATTACTTCATGGCTACTTCACACCTATAGTTTTGCTACTGCTGTGAGTCATAATGTAAATATATGATATGCAGGATATCTGATAAGTGACTCCCAAAGGGGTCACTATCTTCTCCCATGACATGGGTTTTGGAGAAGATGCATTCTAGAATAAACTGCTAATTAAAATATTGTGATACATTGTTTAGATCAATAATTTAGCTACTTTAGATGTCACCATGAGTGCTACTCTCCTGTGGTAGCAGATGTCAGGAATATAGCAAAAGTGTCAATCATCGATTCATAAATCCCTGCAGTATTAGTGAAATACTAAAGTCTTGGGACATTAATCATTTTTATGGTCTAGGCTTGCAAATGCTTCTAAAGGTACTCCAGCACTGTTCTGATGAGCTTGTGTCTGTTCCATGAAGCCTTGCTACTTACTGCTCTTCCAAAATGCTGGCCAAAACCCCACCACACAGAGCTTAAAGAATTCATGCTAAAATCTATATGGAGGAGAGAAGAGTGGTTGCTATGTGTCTTGGACTATAGCCCAATCCTACAAAGTCATGTGCAAAAGAGGATAGATTTCAGGGTTTCAGGAAAGCATTTATTAAAATAAATTCCTTTGAGGGGCAAAGAAATGGCTGGACAGTTGACAGCCCCTCCTCCTCTTCCAAGGGACTCAAGTTCCGTTCTCAGTAACCAAGTAAGGCAGCTCACAACCACCTGCAACTTCAGGCCCTGAGAATCCAAGTCCCTCTGTGACCTCTGAGGGCAGCTGCACACACATGATATAACTGCACACAGACAGATACCCACACATATAAATGAAAATAAATCTTCAATATGTATTGAACAAACTTAAAAGCACTATAAAGTTCCATTTTTAGGTATAAATTCACAAAGGCAATAGAATTTGGGAGCACATAGCAACAGTGTTGGTTTTGAAACTGGGAGGTAAATGGTTGAGAAGTCATTAGGTTAACAAATGGGGAAAAGTTTTGCTATCTGTCGCATTCCTTCAGGTATCTGGTCATTCATTTCTCATGAAATGTAATGTCGGAATACAAAATGCCGATTGGAGGTGAAGGAAGCTGAGAAGGTTGGTGAGTTGGTGGAGGAAGGGCTCAGCCTTAGATCTACATAAAATTCACTTCATCACTCCAACCTACTTTTGGTAAATACCTTGTTAGAAATGCAAACATAGGAGCCTGGCTGTAGTGACGCACGCCTTTGATCCCAGCACTCGGGAGGCAGAGGCAGGTAGATCTCTGTAAGTTCGAGGCCAGCCTGGTCTACAGAGCGAGTTCCAGGACAGCCTCCAAAACAATACAGAGAAACCCTGTGTCGAAAAACCAAATATAAACAAGAAATGCAGGAGTATAGTATGTGGTCCTTTGTAAATGGCTTCCTTCACTTAGTGAGTTTTTGAGTTTTGTCCATGTTGTAGCATGTGTCAGCACTCCACCTATTGATAATGCTGCCATAAATCTTTTACACATTTTTTATATAGTTATATTTCCATTTTTTAAGAAGTAGAATTCTGAACTCGTACAGTCATCTAAATTTAGCTGCTTAACGTTCTGAGCAACTGCAAGACGGTTTTGCAAAGTTCCGTCGCTTTACATGCCTACAGTAGCCTCCTCGCCCACACCATTGTTGCCTGACCCCAGTAGGGTTGAAGTATCTTGTCTTAGTCTTGATTTGTAATGATACTTTAAATTTTTAAACGTTATTTCAAATGAAATAACAGGCATTGGCCACAGCTGTTGCTTGTCCACTGGAAATAGATAAGAACTAGTTGCTAAACACAGTGCCCAGACACTTTGATTGTAGGAGGCAGAGAACTCAAGCTGGAACCAGGATGGGATCCTGGTCCCTGCTAACAAACTCTCCTGGTGGCAGAGGGTGTTCTACAGGCTGGGACACGGGTGGCATCAACAACTGTCCTAATGCAGCTCCACTGCTGACCGACAGAGCAAGACATTCTCACTGGGGCAATAGTAGCAAATCAATGACAAGGGCGAGATCTGAGGCCTGCTCCTCAGGAGGAAATCCACATCCTGAACTACATCCTGGCCAAAAGCTCATGGCTGTGGAAGTCATATGTCCTAGTGGGGAAGCTACGACTATTCTGCTAAAAGAACACAATGTGCCTGTTGGCTGATGACTCAGGCTTCTTACTGGCTAGCTCTCTCTTAATTATTAACCCATAACTACTAATCTATGTATTTCTACATGGCCTTATCTTACCAGAGAATGCCTGGCATGTCCTGTATCTTCCCTATCTCTACATGGCATCTCTTCCTAGCAGCCTCTTTCTGCCTCCTCTCCCTAAAATTCTCCTCATCTCATACCCTCGCCTATCCTTCCTGCCTGGCTACTGACCAATCAGTGTTTTATTCATCAACCAATAAGAGAAAAATATATACAGAAGGTCATCACCCATCATGTGCCCATCAAAGTAGCTGCTAAATGAATATGCTCATACCCCAGGTTAGTGCAGCCATTGCCTTTGGTCAGAAAAGCTCCTCTTTATAGTGAGCAGTGGTAACTCCCTGACTCATTTGTAGCCAAGGTGCCGGCCACTTGGGATGCTCAGCCATGAATAGGTCTTTTGTATCTGTCCCTCTAAGGACTGCAGGAGCTGGGGCAGGAAGAATGTAAGGGATGGAGGTAGGTGTGTGGCCAGGTGTGTTGACTTCAGAACTTGACATTGCACCCTTGATGTCACAACAGGTGTAATTACTGGACCTGTGGGCATCCTGCCATATGGAGAAGAGGGACCGCAGAGGTCTGCAAGAACCCATGGACAGATAACAGTAATAGTGAGGAGGTGTTCACCCCCACCCCTGAGTATCTATGGGGACTTAATGATGCCAAGTGAGAGAGGGACATTCTCTTCAGTGGTGAAGTCACTGGTGTTTCTGTGAACAATTCCTCACCTAAGATCCTTTAAGTAACCTGTGGGAAAACTAAGGCTCAACGGGCCTGACAGTCAACCTACACTGATAGTAAGAGCATGCACAGTAGATATCTCCTGACAGCCAGCCTGGGTCTGCCAGAGGCTCTTGACAACAGCAGATGAGAGATGATGTGACCCTATGGACAGCGACTACGTCACCTCAGCAGATCTCCTCTCCTGGGGCAGAGTTGAGTTTATTGTTTCAACTTGCTCCTGATGCCTATGGTGGGTGGTGTTGGTGTGATGTCTACTTTCCCCCACCCCCATGGGACACCCGTTGGGATCCTGCAACAGTAACTACTGATACTCTCCGAGACCTCAAATGCTAAAACAAAATGAAAAGTAGAAAAGGGATTAGAAAGAGGACCAGCAATAGCAGAAAGGGATAGAGTGTAGATACAGAAAAAAAACTTGTATGAATATGTATGAAAATACCCTAATGAAACCCATCATGTAAATAATTATAATTAACATGTGCTAATAAAATTTGTGATTTAAAATAGATAAAGCCTTGTCTTGGTAAGGTTTTGAAGAAACAAATATTCTTTGAAAATTGCTTATTATTGTGTGTGTGTATGATGGAGAACATGTACACCTCAGGGGACAATGCTGTGGCGTTATTTCCTATCCCCTTTCATTTTTACATATGATCCAAGACTTGGGTCATGAGAGCCAGCCCAGAATGAACATTATTTCTGAGGATTATGGAGTGTATAAAATTCACATGGGACAGTTACATATAGATCCAATGTCCGGTATCCTAAAAGCGTGGGGTCAGAGGCATAGGTTTGGGATCATTTTAAATTGGGGGATATTAACATGTACATAATATCTTAAAGATGGAGTCCAAGTGTAAATGTGAAATTCCTTTGCTTCATATGTATTTTATATAAGTCACCTGAAGTTGGTTTTACACAAAGCTTTTAGGGCAGCTTTGTTCTGAATGATGTCACCTGAGAGCATGTGTAGAATCTGTGGTCACATGACCCCTCAGGAAGTTTCAGGTTTTGGAGTATTTTGGATTTCAGATTAGGGATGCTCAACCCGTTTATCAGAATATGGACTATTCCCAAGTTTTTAATGATTTCTTTATCTGTATTTTCTATGTGTGAGTGTCTTATCTATGTGTGTGTGTGTGCAGCATATGTGCCTGGTGCCCTTGGAGGCCAGAAGAGGTTGCAAACACTGGAACTGGAGTTAGAGATGGTTGTAAGCCATCATGTGGGTGCTAAGAGTTGAACCCCAGAACTCTACAAGAGCAGCAAGTGCTCTTAACTACTGGGCCATCTCTCCAGACCCTGTACCTGATTTTTGACCAGATATCCCATCTCTAAATTTGGCTGGGGGAAAATATGTTAGGAAAAGATGTTTCCTTCTATTGCTATTTATAATCTTATGATATTACAAACTTTGAACCCAGCTTAACTGTCTAATAAGAGGAAATGGGTTAATTGAATGCTGATACACAAGGGAGAATGTAGACCATTGGTACAAATGACATCACTGGAGTGTGAGCTCAGTGCTATGGCCCCTTCCTACACCTAATTGAATGGGGACAAAATCAAGTTACTGAATCCCAACTGGGTGAGATACCTTTATAACTAGAAAGAGTTTTTGGAGTGATGTCTAAAACATTAACAGTGATTATATTGCTAACAGTAGAAATTTAGCCTTTTGATCTTTATATTTAACTTAGTTTTTAAAAAAATCACTCTGTAATTTCTCAAAAAATATATAAAATGAGTTGAAAAGACTATGCATTTTAGAAGTCACATCCATTCTTCATTGGGGCTTAAGTTTTAGTTAAATACCTTTCCCCTATCATTACTTTTTTTAAAAAAACCTCACAGCCATGTACTCAGGGCATAAAGAAATCCATTCTTGTGGTGATTACACCCACTTAGTGAGAACACTGTCTTGGCTCTTCCTCCGGAGAGTTTTATTATGTACGTCGGTCTTTATGAAGTTCTTTTTGTGTGGAGGTGTACAAGGTCTTACAACGTTGCCATCCAGACAAAGCAATGGTTCTCTGTCTGTCCCGACTCTTGGGATAATCGCTGTGGTCTCTCTATCTATCTACTGTTCTACCCTCCTCACAAGAGGCCAACGGGAACAACCTACTTTTCCTTTATGCTTATCAAGAGCTGAGAATTCTTCGAAGCCCACTGCATGTGTTTTCACTCGTCTGACCCGTACGTACAGCCTTCCTATGAAGGTGATGTTGCAGTTATTATACTTCCAGGATGAAAAGGCCTCTGAGCTAACAAACACAGCAGGGCAGGGACTGGAGCCCAGGCAGTCTGGTTTCAAGGTGCCTGTGGTCTTGACTGCTCCGATCTCCCATCTGTGTGCCTGCTGAGTGGGTTTCCAACCCTGCTGGGCTTCCCTGTAGCAGGTCTTGCTGTGGTCACCTCTTCCTCTTCCTTAACTCACTCACCCATGCTCTTTGACTACTTTCATATCTTCTCTGAAGAGTTTAGATTTTTTTTTTTTTTGAGACAGGGTTTCTCTGTACTGTTTTGGAGGCTGTCCTGGAACTCTCTCTGTAGACCAGGCTGGCCTCGAACTCATAGAAGCTGCGGGCAAAGGAAGCTCATCAGCCGGGGGAGGGGGGGAGTCCGTGCTGAATGCCGGGGAGGTCTGAGACTGGGGCCTCCCGCGGACCTCCCCGAGCGGGGGAGGGGGGGCTGGGTAGAGGGGAAGGGGGGTGAGTTCCCAGAGAGCAGGGCAACGAGCATGGGCAGACTGGCCAGGAGAGGCCCTGAGTTCGCAGATGCCTCCCTCACCGGAGCTTGGAACAAACTCTAGGCCAGCGAAGACCAGGTTTAGATTTCTTGTGTTACGATACATCTCAGAAGAAAAATCAAATATTTTCGATGTATCTCATTTTGGGCCATGGGGCATCCTTAACCTCACACAGGAAGGATACCTGGGGGGGAGGGTGTCCCCAACTGATGAATAAGGCTGATTCCTTGGAAGAAGTCGTAACTTTTATAAGGTTATAATTTATTCTAATCATATCTAAGGTGATGTAGGCTCATTGTAAAAATTTTGCAAAATACAAAAAAAATGTAGAGGAAAAAATTAAAAACACACATAATCTAACCATCCTATTGCAACCCCCAGTAACTATGACTTCTAATAATTTACCTGGAAGCAATTTGTATCCATTCTTGAAGTTTTGGTCTTCTCAGTAGATGTGTAAGTAATGATTTTAGGAAATGTCTCTCCATGCAGTTTAGTGCCTAGGAACACTATTTGACTTAAAGGCATGCCAAATATAGTGAAATTAATGTCTCTTAATCTTATACTGCAGTTGATATTTTAATTAAAGAAATAAAGTAATTGTGGATAACTTAATATATTAATATGAAAATGTATAGAACGACAGAATGAAGCTGGTTTGTGGTGGTGGTGGCACATGCCCTTAATCCTAGCACTCATGAGGCAGAGACAGGCAGATGTCTGAGTTCCAGGTCAGCGTATCTACAGATCGAGTTCTAGGACAGCCAGAGCTACACACAGAAACCCTGTCTCAACCCTCCCACTACCCCTGCAAAAACAAAAACAAAAACAAAAACAAAAGCAAAAAACAAACAAACAAAAAAACCAATAGAATGACCTTAGCAGTTTTATTTGCCCCTTTAAAGTTAATTTAAAGTTTTTTCCCACTTTTTTTTTCCTAGCAGGAACTGCATACATAGCAAGCCTTCAACTCATGCATTAATTTTGTCTAAGTAAGATTAAAATCCACTTGAACTACCATTAACATTTTTTTTTTTTTGGTTTTTCAAGACAAGGTTTCTCTGTATTGTTTTGGAACCATCAACATTTAACTTTTGATAACTGTCGTGTTGGTTGTTAATAGTTTTTCTGTTTTATTGTGATTGAACTTTAGCAAGGTTTATTGAGGTTGTCTTGTTGTCACTCTGGGGAAAAGGTCATAATGCTGACCATTATAAAAATAACAGCCGCTGGGCAGTGGTGGTGCACGCCTTTAATCCCAGCACTCAGGAGGCAGAGGCAGGCGGATCTCTGTGAGTTTGAGGCTGGGCTGGACCGACAGCCTCAAAAACAATACAGAGAAACCCTGTCTCGTAAAAACCAAAAAATAAAAACTAAAAAAATAAAAATAGCAACCAAGGACATTCATGACCTGACTCCTGGCAAGGAGGCACCATGCTAAGATTGGTTTGAGCTGCAGCGGCTGGTGCCCAGCCTTCATTTTAAAAGCTAGTCTGGGGAAAGACTGTCTAATCGTAGTATCTCCCCTCTTGTGTTTCCAGGCATCTGGCCGTCTGAGGAGGTTTTAGCTTACTACTGCCTCAAGCACAGTAATATGTTCAGGTAAGAGCCACACTTAAAAGATATTTGTTTAGCCCATCATGGTTATTGAATCTGCGTATTAAAAAACGGCCTGCTCTGCAGCCTCCCAGCTGTAAAGCGTTGACGGGAAGTGGGGGAAGGCGGAGTCCCCAGGAACACATGTTGCTTCTGCAGAGGGGTCTGCACTGCCTTCAGGTGCGAACTGCACAGCAAGCTTCTTGCTTGTGTCAAAGGCTTTTGATTTTCACTCAAGGCATTTTATTTCACTTTGATTTGGGGGAAACAAAAGGGAAGGCGCAATCAATCCTTGCTGATTGTGAAGGTCAAAAAAAAAATCCCCACAATAAACACATTCTGTAACTTCTGTTAGGGAAGTCACTGGCACATTTGATAGATGCCTCACAGCTGTTACTTGAAGATGTCCTCATTTTAAAGGCATTTCTTGTGTCCTTGACAATATGTGTAATATAAATTACTATTCTAAAGAAGTCAATACTCTCAGCTGTTAATATATGTGTTATGTATCAAACCATGGATGAGATTTAGGAAAGGCGAAAAGGAGCTCTTTATTTAAAAATTCTGGAGATCTTTGGTACAACTAGAAAGTGGAGGGCTTTTTTTCCATTTTAATTGTTATTTTATAAACATCCTATATATACTTTCTGAGTAGTCCATTGCTTCATAAGAAGCCTTTAGTGATCATGATTTGTTTTAACTATATGTTCTTACAGGATTGGGTGGGTACCACATATTTTTTGAAGCTCTGTGAGTCCATACCTACCCAACAGTCTGGGATTGCATTGAATAGCTAAATATACATTGAATAGCTAAATATAATTAGTGATGTTAGAACCCTAAGCTTATGATATCTAAAGAGGGCAGTTCTGAATCCAGGGCTACAGCCCTGAAGGCTGACATTTCGGAATCTCACTGTGCTTAAACTCCAGCCAGCCAGCAGTGGGCCAGGGCGAGAATGTCACACATTGAGGGCTGATATTTAGGCACAGAAGGGGAAGGTAAGTGTAGAACGGCACGCTCAGCCTTACCTCTGAGCCCTGACTTCAGCCTGGTCTGCTCCTCAACCACATTATGTCCCTGCATTGTTTATTTGCTTCGGTGTGCTCGGGTCAATTGTGATCTACGTGTTAATTGCTGGATGCTCTTTGTGTAATTGTGCCTTATGGGGGTGGTTCAGCTCTCCAAATTGTTTCAGCTTTTTTTTTAGAATAAAAAAAAATCAGGATTGCATTTATTTGTGTGCTGTGTGTGACTCTAACATAAGTTCACACACACTCATATATATTCTTCATTTACTTGTCTAACTGGTTTTGAAGGCATGAATGTGGATTAACAATGTTATCCTTCCCTAACAATTATCTTTCGCTACTCTAGCTAGTTTAGTTCTAAAAGACAGCACCATTGACAAGGAGAAAAAAGGGGAACCTTCTCAGATTTTTCAGCTCAGCGGTGGTAATGTTGCAGTGAACGCTAATGAGGGAACCCCCCACTGGCTTGCCTGCTCTGTGACTTCTCTATTTCATAATTATTTTTAAAACGCAAAACGACATGAGGTAGCCCAGTCGTGTCTCCACAACTCCCTGGTAGTGTCGTTCTTACTGCAGATGGTAATTTGTTCTTGTAACATATATATGGCTCTGACCATTTTCATCTAATTTGTATGGGTTCTACCATTTCTTTCTCTCTTTCAGGGACCTTGCTGTGTGTGAGCTCGGGGGTGGCATGACATGCTTGGCTGGGCTCATGGTAGGTCTTTTCTCAATTCCAATCCCATTCAGAGGGAGGAACAAAAGGAAAAATGTTCCAGGGCCTCCAACTGCTGGGTCAGAGAACCGTCAACAGCATCAGCTGCGGTCAAGCTGCCGGGTCTTGAGAGACCTTCTAGATTGACTTACTTTCGGATCATATTGATTTTATGGTTGCCTCGATGAGCAGAAACATTTTACCTCAGTGTAGTCAATATCGCTTGTTGTGACATTCCAGGCCTCGCACAGTCTTTCTTTGCCATAGCGAAAGCTTTTCTTTCTTTTTTTTTTCTTCAGATTATAGTCCCATTTGCTAAGATGCAGGAATAGCCCAGCAAATCACAGTTGGAGCACCATGAGATAGCTGCTAATGTTTTGCCTGTATTATTACACCAACAAACATGATCCAGAGCGCTCAGTAATTAGATTCTTTTGAATTAGATTGGCCATTCAGGAACGTTGTTCCCCATTCTCTGGGTTCTCAGTCATGTATTCGGGAGATATTATGTAGCAGCACAGTGCATTAGACAAGTTTTTATGTCTCTACAAATAAAAGCATATTGTTACACTGATTGGCATTTGACAAACCTGTCGCTCTTATACAATGTGTCGAGGTTACAGCCCAATGTGCGAGCATGTCAAAGCTCACAAAAAAATTACCCTCACAAAGCCATCTGCCTGCAATGCAAAGTTATATGAAGGGCATCAGGCAGCCAGACAGAAGCCGGCTGAAAGGCGGAGTGACAGCCTTGTATGATGGCTCTACTAGATAAACAGGAGCCCACAAATGAAAGCCTCTCAGAATGCCATCATCCGCTGTCACAATGCAATTACCGAACAGAATGATAGCAAGATAGAGGCTCCCGCAAATGGAATGATAAAAGTATTGACTGATTTGATTGAATGATTAAAATAATGCAGACATAAAATGAAAAAAGATTGAAGATTGTTACAGAGGAATAGGTGAGGAAGCATGATACTGAAGGCTTGTCACTCCTGTCTTCACTTCCACACAGACAAGCATATTTGCTCATTGTTTGCTGTAGTCCCTTTCTTTTTTCTTTTTTTTTTTTTCCAGGTTGCTATTTCTGCAGATGTCAAAGAAGTTCTGTTAACTGATGGGAATGAAAAGGCCATCAGAAGTATCCTTATTCAGATAGAAAGCCGGTTTGTTGTGCCTATTCCCAACCCCCCCCCACTCACCCACCCCCACCCCTACCCCCGGGGCCGAGTAACAATTGATATAAAGAAAGACAGCACGGGGTATTAAAAAAGAGCTCCCCATACACACAATCGGTAATTAAGAAAAACTAGAGCTACATGGACTCACTGCAGTTGACTGCGTGGTGTGTTCCTTTTCACAGGGTTTACGGACACTTCTCACAGGGTTTACGGACACTTCTCACTGAAGGAGTCTTATGTTTTGTGCACCTCTCGAGGCAATTCAAAATCTTATTTCATAATTTTGTAGCATTCTTGCTCTTTTATTTCCATTAAGATCTTCCGGCACAAAACTGATTAAAATGACTATTTACCCCATCCCGGGTTGCCTGTAAATGTTAATGTCTAGCGTCTGTGCCTGTGATGCCACACACATCAGTCATGCTGTACCTATGCTAATTGCTGGGGAGTTGCCTATATCCCCCCACTGGAAACGGCTATCACTTCTTCATTATCTCCTTTTATTTAGGATTAAAAAGCTATCTCTTTTTTCTTCCTGCTCTGCTATTACAGTTCAAACCCCATTATATTAGATTATGCTTTACTAATATGTACACAGAGTTCAGAAAATTGAACTGTACTTTAACTAAGAAAAGCAAGCATAATTTATGGCTACTTTAGCAGTCTAGCTGATACGTTCAGGGCAGTTAACAGCCGCTAGAAATTGAGAGGGAAAAGTGGAAGATCTGTTTGCTTTGGATTTTTTTTTTCTTTTTTGACATGGTGAGTAAGAAGAAGCCTTATTTGAATTTTTAGTCCCTTCAAAGGCTTGAGGCAGCTTTGAATTTTGTGGCATTTTACATAAAGCCTATTTTTTATTTCCTTTCCTCCTTTCTCCGCTCTGTAATTTTTTTTTTTTTTTGGAAATAAAATCCGCAGCAGCTCCATCAGCTGTTCGCATAGGAGGAAGGAAGACCGTGGAGCATGCTAGCTGTTCAGCAGCCCTGCCGAGCCCCACCCAGCTAATTGCCTGACAGCCTAAAAAAAAAAAATCAGGAAGGAAAAACAGCCAATCACAGTCTTTGCCTTTCACACCAGGGAGAGAGATGACAAAAGGTGCTTCCTTTTTTTTTTTTTTTTTAACGTAGGATCTTTAATCATGATCTTGAGACTGTGGCAAGTTTTTCTAAATATTCCTGAAGACTCCTGCTCCATTCACTGCTGTAGACGGGTTCCTTCTGTGTCCATATCAGTTCACTGTGCTCCTCCTTGTCAGGGAACACGGAGAGCAATGGGCGCTCTCAGGTACGCCAGCTCAAACCCACACAGTGTCTTTCTGAGGGTAGAAATTCAGGAATATTGAACAACAGGGAGAAACTTCCAGATCGGGCCCAGTACCCTGAAATCTTTATCCCCCTGAAGTCACCAAGTGACTTTATTTATTAGCACCAGAAATCAATTAGAACTTTCTGCTGTCAGACTGTGGGGGTAGCATCTAGAATCGGTATGTAAATTTAATGGCACTAAAATTATGGTTGAACTAAACCACAGAGTGCCCAAAGAAGGGAAGCCAGGTTCGTGTCATTAATTATTATCGCACCTTCGCTTTGAGCAGTAGAGATGCCATGCCAGCCCTTGAAATCAGAGAGGAAATCTCAGATTCTGCCATTCACTCTGCCGGCCTTTCAAAGAAATGATTGGTCCAGCCCCCTCCCAAGAAAATGGATTTTTAACATTTGGTCCTCAGAGGCTCAGCCCTGAGAGTGCTTTATTGTGCTGGGTTTTACAATGGGTTTAATATAGCGGGGTGCCAGAGGGCAGGAGGGAGAACCTTACAATGTAGATGAAGTAGGGGTCCTTTTAGGATGCAGACCCAAACTGGCCGCCGCGTGTTTTATTTCATCTCTTAGAACCTTCCTGATGGGGTTCGGTTTTTACGATGTGCGCGTTCCATGTTTGTGTGCCTTTTTTTTTCTGTTGTAAGTAGATCTAATTTATTTTAATTAAGAGAAAAAAGCATGCAAAAGCCTTAAAATTGGTGATGTGGTTTCCTGCTTTTAATACTAATGTTGTTCTTGATTTGCAAACAGCTTACAATAGGCATGCCTTGTCATCTGTTTTGCTGAGTGAGGTTAATATGAGTGACTCCCCTCCTCATCTGTGCCCTCCCTCTCTGTAAGAATAACTCACCCGCCAAATCGCATACTGTCAGTGCATACAGATCAAACAACTCACTTAGAAATCAGTTTGTGTTTTTTCTTTAAAAATTTTAGGAAGCCAAAATTATACAGCAGTTGTAGAATATTATCCAAAAATTACTTTCCAAACAGTAAAGGTGGCTGTCAATAAAAAAAAAAAAAATGGGAGAGACATTGCCAGAAGCCAGCAAATCTCTAAGCAAAGCTGCTAATTATTCTTAATGGGCAAGATGAGCACATTAAGAAACAAATGAACACACCAGAGAAATGATAAAAATCGACCTGGCAGACGCTCATCGCCCGGGTATTAGCCTTCGTATTAGTCTCATCATTTTAAAAATGTTTTGCTGTTCTTAGCTTCTGAATGGAATGAATCCAACTAGTTTTATTTACTGGCTTCTTTAAGCTTCTATCATTCTGAGCTTTACTTTATTTTTAGGAAAAATGGCATGTTTTGTTATTTCATTTTGGCTTCTTTTGTTTTTAATATGAGAGGCAATGGAGAGATTAGTTCTGAACCTATAGATCATAAAAGGACGCTAGTCAGCTACATGGGCGTTTATCTTTCTACAGTATACCAAGGGTGGGCTGTGTCTCTAGGCCTCTGTGTCTTGACCCCAGAAAGCTAGCCGTAGATCTCAGATTTACTGCAAAGGGATCCGTCTAAAAAGAAAGTAAGACCTGAGGTCAAATGAGCTTTTCGTCTTCAGGATTTTCTCAGACTCGTAAGTAGGTTTCCTTAAGGTTTTTGTTGGCTCTTAAGGTGCCTCACTGGCTTTAACCCGGGGGTTCCCATCCTGAAAACCATCTTTCCCTAAAGATACCACTTAATCCATACCCACGCTCCAAGAATACAAAGGATAGGTTAGAAATGGGATCATCTGGGTTACGCAGTTCTCAATTTTGTTTTAATTATTATTATTTTGTTATGTTATGACTATGCGTGTTTGGCCTGTGTGAATATCTGTGTTCTGTGTGCATACGTGGTGACCACAGAGGCCAGAAGAGGGCATCAGATCCCCTGGAACTGGAGCTATAGATGGTTGTGAGCCACTGTGTGGGCGCTGGCAATCAAAGTAAGCAGTCAGTGCTCTTAACCATTGAGCCATCTCTCCAGCCACTCAAATCTATTTTAAAATAATGTAAAAAACAACAACAACAACAATGCCCTTTGGTATTTCCCTTTTAGTGCTATAAAGAAAGAAACGCCTAAATATTCACATGTAATAACTACTCGAAAAGGTGTGTTGTAGCTGGTGAGGACAATGAGAAAAGGAGCAGGGGGAGAAAGGCAGGCTGCACTCTGATTGCTGCAGAGCCCTCTGCAAGCCATATTGAGTAGAAGTAGAACTGGGGTATGGAGAACTTGCCTATAATCTCAACCCTTGGGAAGTGGAGGCAAAAAAAAAAAATGGTCTTTGCAGGACGCGCGCACGCACGCACGCACACCAGACACACATGCAGACATAATTTAAAATGGTGCTTTTCAGAGGACCCAGGTTCAATTCCCAGAACTCACTCAATGGTTCAGAGCTGTCTGTAGCTCCAGTCTCAGAGGATCTGGTGCCCTCTTTTGGTCCCCAAAGACGTTGGGCACACACATGGAACATATACATATACATAGACAAAACACCCATACACATATAAGAAATAAATAATTTCAAAATTAATGTGATTCAAGGCATATATACAACCGATAAATTCAGTTACTTATTACACAGCAAGACTAATATTTTCAACAGCATTTTACCTACCTATAATAGATGTATTTGACCTAAAAGGCTTTTGTGGCAATTGTTTATGAGTATATATTTTAAGAATAAAAATAATCATAATTAGAACGGAACATCACTCCTGACACATGCCTCAGTCAGGAAGCTAGAAGTAGACATCTGGCTCCCGCTGAGTCACAAGCAGCTGCCGTGACAAGGGGACAGAGAGAACGACCCTGGCTCCATCTCATCTAGAAACCACAGGAAGGCTTTCCCGGCACCCAGCCCCTCCCACCGAGACTTTCTGGAAGGTGGATGCAGATCACAGAGCATGATTGGGTCTGTTGTGTTGAACATCATCCTGGTCATATTGACTCAGTTTGATTGGATTTCCTTTATTACCCTGAGGTGACACAGGGAGATGATAAAATCTATTATTGGACACAGTGCCATCCAGAAAGACCATCAAAATCTGACCTACGGGGTGCAGGAGCAGAATATCAGAGTTTATCTCTTAAGGTAATGTTTTAACGTAGCACTGCCATCTATTCTCTGTGATTCTTTTAGTATATTTCTAAAAGCCCTTCCGAACCACTAAGTATATTTCCTGCCCAGTTCTAAAAATAAAGCAGCCTAAATACCACAGTGAATTTTTCACTAGAAAATATAACTTGTAGAATATAAATATCCTTGCTTGCTACAGCCTGACCACCCAGAGTCGCAGGCTTATAAATGTATAAAGTATATAGTGTTAAGATGTTTACTAGAAATTATTAATAGGTTTTCTGAGTTATATAATTTAACTTCCCTGCGACTATTTTATAAAAAAGTATTACCTCCACTAGCAAAATAATATGTTTTGCTTGATAGATTAGTCATGTACTCATAGGACGCTACAGGTGTGCCGAGCACATTATAGCAGGCAGTTGGATACCATGGAAACTTGGAGTAGGGTGTGGCTAGGAGAGGGGACTTAATAAAAAGCAGTTGTCAGTTGACTCTACTAATTTTGTGCTTCTCTGAATGAAGATGTCAGCCGTCCTTTCCTGCAAGATGCTTCATCTAGAAGGCTCCTGAAATAGACAGAAACCGTAGGCCGATGTGTCATTTTAGTTAATCAAAACAAGTAGGGAAATTAGTCTCCTTTATTTTTTTAATGAATGTAATTTAACGGTATTTAATTTGCATACAGGAAAGTTCACCCAGAAAAAAAAAAAGAAGTCTGCATTATGGCACTTTTGTAAACCTCTACAAAGCCCATCATTAGGGGACCTAATTGATTTTTCCTCCCTACTCCTGAGGGGAGGAGAGCTATCCCACAGTACCTGCTTATTCACTCGGAGAAGAATGGGTGTGCCTGGTGGTGCAAGCACAGATTTGGGTTTAAGAATCCTGTGGTTCTGTTCTGGCAGGGAGATCTTGGCCAGTGTTTGCTTTGAACATTCAGGAAATGCGTTTTTCCAAGCAATAGGGGAACATCGCTGTCTGCCTGGTATCCTCCCCATGGGCCCAATTTCTTTCAGCTTGCAGCCTTCAGGAGAATTATTTTAGTTCCTGTTTATTTAAACTTGCCATACTCCAGAGGGGGATTGTGAGGCGTCTTATAGGAAATGTGCCAAGTCAAATAAATGAGAAGTGGGGGCATTCAGAAATTAGGAAGCCAGGGACAGAGGTCAGCACAGAAAATAAGACCACAGGAGTGTCTGGGTGTCGCAGTTGGTATATTTATTAGGCTCTACCCATCCAGGGTCCAGAGCAAAGAGAGAAATAGCAGCACTCACAGAAACCTATTATAGATCTGCAGTACAGCTCTTCCTGGTGTTGAACTAGGTGTGCTTTCTCCCAAGGGTCTTTGGATGTCACGCAGAGTTTCTTTAACGTAAACACAACTCTTCTACTTGAGTCCTGTGTCAGAGCAAGGCCGCAGGCCAAAGCGGAAGTTCTTCAAGGGACCTTTCACTAGTGTAGACAGAGGTCCTATTGGCTTGGTCCTGCCGCCCTTAGTCCCAGGTAAACACACAGAGACGTATATTAATTATAAATTGTTTGGCCAATGGCTCGGGTTTCTTATTGGCTAGCTCTCTGTTAGTTATTAACCTGTAACTATTAATCTATGTATTTCTACATGGCCTTGTCTTACTGGAGAACGCCTGGAGTCCTATTTTCCAGGTAGCTGCGTGGCATCTCTCCTTGTCTGGTAGCCCCGCCCATACTTGCCTGAATACTGGCCAATCAGTGTTTTATTCATCAACCAGTAAGAGTAACGTATATACAGAAGGACAGCCCCCACCGCACTAGGATGACTTTCTTCTTCATTGTTGCATTTCCTCCAAAGATGCTCCAGGTTTTCTTCCACCTCTCCTGGCCTCCTCCCAACACCGCCCCTCCTGCCCATCTTCCCTCCCTGTACAAGCATTTAGGAGATTGGACCCGCTTTAGTTTGGAAAGTCATCAAAGGCTGCCATTGCCCTCCTCACTGGCTGATGGGCATCTGTCTTTGGATGCCTGATTGCCCTGGGGAAGTGGCATAGCAGCTCATGTTCCCCAGCAGTGCCCTCCAGCACCTATCCCCTGGGCCCTGCCACGATGCTACCCTAGATGTTCCCCCCACGGGTGATTAAATCGCAAGCCGGGGAATGAAAAGTTCTCGCCAGTGCTGAGTTGGTATTTCACGGCACAACATTGACCGCTCATTCCTCCTTCTCATGTTGATCCCATTGTGATGAGAAGCCAGCATGTTTGTAGGTTTCTGTTTTAATCAGTTGATGGTCACTGCAGAAGTTTTCTTAACTGTGCCCCCGCAGATGTGAACAGCATCATCAAAAGCAATCAGGAGACTGGCGTATTTAAGGCTCACAAAATATCAAGCTGGTAAGATACCTTTCTGCCTCCTATCTGAGTGAAACTGGAAACTGCTTTCCTGATGCTATGGATTAATACAGTGATAGTAGATAATGCTGATTGAGCACCTACTGTATGCTTGATGCTATGTATACAGTGATAGTAGATAATGCTGATTGAGCACATACTGTATACTTGATGCTATGTATACAGTGATAGTAGATAATACTGATTGAGCACCTACTGTATACTTGATGCTATGTATACAGTGATAGTAGATAATGCTGATTGAGCACCTACTATACACTAGGCACTGTTCCGGGTGCCTCATTGAACCTTGTGAGACTCCCATGAGGCAGGCAGACACTCCGTTAAATAGACGAAAGCACCAGAACTACATATGGTGTAGAACACTCAAGTAATGCATTATCCACTGAGTTAGGGTTACTTGGTCACTTCTTGGCTCAGGAGAGTTTCGTTCTGTTTCGTTTTCATTTTATTTATTATGTGTATTGGTGTTTTGCCTGCATGTATGTCTGTGTGAGGGTGTCAGAGCCTCTGTAACTGGAGTTTCAGACAATTGTTGAGCTGCCATGTGGGTGCTGGGATTGAACCCCGGTCCTTTGGAAGAGAAGCCAGTGCTGTTAACCACTGAGCCATCTCTCCAGTCCACTTGATGGTTAAGATTATGCAGTGTGAGGTTGGGGAAAGCCTAGTTTGGAGGCCTTCTTAAGTGGCTCTGTTCCAGTGACGCACAGCCTGGGCTGGGCAGTCTTATACCCCAAGGGGATTCTGTCAGTCCTTGTGATGACTTGGGTGAGAGTGGACACTGTCACTACTGGTTTCTTCTGGTCCTGATGTCTAATGGTGGAGATGACTCGTAGCTTTGAAAACACAGCAGACCCCTCCATTATAGAAGCATGTGGCCCAGGGCATCAATAGCACCAAGGCTAAGACACCTTCTTCTATTGGTGGTTTTAATAGTCCAGGGGTCCAGTCCCTTTTGGTTCCGTTCATTCTTTTCCAGGCTAGGAGAACTGCTTTCCCCTGGTAGAACCACTGTGTGTTCTGTGATGCCCCACCCTGAACTAAAAGGAGAATGCCATCCCTACTAAGGTGTACTAACACGTGGAAATAGCTGCATCTGTGCATTTTCCTTTTGTGCATTTAACTACAGATTTCATCACAGTAACAGTTCCATCTGGAATTATTTTGTTTGTCATGTTATTCTGGCGTCCTTTGGTGTTGTAAGTTTCCTCTATGTCGAGGACACTTGCCTACCCTGACTGCGTAGTTTAAGAAAAACAGTTGGACGAACAAACACAATGGGTAAAAACCAGTGATGCTGGGTAGCATGGCCTGTATCTGTAATCTCAACACTTGGGAGGGAGACTGAGCAGAGCCCTTCCTCCATGGTTCACACAGCCGTCCCCTTCTGGAAAGGGCTTCATTTTGGGACATGCTTCTCAACCTGGTCTTTTAGTTATCAATCAAAAGTGCATTTTCTATGTTGTTCTCATTTACATTTATTTAGTGCTTAAGGTCATTTGTGACCATTTGAGTGTATTTCAGCATATGGAATCAGGGAATAATAGACTTCAACCTCACGCTGTGCAGGGAGATTGTGTTTTTACAAGACATAATGTTGTTTACTGGGTGTTAATAATCACTAATTAATAAACATATCTAGACTTCCAAAATGTTGCATTTTAAGGAATAAAAATGTCAAGTGTTTAACTTGGGGAGTGCAATAAAATTTTCTGTTATCTCTTCATAAAATAATTAAGTTACATAAAGTAAAATGTTGCTGTTCAGCACAGGGCAGATCCCAAATGCTTACCGCCTGGCTTTTGTTCAGATGTGTCTGTTCTCAATAATGCTACATCGAAATGGATTCTTTTGATACATGGGGCGACATAAAGGCATACAGGCTGTATTTCAATAACCATACCAAATTCCCTAATGAGAGGCTTGTTTTTGTTGTTTCTTTCTTTTCTACCTTTACCAAAGACTAATTGTGGTCAGTTTCCTCTTTTGTAAAACCTAAGAGCATTTTTATCCATCTAAAGCATCACAGGATGCAGGGAGGGGCTGGGAGGGGGCACAGTTGGTAAAGGGCTTGTCGTTCAAGCTTTAGGACCTGAGTTCAAATCCATAGCTCCTATGTTAAAACAAACAAAAATGTTAAAACAAACAAAAATGGTTCCATGGTATGTGCCTGTAATCCTAGCACTGGGGAGTAGAGACAGGTATGTCCTTGGGTCTGGATGGCCAGTCTAGCCAATAAGGTGAGCCTCAGGTTCAGTAAATAAATGGTTAAAGTGATCGAGGAGGATACCCAACATTGACCTCTAATCATGATGTGCATACACTCATTCACACCCCAACACACACACACACATTCACATACTCATACACACACCCCAACACACACATGCATGCACACACACTCATACACACCCCCAAACACACACGCTCATACACACCTCCAAACACACACACTCATATACACCCCAAACACACATACATATACTCATACACAACCCCAAACACAAACGCAAATACTCATACACACACCCAACACACACACACACACACACTCATACACACACACTTATTCACACGCACACACCCGGACACATACATACTCATACACACTCATACACACACACCGAGAACACACACACACTCATACACACACACCCCCAGCACACACACAAACTCATACACACACACTCACATACCCCCAGCACACACACAGGAGCGCACACAGAGGGTGTGGGAGGGCAGGTGAATGACTCAGTAAGTTGATCCTATAGGAAGGAGCTGCTTGACCACTTAACCTCAGCAGCTGAGGAAGGGAAGCCACCAGCCAGTGCCACAGAAATCAAGAGTTCCCCTTTCTGCCCACTGCTTTCCCACCCATAGCCAGTACAATGCGGGTGAAAGTATTAGTTCCATGAGAGAAGAAATAAAAGGAAACCATTCACAAAAGAGCTCAGATATAGTTCAATATTCTTTTCTAGTGCCTCAATGCATATGCAGAATTTCTCCTCCAAATTGGAGGTGTGGAATAACAGTAACGACAGATAACTAAGAGGTATTTACCATAGCTACAAAGCCCACACGTGAGCCAAATATTTCTGCTATTAAAAAGCACTTCAGAGCTTGACATGAAGTTTGTAACAGCTGAATGTCTCTTGTGACTTCATTTGCACAGGAGATGTTAAAACTGAAAGGGAAGTCGTGATATGAGAACTGCGAGCCTACGAAACAGGGCTTTTCTAGAGGAACGAGAAGCTGCCCAGAAATTTGACTGGCACCCCTTGCTTTGATTCCCTGATTCAGTGTCCTTAGTAAATGCTGTGGTTTGTCCTTTAGAGGTCATCTGATAAAGGCTTGGGTCCCAGCCTGTGGCTGTTAGAACCTTGAAGAGATGTGGCCAAGCTGGACAGTGGTGGCACACACCTTTAATTCCAGCACTCGAGAGGCAGAAACAAGCAGATGTCTGTGAGTTCGAGTCCAGCCTGGTCTACAGATTGAATTCTCAAAAAATAAGTAAAAGTTAAATTTAAAAAATAATTGAAATAAAATAAAAATAAATTATAATGTAGATATCTGATTGCAGGATATCCAATATTAGACCCTTAGGAAAGGTCCTTTGATTCCCCCAAGGGTGTTGAGAACCACTGCAGTAGATACTCCTAAGACCGTGTAAGCACATTATTAGTGCTTACTGGCAGGGACCTTTTGCAAGTGAGGGGCTGTGACAGCTGTTTCCTTTAGCATTGTAGTGAATCTGCCCCGATGTCATGAACACCTCCTTCCTTGCCCACTGGAATTTTTATTTGTTTGTTTTTAAAACAGGGTCTCACTATGTAGCCCTGGCTATCCTGGAACTCATTCTGTAGACCAGGCTGAGCTTGAACTCACAGACATCTGCCTGCCCCCATCTCCTGAGTGCTGGGATTAAAGGTGTGCACCACCACACCCAGCTTTTTTTTTTTTTAAAGAACAGTGTCATGCAGGGTGGTGGTGGCACACACCTTTAGTTCCAGCACTCGGGAGGCAGAAGCAGACAGATCTCTGAGTTTGAGGCCAGCCTGGTCTACATAGTGGGTTCCAGGACAGCCAGGGCTACTCAGAGAACCCTATCTCAAAATCCTCTGATACACTTTAATCCAGTCTCACTGTTAAACAGGGAAGTCGTGCTTGTGAAGGGTGGGCCACACCCACACTGGCCAGCCAGGGATCCACATACACGAAGAACTCTGCACACACATCTCATCCCCAGGATCTCACACAGCCAGCTGATGGCCCCCCTGCTCAACCATCCACGCAACCGCGCACTCATCTATCGGATGAGTCCGAGCTACGCCTTTGGGATTCTAAATATGGAGCCTGTTGGGAGTAGTTTGTGAACAAAGGAACCATCCTTCTAAATAGAGTGAGAAATTTATGAAAGAGCAAGGCTATTTACAGCAGCTCGATTGTTGGGTTTATCTGGAGCTGTCTTCAAAACTATCACTCGAACAAAGAAACACTTGGAGCGTTTGACGTCTGCGTGTTTCTGGGTCTTCCAGAATCAGAGAATAGCATCATTCCCTGGTTAAACTAGTTAAAAGTTAACACTTTTAGAAATATTGAACTAGCCCTGCTGTGGCAGTAAGATTAAATTTCACTTAAGAAAAGCAACCTTTTGGATTTGTTTGAAAAGTTGTCACTGAATTTAAGCAGTGGCTCTTATTATTATTCTTCATTAAACCGTGTGTATTTGTAAACTGTCCAACTTGTGCTTAGGGTTTGTGGAAGTCCTTACTTTTTTTTTACCTCTGCAGTGGAACACCAGGGCCTGCCAGTGGTCCTATTGCCATTCCTACCCAGGATGCACGGCTGCCTTCCAGTCTGTTTCCTTTAGAGGTTAAGCTAGGATCCAGTTGCTACTTTTCCAAGCCTCTTCCCTGACTCTCCTCATCCCTCCCACCGTTCCCCAGCCTCTCCCTTCTCCTTCAGCTGCCTATGGGCTTGTTTTCTGTCACCATCACAAAAAGACCTAAGATATTTAACTTATGCAGACAAAAAGGTTTGTCCTTGGTTTACCTTCTTGGGGAGGGGGAGGTTTCATCCAATACTGAGCGATTACATTGCTTTGGGTCTCTGAGGATTGAGACAGACGGCAATTTTGAAAGCATAGGACATCGCATACTGCTCACCTGGTGATCAGGAAGGAGAAGAAAAAGAGGGGGATCCAGGGTCCCCAGTGACCTAAGGCCTCCTGCTAGACCCCACTTCCTACTGGCCCCATCATCTTTACCATGGTGGGAACCAAACCTCAGCACACAGGCTTCATCCCACTCCATTTCAACTGCTTTTGGTCTCGGACTGGCCATCGGTGGAATGACTGTTGGTGCTGAAGTGTGCTGGTTGTCTCCATGCTTGTTGGTCTGTTCCTTTGCTGGCAGATATTTTGATCACTTTCTGTTTCCCAAGTGCTGGTCTAAGTGCTAGTGACACTGGGGAAGCGGCACCCAGGAAATCCGTGCCTTCTTGGAGTTGACATTCTAGAGAGGGAGGTGATTGACTTTCTTGAAGACAAGGGTTCTGTTTAGTATTGTTGTTGTTGTTTTTTTTCATTCCCTGAAGCAATTAGTGTCTATGCTCCCCAGAGTGTGAGAACTTTCAGAGTTTGTATTTGAAAGAAGTGGATCTGAACAATTTTTAGTGGAGGAAAAGTCAAGCTCCAGAGAGTCAGGCAGCAGCTTCTACATCAGATAGCGACTTCCATTTCAGGATGGCTTCTCAGGCGGACGTGCGGAGTGTCTGTAGACAAACTGACAGTGTGAGTAGGCATTTATCTGCTCTTTGTCAGGTTGAAGAGCAAGGTTAGTAGAAGGTAACTGAGATAAGGCGGCTGAGGGCTCTTTAGGAAATTTTCTGATAAAATATACCTGTTAGTGAGTTTGGCTAAAACTAGGGCAATGGAATCTTGAGAGGTGCAGAGAATTCTAGAAATGCTACGCTCCTGTGCCTTCTTTTACTGTCTGGCACACAAGAAAATGAAATTAGCGTGTGCAGATGCTCCTGCTCAATTAGCACTTGGGCTGACTTGCCAAGTATGCAAAAGAGCCCCGGTCCTTACTCTTGAGTTTTACCGTGAGGTAAAGGTAAATCATCCCTCAAGAGTGCTACCCAGTGTTCTGTATTTCCATGCAGTCCCCTTTTAATGAAAAGGAGCCAGGCTTTAACATTTGGGGACATTGCTTTATAGGGACACTTTTCTCCCAGAATAACATTGTATTGATTCTTTGCAATTTCTGATCCTTACTGTTTACGAAGGTCCAAATTTCATACCAAGAACTCCTGCATTCCGGTTTGAAGAGACAACTCTTTTTGCTTGTTTGTTTGTTGTTTTCAAAATTCCGCACTATAGAAATAATATATGAAGCCCTGTGACCATAGCCCCGTAGGTGAAGTGTTTGGTTTATAAGCATGAGGATTTGAAATTGATCCACGGTACCCATGTGAAAAAGGCAGGCATGGAGAAGTGCCCAGATAACCCCAGTGCTGCGTTAGCAGAGGCAGGAGGATCTCTGGGGCTCACTAGCCAGCTCTAATCACATGTGTGCGCTCTATGGGAGAGACTTTGTTTCATGAAACAAGGTGAGTAACACCTGAGGAATGACAGCCAGGTTGTCCTGTGGCCTCCCCATATGCATGTGCACATATGCATGCACACCTTCATAGTCACACAAAATAAACACATGTCAATGAAAATATCTTTACTTTCAAAGGAGTTCACTTTAGAAGGAAGGAACCCGGGACTGGAAAGCTGGTTCAGCAATTAAGAGCACTGACTATTCTTCCAGAGATCCTGAGTTCAGTTCCCATCACCCACATGGCAGCTCACAACTGTCTGTAATTCCAGTCCCAGGGAATCCTACACCCATGGCAAAACACCAATGCACATAAAATAAAAATAAATAAATTAAAAGGAAAGAAACCATCTTCAGGACACTTGAAAGTGACTATGTCGTAGTCTCTTGTGAAACACTAGCCTAACTCCCACCTTAACAATGGCCATTAATGCTCAGGGTTTTGCTCTTACAAATGATGCTACAGTGAGTCACACCTGCTCATACACTGTGGGGTATATGTGAGCCACATTTACAGAAGAGGATTCTGTGTGACTTACTTACTGTAACCTGCTCGTGTATTTTCTTACTTCTTGCTTCTCAGAATTTTCAGAAACTTTGTTGGTAACTTTGGCATTTTCATTGTGATTAGAAAAATTTATAAATCAACCCACTAAACCTTGACATTTTGAAAACTTGAATCTTCCTCTTCAAGAATGAGGTGCTTTCTTCTGAAGATGTTTTACTGGCATTTTCCTTTTGCTTGCTCACTTTATTTCTGGAAACTTTTGTTGGGCTTTTAAATAGACTCTCTGCTTCTATTGTATTGTGTTTTCCTTCCTCCTCCTCCTTCCTTTCTTCCTTCTTTTCTCTCTTTCTTTCTATTTATTCATTTAAGACAGAGCATCAAGTAGTCCTTGAATCCACTATATAGACAACAATGACCTTGAACTTCTGAATTCTGCCTCTGTCTCCCATGGGCTGGGACTCTGGGTGTGTATGGCTACACCTGGTTTATGATTTGCTTTGTTTTAGTTGACATTGTGTTTCCTAACCTGTTCATTTACGTAAATAGACATAAAGGTTGTAGGGTCTCCCGTGGTACATGTTCAGTCCCATTGAAGAGCACTTGTTACTTCTAACCAGTTCTCGGTAGGTCTTCTGTAGACTTCCAAATAGCCACAGGCATTGTCTTCCAGTGACTGATAACCCTTTCAGTTTTCTCACTCTTTTACTCTTTTCTCTAGGATAATTTAATTTGGTGAAAACTCCCTCTGTGATGATCACTGAGTGTCTGTAATGATAAACAGCACACTTGATGAAGGCATAGGTAACTATTTATTGTGGTGATTACTTACAAGGCAACCAGTCAGCAGCTTTTGCTACAGGACCAGAAGCCTGAAAGAGAGCTTGCCTGTCTCCTGCACCGCCTTTTATTACCACCTCTTTGGGCGCCTCTAGCCGCGCCCAAAGTGGGTATGGCTAGCGATGCAGTCCTAATGTCTCTTCCTACAAGTGTCTGTGTTGGGAAGCCTCCAATAGTTCACCACTGAGCATGCTTCAGCCTTTAAATTGGGCTATTTATTCATTGATTCTTGCTTTGAGATTTTTATCATAAATAAATATAGAACTTTGGCACATGACTCTGCAGCATCTGCGGAGATAATCAAATTGTTTCTCATTTCTCCTACACCAATGACTATTAACAGGGTTTTAGCAGTAAAATATGTCTGTGTTTCTAGTCACTTGGTAGTGTGTGTAGTTGTTTTAATGTGCTGCTCTTGCTGTGTGTGTGTGTGTGTGTGTGTGTGTGTGTGTGTGTGTGTGTATGAAGTCAGAGAACAACTATTGGGAATTGGTTCTCTCATGCTGCGTACTAGCTGCTTATATACTTTTGTGTAGTTCATCTGTCTATGTCCCGTCTCACAGTAGGAATGCTGTGGCTGTGGATTCCATCTACATCCCATCTCACAGTAGGAATGCTGTGGCTATAGGTGGGTACCACTGCATCCCATCTCACAGTAGGAATGCTGTGGCTATAGATGCGTACCACTGCATCCCATCTCACAGTAGGAATGCTGTGGCTATAGGTGCGTACCACTGCATCCCATCTCACAGTAGGAATGCTGTGGCCATAGGTGGGTACCACTGCATCCCATCTCACAGTAGGAATGCTGTGGCTATAGATGCGTACCACTGCATCCCATCTCACAGTAGGAATGCTGTGGCTATAGATGGGTACCACTGCATCCCATCTCACAGTAGGAATGCTGTGGCTATAGATGTACCATTGCATCTCACTTGTTTACATGTGTTCCGGGGGTTGAATTCAGGTGGCCAGGCTTGCACAGCTGGTGCTTATACCCACTTAGCCATCTTACCAAACCACCCCTTTATGAGTCACCTATAGTGCTTCTTCAATTCTAGATTAGAACACCTTCTACTCTATCGTTTTGTACATGATAGTGTTATAGTGTCAAGAAACAACAAAATTCCCATAATAATGAAACTGTGCATAAAAGTATATAAATATGAAAAAGAAAATAAAACATCAAATTGCAATAATTTGCTATAGCAAATGGCACATGCTTGTAATTTCCAATTCGTTAGTTGTAGCATTTTGTTGTCACTTTCTTACCAGCTGTCATATTCACAGAATTGTAGATGTTTGAGATAGAAAATATAATTCACTAGTACCTTTTATCCTTCTATCTGCCTTCTTTAAGTACTGTAGAATATACTGGTCATCGACACTGGGACTATTAGAAAAATGGGTCTCTCTTTGGACTGAAATGAGTTTATTTCAGCTAAATTCCAGGCAGACACAGCTGGAATGGGGTTTTAAATCAGTCTAGAAACATTGAAGTATTAAGTTGGAACAAGATCCCAAGCTTTAGAACCAGGATCATTCATAGCACTTCCTGGGCCACACACCCTGAGTGACAGACAGCACTGCCTGCCGCTGCTCTGCAAACTCTCCTGGGAACTGCAGAGCCTTCAAAGGTTCTCTCTGAGCTTGTTACGTTCTGCAGTGCTTCGCGGCTTTGAAGGGTTCTGTTCATGAAATCTGGTTCCAGGCAAGGGAAATGGCTTATTCATAAACTACTGACCTTATGAGCACCAGGACTTGAATTTGATATTCAGAACTCACATAAACACTCATCATCCCAACACTTTAAAAGCAGAGACAGGCAAGCCTCTGGAGCTCACTGGCTAGCCAGCCTAGCCTACCTCTGATTGGTTTCCAGGCCAGTGAAACACCCTGTCTCAAAAACAAAATAAAACCAACCAGCCAAACAAACAAAAAGCCCTGAAGTTGTCCTCTGGCCTCTGCATACATATGCAAGTGCTCCTCAGACAATCATTATACACATACATGCATGTATACCATCTGATGTATTCTCCTGAACTTTATAAATATCGTATGCTTTATAAAGAATTGAGACCTAACTTACAGGCAGCTCTCTGTTGTCTGAGGTTTATTCTTTTTATGTAGTAGAAATTTCATTAGAACCTAATTTTACTTTCCTTTGCCCTTTACCTGAGCCTTATTCCTTGTCTACAAATACAAGTTAGTTTCATATCATGATAAAAAAATTAACAAGCTGGTTAATCTCTCAAAAATTTGTTTACATGACATCCTGCTTTAATTTTCTATGATACTTCCTCTCTTTAGCTAAGGGAAATGTTTTTCAATAAAATCTTGAAACTGTGTGGTGCACCTTGATGTCAGAGTGAGTATTTAGTGTATGTATGGTCCAGGGTTTGATCCCTAGTACTCAAAAGTCAACTCTGTCTTTTGCTTCACTTTTACTTCCGTGAAGTGACCCATGTTCTTTAAAATTCCCCTTTGGAAATAAAGCAGTTGCTTAGTACTAAAGCCAAGACTTGTAGCTAAAGAGCATTCTAAATCTAAAGTTGTATAGATAGAGGGCTTCTGGGACAGTGCTTTACAAAACGGTCCATGATCCATCCTAGTAGAATTTCTTTGGGATACTTATTTTTAAAGTGCAGGCCTCACACAATTCTATAGAGTCCAGACTCATGAGTCTGACATCTAAACAATGTCCTCAGTTGATTCTCATGTATCTGTAGCACAGATCAGACTTGGATAAGCCCATTTTTGTCCTTAGATTATTGCTCAGATTAGTAAACTGAAAATGTAAAGGTAAATCTGTGGATATTCTTTGCTTGTCCTTAGGACATTTGGCTTGAGGTCCATGCTCCCCACTGTAAACACAGGAAAACAGTATGGATAAGAATATAATTTTGAATAGCTTGTCTGCATCTTGCCTTAGTTGATTAATAAAAAGTACACATCAAAGGTTAAAAAAAAGACCATAGGATAACCCTACATTAGTTCCTAAGCAGAGGTAGACCACATGTCTACCTCTGTACCCTGTTTGTAATTGCATGAGTCATTTTTGTTTGGTTGTCATAGTGACTAAATGTTATTGTTAGTACTAGGGTAATGGTGATGGCAAATATCCTTTGATACAATTGACAGTCCTACAGAAATGAATTTTCCTGTCTTACTGTCTCAATTGCTAACACGGTTTTGGTAAAGAAATACTAATGGCAGACCAGGTGAGAAAATGGAAATTCAGAAATATTGTTCACCTTTCTTTTATAGCATTGTCTTGCTTTGTGTGTGTGTGTGTGTGTGTGTGTGTGTGTGAGTGTGTGTGTGAGTGTGTGTAGGGAGGGAGAGTGTTATCTTTCACAAACATTCTTTAAATATTGATATGTATCTTAGTTTTTCTATTGTTGTGAAGAGACACCATGACCAAAGTAACTCTTATAAAAGAAAGCATTTACTTGGTGGCTTGCCTATAGTCTTAGAGGGTCAGTCCATGATGATCATGGCTAGAATCTGTCAGACATGGCATTAGAGCAGTAGCTGAGGACTTTACATTCTGTTCTGCAGGTAGCAGGCAGGGAGAGAGAGAGAATGGGCCTGGAGTAGGCCTTTGAAACCTCAAAATCTTCTCCTACTGACACATCTACTCCTATAAGGCCACACCTCCTAATCCTTCCCAAACAGTTCCACCAACTGGGAACCAAGCTTTCAAACATATGAGCCTATGGGGGCCATTCTCATTCAAACCACCACAGTATGGAAACAAATTTGTTAAAGAATAACATTTTAATCTGACTGGTTTATTCAGTCCAATGCAAAAATATATATAATTTAGTGCTTTCAATAGTCATTTTGGCCTCCTAGGGGATATGAAGGTGAGTAAGGCAAAGGCAAAAGTTGCTACCTTTGTAAAGCTCAAGATACTTGGACAGATAACAGACCAAGATGTAAGTCTGAGCAAGTGAAGAGAGGTCAGACTATGGCAGCAGCGGGGGGTGCTTCATGGAGGGTGCAGTCACTGAGCTTTGCTTTTGCAAGTAAGCAAGGAGAGAAAAGCAGTTGAAACAACTGTAAAAGTATAAAACCAGGAAGGAAACAACAGAATATGTAGGGGTAGAAAAAATGTGTAGGGAATTAGGCTAACGACTGTAATAGACAAGTCAGTTGAAAGTCGTTATATGGGGCTAGAGTGATGGCTCAGCAGTTAAAAGCACTTGATACTCTTATAGAAGACCCAGGTTTCATTCCCAGCACCCGCAAGGCAGCTCACAACCAGTTTCACGGAACCCAGTGCCCCCTTCTGGCCTCCCCATACACCAGATATGCATGCGGTATACAGACATACATGCAGGCACTCGTGCACAGGTAGGAGTAAAATGTCATTATATAGCCAAGAGAAGAGATGACTACATATAATCCCACCATTTGGGTGAATGAAGCAGAAAAAAAATCATGAATTCAAGTCAAATTTGGCTACAAAGTGAGTTGGGAGTTCAGCCTAGCTTATGTGTCAAGACTTTCTCAGAAAATCAAAACAAACTACAACAGGACGGGAGGGAGGGAGTGAGGGAGGGAGGGAGGGAGGTACGGAGGGAGGGAGGATAGTAGAGAGCTGGTGAGATGCTGCAGTCATGGGTGGTATAAAGCACATGATGGTGGGTATGGTGACGTCACGAGCAGTGGAACAGTGAGGGTCTATTCCCCACAAGAATGCTGGTGATAAAACGACAGACAGAGACTGTGCAGAGAGGAAGTCACGTCGTCAAGGGAAGAGGCAAGCATGTGTATGGCAGGCCACTTGGGCCAAGGAAGAAGGGATAAGTGAATATACATAAGAGAGCTTCTCAAAGCATCTTCCCCAGACCATCTGCGTCTCCAGGAAACACGTCAGAAATACGGTTATGGCCCAACCCAAAGAAACACAACCAGAAACTCTGGTTTTGAAGGCTGGCAGACTGTTTTAGCAAGCTGCGGACTCTGAAACCTGGTCAGTTGGAAAACCGTTGGTACAGAGGGAAGAAGAGGGATTGGTGTCCAGGCCACACGAAGGGAGACACTACTTCCTTAGGCAGTAGGGAGGGAGAAGCAGATAAAGAGGGGAAAGATGGTTTGACTATCCGGCTTCCAGCAAGCTTGTCTGCCGGGGATGAACACCTGGGATTCCCTGAGAGGTCCAGGCATGGATGCCATCCCAGCTTCCCGACTCTTGTCTCTTGGAATGTCTAATGGGTCCTCCCTCCTCCTCTCTCCCTGTCCAAGTCCTAACTGCAAGATCCCATGCAGTCCTCACTTCTGGTTAGTGCCCCGAACATGCCCAAGTACTTGGGGTGAGGCTCGGTTTAGATCCTTCCAGCCATATGTAACCAGCTTCTTTCAAGTGTCCCATCTTCCAAATAGACCTTTTGTTCTGTGGGGTAGGTACAATTTTGTTGTTCTCAAACGGTTCCTCATTTTGCTGCTGCTGTTCTCGGCATTCAGAGAGGCTCTACCAAAGTTCTGGGATGGTTTATAAGTCTTAGATTCAGATGGTGTCCTTTTCCCTGAGTGTCTAAAAGACGTTATTATAGACCCTTTTGCCTCATGGCAGTTTAAAGCCTATAAAGAAGGGGAGGTAATGGAGGGACAAGTGGCAAATAGGGAGTTGTTTAGAAGAATAGCAGCAATTGAGTAGTTTAGGTGGACATATCAGTGACTTGAATAAGCCCTCTCTGTGGGTGGGCTGTGACAGCACAGACGTGGAGAGGCGAGGTGAACAAAACTGTATGAAGGGTCTGCAGGTTCCTCTAAAGAAGAGCATTGATCGTGTCCATGAAGAGAATGCTGCAGCTTTCCCTGCTGCTGGGAGGGACCTCAGAGGTCATTGCATCAGCAGACACTATCAAGAATTGTGTGAGATGCTCAGCAGGTAAGGGCACTGGCTGTTCTTACAGAAGACCTGGGTTCAGTTCCCAGCACCCACATCAGGCAGCTCACAACATCTGTAACTGTAGCTCCCAGGGATCTGATGCCTCTGGTCTCCAAGGGCACCTGCACTTAAGCACATACACATCCATACATAATTAAAGGTATCTTTAGGATGTATTTGGAAAAAGAATCGTGTTAGAACACTAGTTTTGCAAATACACAAGAGGTGCTTTTTTCATTTTGAGACAAGGTCTGGTGTGTAGGTCAGGCTAGCCTCAACTCACTCTATAGCCCAGGCTGGCATCAGACTTGTAGCAGTCCTCCTGGCTCTGTCACTCCCCCAGTAATGGGATTAAATACATATGTCACCACCCCTCACAAGAACTGCATTGTTTTGTTTTTTTAGCATTGAAGATGCCAGACTATGACTTACTTACTGCAAAGGCAAACACACACACACACACACACACACACACACACACACACACACACACACGCATGAAGCAAGAAGAGGAATACTTTGCTTGCCTGCAGGCAGCATTCTCTCATGACCATGCTATGTTAATTAAGGTGAGCCCTGTCCACATGAAGTTTATTGCAAGCAAGGAAGACTGTCTCTGAAATCCTTACACTATGAGTTTTGCATCACAGGTCAGGAATCTTTCTAGAAGTTGATGTCCTTTTATGTTTCAACCTCAAACTCAAAACCAGAGTGAAAAGAGACAGTGTATCAGTGCAAGAGAAAGGGAAGGAAAATTAATATTTCTGAGCACTTACAGCAGTGAATTTTTCCTAAAGGGTGCTTTTACATGTGCTAGTCTATCGTCTCATTGTGAGCTTTTGGCTGGAAGGCTGCATTGTTTTGTTTTGAGCCTAGGGATTGAACTCAGGGTCTCCTCTTAAATGTTAGGCAAGTTCTCTTCCATCCAGCTCCGTCCCGGTCCTCATTCAGAACTCAGTGACAGTGTATAAATCACCATGTCAGTTTCATAGATGAAGGCAGTGACTCTCAGAGCATCCTCGGTCTCACTAGGGTGTAGGTGGATGCTGGCACTTTCACAGATGAAGGCAGTGACACTCAGAACATCCTCAGCCTCACTGATGTGTAGGAGGATGCTGGAGTTTGCACAGATGAAGGCAGTGACACTCAGAGCATCCTTGATCTCACTGGGGTGTAGGAGGATGCTGGCATTTACACAGATGAAGGGAGTTATGCTCAGAGCATTCTTGGTCTCACTGGTGTGTAGGAGGATGCTGGAGTTTGCACAGATGAAGGCAGTGATGTTCAAAGCATCCTTGGTCTCACTGGTGTGTAGGAGGATGCTGGAGTTTGCACAGATGAAGGGAGTGATGCTCAGAGCATCCTTGGTCTCACTGGTGTGTAGGAGGATTCTGATGCTTGCGCTCAGAGCTCTGTAACTGCAAAACCCCCTCACTCTGCTCTCTTATCCTGGTGAGACCTACCAGGCTTCTGCATCTGTAGATTTTGCCATTTTTCTGAAGCATAGGAAGTTCTGTGAAGGTGGGTTTTCAAATACATCTGGCTGTAAAACTGTAACAGTTGAAACAAAAGATTTTGACATTTTGATGCAACAAAATAGAGACAACAAAATTTTTACTTTAGTTTCAAGAAAATCATCGGAAGGATGTGGCCATAATTCAAAGGTTTAGTCCAAGCCATCTTTACAAACGCATGTATATGTCAGGTCATAAAACCAATGGCCAGGCACCTGGCTATCCCTCACACGAACCCCAGTCACTGTCTCTGTCAATACCTCTTTCCTCTCTACTCCTCATTTGAACCCCATTGTGTGTGGGACTTTGATGGACCTCCTGTTTTGTTACTGGCGTGAGACTATTACAGATAAAGTTTCTGAGAGTGTTTTGTGTACAAGCTTGGTTACTATCTCTCTCTGGGGTACATACCTATCAGAGAGAAACAAATAAATCATATAGAGGCATCCATTTGACTTTTTAAGGGATGTGCCAAGCTGTTTTCAAAAGTGCTGACTGCTTTACGTTTCCATGGGCAGTGCTAGAGGGCTCACACACTCTCAGAATCCTGTCCAGCTCTCCATACAATTGATCTTTTAAATTACAACCATCCTAAGAGTAGAACGGAATTCAGTGGGGTCTTACTTTGAATTCCCCTAATGGCTAATAATATTGAATAGATTTCCATGTCTTTATCTTCGTTGAAGTGTCTATCCAACAGTTTGCTTTTTTAAAAAAAATAAGGTTGCTTGTTTTCTTATTATTGACAAATTCTGAGAGTCCTTAGTGTGTTCTGGATATAAACTCTCTGTCAGACATGATTCACAAACATTTTCTTTCAGCCTGTGGCTTGTCTTTTCATTCTCCATACGCTGTGTTTCAGAGAGCAGACTTTTTTTTTTTCATTTTAATTTTAATCTAATTTACCAATTTGTTGCTTGATGGGTCATGTATCTTGTGTGGATCTAAGGAATCTTTGTTTAATGCAAGGTTACAAAGATTTTTCTCCTATATTTTCATTGACAAGTTTTATAATGATAGGTTTTTACATTTGGATTTATGATCCATTTTGAGTTAATGTCTGCATGTGGTGCAAGATATAGATTTAAATTATTTTTTTGAAAATACGAATAACCGATTGTCCAAACATATTTTATTCTTTTCCCATTTGAATTGCCTCCACTTATTTAGGTCTTATTTAATTTCTGTCATCTTTTGTCAGAATTACTTCTCTTTTATATGTTTGAGCTATTATGAAATTTTATGCTATTATAAATGGTATGGAATTGGAAATTCCAGTTTCCAGTTATTTGTTGCTTGTATAAAGAAATACAATTGATTCTTGTATTGATCTTGTATCCCACAAGCCTGCTACAACCATACTAGTAGTTTTGTTGACTCTCCCACAGCATATTCTATATAGATTATTGTACTGTCTCCTAAGAAGTGCAATTTGATTTCTTCCTTCCTTCTGGCAGCCTTTTCATTTCTTGTCTTACTGGATGGGCTACACCCTTCAGTGCATTAGGGAAGATTGAGAGGAATGTCCCTTTCTTCTTCTTGAAGTTATGGAGAAAGAATGCAGCCAATGTTAGCTGTTGGTGTCTCATGGATCATGCTTGTCAGGTTAAGGAAAGTATTTATTTTTTTAAAAGTGGAGGCATCTTGCTGGTCTGTGAGGAAATCATTTCTATTCTTATATTGCTGTTGCTGAGTTTTTTTTAATGAGAAATGAATGTTAGACTGTATCAAATGCACTGTTCCTGATGTTCATGTGTTTTTTATTTTTAGTTTGTTAGCACTGTGCATTATATTTATCAATTTTTAAATATCAAAACAACTCTCTTACATCCTTGTGATGAACCCCCCATGTGACTTTCCAGATGTGTTTTTATATTGTATGCTGTGGGCAGCTATGTAGGTATACATATAGAAATATATACACAGAAATGTGTGTTGCCCTTATCTACAGATTCGGGAGTGATGCCCCTCCCCTCGTCTACGACATCAGCATTATGTGTTTCCCTCTTCTTGCTTCTCCGACAATCTGACTAGAGGTTATCACTTTTATTGATCTCCAAGATCCTGTTTGGTTTCATTGATTTTTTTCTCCTATTATTTTTGTGTTCTGTTTTATTAATTTCTCTTCTAATCTTTATTTGCTCATTTCTTTGATTGTGTTGAGTTTATTTTTTAATTTATTTGGTTAGAACCTGAGTTCACTGATTTGATGAATTTCTTTCCTAATGTGAGTATTTATTGCTTTTAATTGCCTTCTAAGTACTTTGTGTCATCCTGTAAATATGTTGTATTTTCAGTTCTATTCAATTCAAAATGCCTTTCAATTTCTGCTTTGGTTTCTTATTTGGAATCTAGAATATTTATAAATATAATATTTATTTTCTCAGAATTTGAAGATGTTAATTAGCATATTGATTTCTAGTTTATTGTTGGTAAGCACTTTAATTCCATATGAGCAAGGATCATGGTTTTGTACAGACTTGATCCTGTTAAACTTATTGAAACTTATATTCTGATTCATAATAGATCTATTTGAAAATAATATGTACTCTGTCTTTATTAATTGAGTTTTCTATAAATATCAATTAAGTTATCTGATTGATAGCATTTAAAACTATCTGCCTATACCTTTGTTAATTTTCCATCTACTGTCTGATTAAGAGGAGAGGAGTATTAGAATTTCTGACTGTACCTGGATCTTGAATGTTTCCTTCAGCGTTCTCCAGTGGGGCCTCTTGTTACTCAGAGCATAAACTTGAGAGACGCTAAGCTAGCCTCCTCAACTGGCCCTTTAGTGTGGTGAAACAATCTCCTTTAACCCTAGTAATATTTTCACTCCAGAAACCTACTGTCTGAGGTTAAAATCTCTGTCCTGTCTTCTGACCAGCATCCACATGTCCTCTTCCATATTTTCACCTGCAACTCCTTTGTGGCTTGCGTATAAAGTGCTTGGGCCCGGATTTGTTAGCTTTTTCATCTTTTCTGTGGTACTGGAGCTTGGTTCCCAGCCTAGGACTCTACGACTGCACTATGTCCCCCAACCCATGGTCATTTGGATTTTTAAGACAGGGCCTTTCTAGGTTGCCCAGACTAGCCTCAAACTTGTGATCTTCCTGCATGAGCCGGATGACAGGCATGCACTACCGTGCCTGGCCAGATTTTATATTTAGTCTGATACTCCGCTTTTTAATTGACATGGCCAGGCCATTTTCATCTAATACAATTACTGATATGGCTAGGTTTGAATCTGTGATCTTGCTTGGTGCTGTTTGTCTCATCTGTTCTTTGTCCCTTTTCATCTTTTTGTTCCTCCGATTAGATTAGTGTGGTTTTGTAGTTCTGTGTTTTTAACATTTTTGTTGTCTTATTAGCTATAACTTTATTGCTCTTATTCTCGCTTTAGATTTTATAGTATAGATTCTAGGGGAGAGGGTGCTTGCCTGTGAAGATGTATGTGGGGACCAGAGGTTGATGACAGCATATTAGTCCTCTGTTATTCTCCCACCTGACTTTTTGAGACAGGGTCTCTCTCGCTGAACCTGGAACTCATCATCTTGGCTCCACAGGCTAGCTGGGTGAGCCTCTGAGATCCGCCAGTCTCTGCCCTGTCCACAGTGCTGAAGTTACAGGCTCATGCCGCCACCACTTCCAACTTGTATGTAGGTGCTGAGGATTCACAGTCAGATCTTCATATTTGCACAGTAATCGCTATATCCACTGAGCCACCTTCCCAGCCCCTGTAGCATACATCTTTAATTCATCAGAATCTATCCTCAAGTAATATACCACCACAGGTCGCTGTAAAACCCTCCTAGGAGCATGTATCATTCCTCGCCTCCATCTTGATGCTCTTATTTGGCATTATACCTGCTTATGCATGTTATAAATGTTGCGATACTTAGCATGTGGTTAGCTTGTCCTCCCATTGTTTAAGTCAATTTTAAGACACACATATTTACCTGTAGAGTTATTATTCTTGATTCTCATCATTCCTTTGTGTGGCTACCTCTCTCCATGTACCATTTTTCCTTCTGCCCGAAGGATTTTCTTTGACATTTTGGGGGTGTGCAGGTCTGATGGAGGTCAGTTCTTTCGGGTTTTGTCTGCTGTTTGCTTTAAATACTTCTCTCTTTCTCTGAGTTATATTTCCATTGGTCGCACGACTCTAGGTAGACAGGTTGCTGTTTCAACCCTCCCAGGGCTCCGGGGCTGTGCCCTCTTCTATCCTCTGTATCCTCTGTATCCTCTCTATTCTCTGTATCCTCTTTATCCTCTCTATCCTCTCTATCCTCTCTATCCTCTCTATCCTCTCTATCCTCTCTAGCCTCTCTATCCTCTCTAGCCTCTGTATCCTCTCTATCCTCTCTATCCTCTGTATCCTCTGTATCCTCTGTATCCTCTCTAGCCTCTCTAGCCTCTGTATCCTCTCTAGCCTCTGTATCCTCTCTATCCTCTCTATCCTCTGTATCCTCTCTATCCTCTGTATCCTCTGTATCCTCTCTATCCTCTGTATCCTCTCTATCCTCTCTATCCTCTCTAGCCTCTCTATCCTCTCTAGCCTCTGTATCCTCTGTATCCTCTCTATCCTCTGTATCCTCTCTATCCTCTGTATCCTCTGTATCCTCTCTATCCTCTCTATCCTCTGTATCCTCTCTATCCTCTCTATCCTCTCTATCCTCTCTATCATCTGGCAGCTTTTTAACTAGCACTTCTTTCAGTTGGTTCAGTTATGATGTGGCTTGTATTTTTCTTCACGCTTCATATGTGCAAGCTTTGCTGAAATCTTTATCTTTGTGTTAATACTTTTCACTAAATTAATAAAGTCTTCAGCCATTATTTCTCCTAGTATTTTTTTCAGCCTCCTCCCTTTTCCTGCCTTTTAAGAGCCCAAATATTAGATCACTTAAATAGGTCTCCCAGTTTACTTACACTGTGTTAAAAAATTACTTGGCTCCATATTTTCTATTTTGGATAGATTTAAAATTTTGCAGTTATTTATTTACTTATTTAGCGTGTGCGCTTGCCTGCTCAGAGGTCAGAGAACAACTTGGGGGAGTTGTCCACGTGGGTTCTGGGAGCTGAGTTCAGATCTCTGTCAGGCAGCAAGCACCTTTCCTGCCTAGTCATCTTGTCGGCTCCATTTCGGGTAGTTGTTATTGCTATCCAAATTCTCTGATCATTTCCTCTGAAATTTCTAACCTCCTGTTAATTGAGTCTGGTTTTATTTTCCTCAGATATTTTATTTGCATCTTACAAAATTTCAGAAGTTTCTAAGAAAGTATCTGCTATGTCTCGATACCACATTTGAAATACATTATGTTCTACTGTGAAGCATGTTTTCATTCCTGACACCTGTGTCAGTTCTGGATTGACCCCCAATACTCTCTGTCTCTCTGCAGTCTTTGATGATATATTGAGCATCTTGAGCTTTAACTTGCTGGGATCTAAGTGGTTTTTTTATTTATTATTATTATTCCTGAGAATATTTTTGAATTTTGTTCTGGGATACAGTTCTGTTAAGCTGCATTCATCCCTCACTTTAGGATTGTGCTCTTACAGCTGCTTCATGCCAGAAAATCGGCATTTCCTCCAAGGCTAATTATTTCCCACTTCTGAGCCAAGATGATTCTGGGGTTTTGTGGGCTACCTGATGAGAGCCGGCACCAGTCCTGCCCTGTGTAAGCACTGGCCCTGCCCTGTGACCTCTGGTCCAGCCCCCAAACATTCTTATATAGTTCTTTCCAAACCTCAAGTAGTTTATACACACATGCACATACAGTGCACACATACACACACATGCACACACTCACACATATACACGCACATGCACATACACACACACATATACACATGCACTTACATACACACATGCTCACACATGCGCGCGCGCACATACACACACACACAGAGTTGGCTCCTTTCTGAATGACCTGAGAGTCATCTATGCCTGCCCTGAGTTCTTTTTGTACAGCTCTCTTCTCTATGGTTCTCTGTTCTGGACACCTTGGTTTCTCCAGTCCCTACATTCCATATATTTAGCTCCAAAACTGCTGGGTCCTCTCTCATGTATTTTCTCTATGATGCAACCTGGGATCTTCCCCAAGGCATTAAACTGAGGTAACTGTGGTTATTGTATTTGTTCATCATCTTTCATGGGTTAATGACTGTTGCTACTGGCCAACATCTTGGAAACGTGTGTGTGTGTGTGTGTGTGTGTGTGTGTGTGTGTGTGTCTGTTCTTTCTAAATTGTTTGAGTTGTCAGTCCTTTTAGGATAGGATGTAAAAGAGGCCCCTGTTATTCCATCTTTGCTGGAAGCAGAAGTCTTTAGACAGTATTTTCAGTAGCTTTCCCATCAGTTCAGAGAACGACTTGATAACAGGATCCTCTAGTTACTGAATGCCTTCGTGTACTAGGCGGGTGCTCATTCAGATGTTATGTCAATGGAGCAGCTATCGTGTGCAGGCCTAGGCATTGGAGATGCATCACCGCCCCAGAGGTTAAGAGTGACACCTGTGCTGGTTGAAATAAGAATGGCCCCCATAGGCTCATATAGTTGAGTGCCTCCACCCCAGGGAGTGGAACCCTTGAAAGAGAAACGGTAGGAGGTGTGGCCTTGTTGGAAGAATGTGTCACTGGGGGATGGCTTTTAAGTTTTCAAAAACCCAAACCCTGTGTCACCCTCTCTCAGCCTTTGCACCAGGATGTAGCTCTCAGCTCCTGCTCCAGCACCTGCTGCCTGCCGCCATGCTTCCCACCATGGTGGTCATGGACTATGTCTCTGAAACTGCGAGGGAGCACCTACTTAAATGTTTTCTTTATAAGAGTTGCCTTGGTCATGGTGTCTCTTTACAGCAACAGAGCAGTGAGGAAAGCAACATCCTTATGATCATTGTATGGGGGGGGGGATAAGCAAAGGTGGTAACTTAGCTACATAGCACAATAAAGGTTAAGTGCTACTAGAGAAATCCACAAAGTAAGATAAAGATAGACAGAATGCTAGTGCCGGACAGAGAAGGTATGGCAGTGGTTTTAAAGAAGATGGTCAAGGAAGCCTGTTCTATAAAGGTAAAACCCTTGCACAAAGGCTTGAAGGAAGGGAGGATGTGAGTATCTGGAGTATCTGGAGGAGAGGTACTTAGAGCAGGAAGCCAGCACAGAGCATGGCAGGTGCTTTTAAAGCATCCATGGAGAAGCCACTAGAGCAAACAGAAAGAGGAGGGAGCAACAGGGAACGAAATCAGGCCTGCCTAATGGAATGGGATCTGTTCTCCTATCGCAGGGAGGTAGACAAGGTTTCTGACCTAATGTATGGAATAGATGTGTGGTGTGTGTGTGTGTGTGTGTGTGTGGCTATGTATGCATGTATGTGTGGCCATGTGTGGTATGTATGTGTGTGTGTGTGTGTGAGTGTATGTGTAGCCATGTGTGGTATGTATGTGTGTGTATACATGGCTATGTGTGGTGTGGATGTGTGTGTGTGTGTGTGTGTGTATACATGGCCATGTGTGGTGTGGATGTGTGTGTGTGTGTGTGAGAGTGAATGTGTGGCCATGTGTGGTGTGGATGTGTGTGTGTGTGTGTGTGTGAGAGTGAATGTGTGGCCATGTGTGGTGTGGATGTGTGTGTGTATACATGGTCATGTGTGGTATGGATGTGTTTATGTATACATGGCCATGTGTGGTGTGTGTGTGTGTGTGTGTATACATGGCCATGTGTGGTGTGGATGTGTGTGTGTGTATACATGGTCATGTGTATTCGTGACTATGTATGCTAGTCCCTGCATGGAGCAAAGGTGCATTGGTAGAGAGGAACTGGAAGGACCAGATCTTTAGATAATGAAATTGTCTGTCTTTCCAAGAGAGAAGGCCAACTAAGCAGATCTAGGAGACGCCATTTCCTTTATGCACTATGCAAACAGTACAACTTCAGGTATTTTCTGAGGGGCCAGGGAATTGGCCATCTTTCTCATCCCCATTTCATAGACAACAGACAGAGCAGCTGAGTAATTGTGCAGACTCACACAGCCACTGAAAGTCAGAACCAAGGTTTGAACCTACGTGTGTCTGTTGCATCAACAATTCTAACTACACCACCACATTCTGTGCCTCGTGGTTACAGTTTGAGGGACATCCTGAGCTAAATTTCTTGAAAACCAAGGAAAGTGCCTCTTGGAAATGTTTTGTGGGCTGTGTGGCCATGTAGGGTGTTTTGGTTCCTTTTAGACTCATCACACGGCCTCTGTGTTATCCATGGCCAGTTGCTGCTCAGTCCTCATCAGTCCAGTTAGCCTGTGTTGAACCACGAGTCTGAGGCGCCTCAGGGATCCAGTATCCAATGTCAGCACAGGGTTCCCTGTCATTTGTCTTCTTTTGCCTTAGCAGTCACATATGAATCAGAAGCACCCAATAGTCATTGGCAAGATGGTAAACTGCAAGTGATTTTAATACTTTCTGTCAAAATGTATATGATGAATATATTGCATTTATGATCTATGAAGGTCTATTAGAGATCTGTACTTTTTGTTGCTTTTTTTTTTAAAACAAGATCTTGCTATGTAGTTCAAGTTGGCCTCGAACTCACAATTCTCCTCCCTCTGCCTACTAAATGTAGGGATTACACGCATATGTCACTACCTCCAGCTACTGAGTTTTTAAGCCATCTTGTCTGCAAATAAACTTACAACTCTAGAGGACTCTCGAGTTTCTGATTGGCTGAGGAGGCTTACTCTCCTCCATGTCGAAGTCCAGGAAAAGCTGGTGGTGCCAGGTACCAGAGAGTAAGCCTTTATCTTTAGGGACTTGCTGGGCTCCTTTGTCACTTGGCTGTTCCATGGGCCTAGGAAGTAGAAGAACACAAGGGCTAATGTGTAAAGCTTGTCCCTGTGTCACACAAGGTAACGTTTTCCTCAAAAGCCTTCCCCAATGTGTCCAGATGGCTCCCAGGCCATCTCTTCAACAACAAAGCTGGAGCCCAGGCACAAGGCCTGACACACAGTATACAGTAGGCACTCAGTAAGTGTGAGTCGGAAGAAAAAAATTGAGTGACCAACTGGCCCTTGGCCTCCTTGGTACCATTTATGTCTATCAAAGTATATGAAAAGAAGTTTTGGACTGACCAGAGTTAAGTCTCATTTTTGCATTCAAACATGACTTTGTCTCCGGAAAAAGAAAAGAAATGAAAACCCCACCCAAAAAAGCAAATACAATTGGCCAGGAAAGATATGATTGCTCAGTTCATCTCTAAAGAATCAAAGTTTAAAAAAACTTTTACTTTTACTTTTAAACTATAGTATAACCACCAAAGCCGCAGAGAAAACCTGTCTCTAAAAACCGAAAAGAAAAGAAAAAATACATACTGCAGATGACAGTTTTGGTGTGTGGGAGAGAAACATTCCTTGAAAATATTTATTATAGCTGGGCAGTGGTGGCGCATGCCTTTGATCCCAGCACTCGGGAGGCAAAGACAGGCAGATCTCTGTAAGTTCAAGGCCAACCTAATCTACAGAATGAGTTCCAGGGCAGCCAGAGCTGTTACATAGAGAAACCTTGTCTCTAAAAAAACAAACAAAAAAAATTGTAATAAAACGTTAATCATCACAGCTATCATCTGTGAGCCCCTGGTTGACTTTGGCAATGTTGCTGGAGTCTTCCATTGCATGCTGTTAACTGTTGTTATTAATATGCAGTTTAACACCTGAGCCTCTTTTTTGGGATACTGTCAGTAGGGAGGAATTCTGAAGTGTGCTTAGAGGCCTGAGAACCTCCACATAGAGGCAGACTGTTCTTTCCTTCGGTCTTGCCATGTTGTCCATGTGTCAATAAGAAATATGGCTGACATGGCAGGTAAGAGGTGGATACACAGTAAATTTCACATGACTTGTTTCTGTGAATTCATATTTCTTTATAAATTTATATTCTGGTTGGATGGAGAATGTTACAATTTTCATTTTCCCCTCATTGTTGGGAAGGGTCAGGGTCATTCTAACGACTGAGGTAAGGGTCTACTTTGTCTCCAAGAACCTCTAAAACCTAGCAAAAACTCAACTCTCCAGTTTCAGTAGAGAATTTGTCCTCCTCCACATTTAAAGACAAAATAAAATACAGAAGACAGTTACTTCCTAGGATTTTTTATTATCTTTTGAAATAATTTGTACATACCTTTTAAATATTTCCGTGTGCCACAAAAAAATAATGTTAATAGCGCAAAATCAAAAGTTTAAAAAAAATACCCTAAGTATAATTTTTAAAATCTTTTCCTCCTCAAGCATTTTACGATGGGATAATGAGACAGATGTCTCTCAACTGGAAGGACATTTTGACATTGTTATGTGCGCTGACTGGTAAGTACATAAAAATCATAAAACTCCTGTTAGGGGGGAAAAATAGCTTTGCTGGAGTAATTGGGCCGTGCTGCTTTGCTGACGGCTAAGCAAAGTCAACAAACGAAGCACAAAGCCACCTTAACCTCAACAAATTAATATTCATCTCCATGTGACAGTTAGGAGGTAGTCTTCTATCACACAGTAAGTTCTACCACGTTATTTCCCAAAGATTGA
Organism: Mesocricetus auratus; assembly: GCF_017639785.1. NCBI lineage: Eukaryota > Metazoa > Chordata > Mammalia > Rodentia > Cricetidae > Mesocricetus > Mesocricetus auratus. The sequence continues at coordinate 87,878,489 of NW_024429266.1, forward strand.
TTTTCAGAAGCATTTCCATTTTCTGGAATTGCCTCTGTTTCATGCTTGATGTACCAGTAAATGGACGACTTAGGCAAATTGCAAATAATTATGGCCCGGAGAGAACAGTCTGGAGAAAAGGGAGTCTATCAACACAAACAGCTCAATTAGCTTACTTCTTGGGAGAGATCTGATATAAGGGATATACATGTGTACACACGTACATACTCTTGGGCAAATAAACATATCTGTGAAATGCCTTGGGGGAAATAGCCTTTCTTAAAGTGTGTTTGAAGTCTAATGTTTTCAGCAGGCTCAGAGCTCACTCTTAGTTATACAGAACACCAAGATTGCACAATCACATTTTATTCTTATGCAAATAACATCCAAATCTGTCAGGTGTCTGATCTTTTTAGGTACATTTACCCTAGACATTCTTACCCTTAGCCCCATCTACTTATTTGTTAATGGGAGCCTGAGCCCTAGTTGCAGGATTCATATGCATAGACCTTTGCAATTATTCCAACTAATTTTGTGTCTTTCTTCATTCAGCCTGAGTAGTTATTTCAGGTTATGGAAAACATGGGCCATAGGCAAGTGTTCTCCCTACCCTAGGTTAGATCTTACTTGGAGTTTCCCCATCATCATGATTGCGTTAGATTTGAAAACAGCAAGTTCAGATTCCAACCTTCTGTTCCACTGATGAGCTGGATCCTAAGACCCAGTACCCAGGGTAGGTTTCAGCCAGAAGAAAGCAGATACATTCTTTAGGAAGTAACTTTGTCAGTATTCAGATATAAGTTCCAGTGGCCAACCTTCCCACCAAGTCAATGGAATTAGGTTAGGTTTCCTGTTTTCGTTTTGTTTTGGAGACAGGGTTTCTCTGTGTAGCCCTGGCTGTCCTGAATCTCAATCTGTAGACTAGGCTGGCCTTGAACTCAGAGATCTACCTGCCTCTGTCTCCTGAGCACTGGGATCAAAGGCATGGGCCACCACCACCGGGCTGTTTTTTTGTTTGTTTTGTTTTTTAATTCTCCTTCCTCCTTCTATTACTACTAGTAGTATTACTTTCTTGGACTTAACAGTAAACAGTAGGTATTTTGTTCTACTTTTAGTAAAATGTTTCCAGTTTTCCAGGGTCGTTTTAGTCTCCTTGCTCTAATTGCTAGACACTTTTTTTTTTCCAAATACAAGAGCAGTCCAGATCTCTGACTGATCAGTGACAACATGCCTCCATGCTACACTCCCCCATCAAAAAAAGGAGCTCAAACCAACCCACGTGGTTTACCAAGTAATTTAGTAAATGCCCTTCCTCACCGAGCTTGAGAAAGGATCCTCCAGGTTTGGCTGTACAGATGAAGATAATGCGGCCAGGATTAGATGAGATTAACATGAGTCAGACCAGAGAGCGGCGGCAAGATGACAACCAGGAGCAGTGTCTTCCGGAAGGTTCAGATGAGGGTCACACCCGATGTGCTCTGATGATGTGGGAAACGCAGGACTGGCCAAGGGATTTACTGTTAAATTGTCCTTCACGCAAATATCAGAACAGCCTGGCTTTGTCATACTTTCGTTGTGGACATTCATACCCATGCCATCTTATTTGTACCAGAGGAAGTAGCAGAAGAAGTAAGAGTTAGGCTCTTTCTGAATAATATTCTCAGGTTTAAAATAGCTGCACAACACAGTCCCCCCCCCCCACCTAACCGATGATGAGGTCTTATAGAATTGGTAAACATGGTGCATGTTCAGTTTAAGGCTTTCATTACAGATATATAACACAATGCAATCTTATACACATGCATCTGGTGGCTGTGTAAGAATTATTTATGGAGTCAAATGAACTAAATACCCGAGGCTTCATTTTATAAATGGCTTTTCTATGCATGAATCGATGGTTAAGGTTTTTTTCCCCCTGGTGTTATAAGTGCCCGAATGTCAGCCTGTCTGTAATTTCCCATTTGTAAATGTAAAACATTAAGCTACTCTTTACGGTGACGCTGATATTATTTCCAAAAGAAATGCTTTGGTAATGGTCTCTCTTTATATGCACGGAGATGGCTAAGCCGCTTAGAAACTTCCAGAGTAGGGTGATGTGTAATATTCATGCTGTACATCTGTCAGTGAAGCGTGGTGTTCCACATACATCCAGTTGGTTTGGAGTTGCTCCACAGGAGTTACTGCATGGATGTTGCTTCTATGGGGCAGGAGGACCATGCTGAATTATTTAGGATGTTTCAGAGGAGTGGAAGAAAGCTGCCCGTAGATGCTGCCTCCACGATGAAACCTGAAATATTCGATGCCGTAAAGAAGTGCCACATTTCAATAGATCACGTTGTCTCTCGTAACACCCTTTGTCATCTTCAGTCAGTGAGAGCTGGAGAGGGGCCATATGAAGCATGAGGTGAAGTTTGAATATTAGGCACATGGATTAAATTCTTACTGAAGCACTTCCAGCAAGGGTGGCATTGTCTGATTCGTTGAATAGCTATCCCGTAGTACTTCTTGATCTCATTTACATGAAAACAAGCTCCATTCATTCACCTATCCCAAACCCACACTGTGGTTCAAGTAAAATGCACATGATTATGGAGAGTGGTGATGTGTTTATGTTCTTAAATCATTCATATATTCCTATATTTACATTCAAATGTTCATAAACCTGTGGGTGGGGGAATAACTCATTTTCCAGAAGAGACAGTCCCTTACCCCAGATCCAAATTTAGTCGCTCAACTAGATTATAAAATAAAAAGGCAAACTGTGAAAGCTAGTTATTATTTCACCATTCAGCATTTTTGACAATGAAAAATAGTTTCATGGTTCAATAGTTCCTAAATAACTTGTAAAATGTCAACTTTGAAATAAACAGAAAGAAACATGGAGGTACAGTAACACCTATAAGAAAAAATGGGAGGGCTGTTGACAAACATCAAAATATTAGAATATTTAACCACAGGGGTAGGAGAAAAAAAACCTGCACATTAAATTCTTCCATTGATTTGTTCAGTGTTGAGTTTAATAAAAGCATTCCTTTCTGCAGGAATGCAGTACGTACAGCCCATCCTCTCTGTGTTGTGAAGAGCAAGCCTTGCTAATTCTTAGCTTGCCTTTCCAGACTCTGGTTCAATCACACTCATAATCGGAGAGTCTGGAAGTAGCTTCCATTTATCTCTACCATTTGATGGTTCTCCAGTTTATTGTAGTTCTGCAGATGTAGAAATGACTTTGTGCATTTGAGTTCTCACAATTCTTAGGAAAAAATATGTCTGAAATGCCCACTGCCTGATCTGTGTAATCGGATGCATAGGACAGTCAGCCCATCCATGAGGCTGACGCTGAGGGCTTGGGAGAGGAAGGAAGCAAGTACACAGGCCTGTTACCCCCCCCCCCTTCACAGGCCACCTCGCTTGTCCCTGCAGAATCTTCGCACTGATTTCAGACTACAGGTTGTTCCCTTTTCCCAATTCTCTTTACTTTCTTCTAAATGATGGGGAAAAAACCTGTTTGGCTTTTAAGTTGTTTTGTGAAAAAGTTTTTTTCCTCCCTCAAAATGGAAATGCTGTGGGCTCTGAAAGTTCCTCGTCTCCCAGCTACTGTGATGACAGCCAGCCTAATCACTACTCACTATCCCTGGCCCCAGAAAAGGTCTTTAGCCCCAGCGTAATCAGCCCTTTCACTTCAGCTGGGAAGATGGCCTCTGTGAAAATCCCTGAAGAGCCCGGAATTGCACAAGTGTAGGGGCAAAAGCCAAGAGAGGTTAGAATGGGACCCCACTGGGCACTACCTCCAAAATAGGTTCATGAATGCAGAGAGAGACTGCCCCTCTGTTGAAAGCGAGATCCGAAACAGCCGACCTCACCATCAAGACTGCATCGGGGTCTTTCTTCCGGTGCATATTGACAAGGAAGAAACATCTCCTACTCTCTGTATGAATGAATGAATTCTCTAGGAGGAGAGTGATACAGGCTCCTGGCCCGGCAGACAGCAGATTCTTGAGGATGTCCCGAGGACTCAACACCTTCCCTTTGTCAGAAAATCGGATTCAGATCAGTGGAACAAAGCGATCATTGCTGCCGCAGGCAATGACCTGGAGGAAGAAGTCCGCGTGCCGGAGAGTGTGTGCTTTAATGACCAAACTGGACTGTCAAGGTATTTTGATCCGTAACTAAAGGGAGAGTTGAAAGGTATCTCCATCCCCATCACTGACCCACTCAGCCTTTTTAAATAGACCCACTTAAGCTGCTGCTGTTCTCCGAGCCATTAGGACTTATTTAAAGGGGTGAATTTTCGGGAGATTACATATCACTCCCACTAAAGCACATTGAAATTGCCCATATGACGACGTAGCCTACAAAGCGTTATGAATTCTGCATGGAAGCTAAGTAGAAAAGTGAGCTTGCTTGGAATAAAGATCTTTTTTAGAGGACTACAAGAATTACTTTTGGGAAATTTGATTTGGAACGATGGGGTAGATGCCATTACCTTTGAAATGACTGTGTTTGGAATGTGTTCCGGGTGTTAAGCTGCACTTTACAGTTCGCTGTGATGTTAACCTCTTTGTCACCATTACGAAGGCGTAGTAGAAAAGGCTGCTTTGTAAGGGCGTGCTGGAGGCCCAGCCAGCAACATGCTGTTCATCATTTCCTAAGAGTCTCACCAGCTCTTAGAACACGCAGAAATAAACCAAGAAGAGGCCTCTGCTTAGCTGCAGCTTATCCAAGCAGCCAGAAGTCTCTTGTAGGTCTACATGACCACCAGAGTCAATCTATCAGCAATGTCAAACTGCAGATATTATGTAACCTCCCTAAAGAATAAGACTGGATGTCCTGAAACAGCACAATTTGTAGAAGACTAGTTCCAGCCTGATGTGCTCCTCATCAGTCTTTAATGATTTCGAATCGTCACTTAACCTGACCTCGTGGGACATCTTTGTAGCATTTAAATTAAGCATATTCTTTGCTCTAGGGTGTAAGGATTGCAACTTTATGAAAGATAATGCTTCCCTAGGTTATCCCGGTTGCTAGGCGGAAATGAGGTTTATGCATAGTCAGGAGCTCAACAGAAGAGGGCCCTGTTTCCATCACCCAGAGGCCCTTTCCCGAGGAGAAGATAGAGCTTGGGTCCGACACCCATCCATGTTGACTACTTCAGAATCAAGCCATCAGTCTCTCTTCCTCCTTCCTGCCCTCTGGCACTCCCGCCTTCCCTCAGACAGGGAAACCCATACTGGTCTCGAACTCATGATAGTCCTTTGTGCTGAGATGACAGGGATGTACCTCCATGCCCAACTCATGCTCCCCCTTCCCACAATGAGCCTAATCAAATTTTTGCACACCTGTGTGGGCAGACATCCTACCTCAATGTTGATACTTCCCAACAGTGCTCGGCAAGGCCTGTGAGCACGCTGTTTCCGGTCACTGAGATGCACACCAGACATAAACGTCCTCCATTTCAAGGACCACGTCGAGCTGCCTCGGGCAGTGAAGAAACAGAGTTCCGTGTTCGCAAGCTCCAAGCCATGAAGCATAAATGAAAGTTTCATTGGAGTGGAGCTGATCTATTTAAAGCTTAGCTCCAATGCCTGTCACCACTCATAGGTCATAAGTATAGGATTGTCAGTTAACGTGTGTTAATTTGATGTCCACCACAACCACACAGACGGGCCATTATTGACAAGAAAACTGAGGTGTTCTATGAGTTACCCAAGGTCACGTAGAAAGGGCAAAACCAGAACTTTATTAACCCTGAAACACACACTCCCACTGACAGGCAGTACTCATTGGTAGCCAAAAGGCATCCAAGACTGTGCCAGAACTGTACACATTTCAAAGATCCCAATGTGGCCTTCAGAAAGAAGTGGCCCCCACCAACTGTGGTGACACAGTCCAGAGGCTTCGTCTTGGCAGAGTGCTCCAGCCATGTTAGGAGGACCACACGGTGTGTGACAGTGACCTCTACTCTTGTGCCTCTGGCACAGGGTATTTCCACACCTGCATACCACAACCCTGAGGGAAACCTTTGTTTGCTTTTCATAAACGCTCAAGTATCTCAGTGCAGTCTAGGCTGTTACAAGGGAATACACAGACTGGGCAATCTAAAGGACAGAAACATATGACTCACAGTTTTGCACGCTAGGAAATACAAGATCAAAATGCTGGTGGGTTTGGGAGGGGATAAGAGCCTAATCTTTTTTTGTAGTACCTTGAATGTTGAATCTTCTAGCAGAGAGGGACCCTGTATCTTCTATGGCAGAAGAACCAAGTGGCACCCACCCAGTCATATGACAGGTCAGGTCTGCAGCCCACAAATGTAGAGGGTTGCATTCAAGCATAGAACTGTGTAAATTAACTTGCCACCAACCGCTAGGTGACCAAAACTTGAGCTATTTAGATGAAGCTGTTACAGACTTGTCAGAGAAAATGTGGTGCAAATAGGTTCAGAGTAACTCAACCATATAGATGCCAAAAACAAAACAAGACAAAACCCCAAAACCTCCCATACAGAAATTCTCTAAAGACCCAAGGAGTAAAGTGAGAAATCAAAGTGGATAGGAGAAAATCGATGTGGAGGTCAAGGGAAGAAAGCCATTGAGCTACTATGGCCTCTCACATGTCCCGAGCTGTGGTTTGGAGGTTGTTGTCCCCGGGGCATTGCTTGAGTCTTACCTTGGAACTAAGGTCCACCCTGCTTCACCCCTAACATTGCCGCAGTGGTTTGGGTACATGGGGCTGGAGGTTTGCTTTCAGAGGGCAACCTCACCGTGGTCCTGATGGGCGGAGGGTCCAGGTCTACTGGAGACAGGGATCTAACAAGAGAAAGTACCAAGTGTTCCATCTCCACCAGTTGACATTCATGACAGCATCTTGGGACCTGTTCCTGTGACATTAACGCATCAGAGTCAGGTGTGAACCCTGACATCGACAGCTTGATAGTCATTGGATAGTTCTGTTCCCAGGATCTCCTTTTTAAATTGCCCCTAGCAAGACCCTTGGATGGAAGGGAACGATCTTTCTCTGGTGTCATATAAACATGTAATTAGCCTTGTGCTGATCACCACCAGTTTAATCTGGATTCTGCTCTCTCCTCAATGTCAGTCTGTTCCTGGACCAGTACAGAGCCAGCCTTGTTGATGCAATAAAGAGATTACTCCGGCCTACAGTAAGTATGTTTCTATTTTCTCCTGAATACGAGCTACCGAATAATTAGTCTGCGCACAAAGATGGGGAGAGTAACTGGAATGGCAGGATTAATGTCATGTAATACTTTAAGATTTATTATGTCCAACTTCAATTGGGTCTTCTGATCTGCCAGGTTCTTTCCTAATCATAACTAGGAAACTTCTTACCCTTGGCCTTCTGATAAGGAACACTGTGGGTAGTAAAATAAATGAAACCGCTTCAAAGATAGTATGAGATTATTTTTATCAAAGAATTTCTGGAGTCTTTCCCTTTGATAATAATATCTTCATATTAAAGTAGAATTATGATATTGAAATTTTTTCTGTTGACTTCTGTCATTTTAAATCCCTTCAGTGGTAACCTTTGTCATTGGTTATTTATTTGTTTCATAAGAATACTTTTTTCTTTTTATTTCTGTTTATATCAAAGAATAAAAGGACTTCCAGATGAATCTGTATATTAAAAGTTCTTTGCTTTAAAAGGAAGCCATTATTTACATATTATAAATATTAGGTCACAATGAAGCCAAGCATGGCATAAAATATTGTGCACATTTTTACATTTATATATCCATTTATGCCTGTGAGTAAATTACAGAGTTTGTATCCACTCTTATTTTTGTTGAGCTGTTATACTAGGCTAGGAGGTCCTGGAGACTAAACGGAGAGTTAATATACATCTATTTAAAGTAAGAAAACGAGTTTAAAGCTCATGCATTTAAAAAAAATCTTGTAAGTATGTAAGACTCTTTGCTGTACCACAGGAATTTAAAACAGGCTATCTGATATGACTGCTCTGTGTGTGTGTGTGTGTGTATGTGTTTGTGTTTGTGTGTATGTGTGTGTTTTCTGAAGTTTTGTTTCTGAAGTCTTTTATGAAAGACTTTAGCCTTGTGACCTCGGTGAGACTTACAGACTAATACCTTTCAATCTTCCTTTTATATCTTTCTCACACTGAAGGCTCCCAGAGCAATTTGATAATCATCCATTGCCTTACACTATTGCTTTTTATTTTGTTATCTCTCTGTAGTTCAGAAACTTTAAATAGGCCTCTCGGAGGAGTAACCGCAGCTTTGTAAGTGGCAATCAATTCAATTAAATTGGCCTTCTCGATTCTGCTTGTGAAGTGGGAAGTAGGTCTTGAGGCAAGGAAGGGGCATGTGCCAAGCTGCTGCTGGCTGCTGCCACATGGAGGAGGCCGCCCAAGTTGAGGGCAAGCAGAAGGAATGCCGAGCCTCTCCTGGGCCTCTTCATCTCCCCCGTTAGCCTTGGAGGCTGCTTGCAAGCATCTGCAAGATCAGGATTCTCGGGGAGGGCACTGAGATGCTTGGATGCTGAGGCTCTATGAAAATGTCTCATACATAAACACAAAGCTTTCAAGGACTCCCGGATCTCACACTGCACAAACAGTACTTCACTCATCACCAACACCCCCTTCAAAGCCTATTTGTGGCAAATACTCCATTTTGCAGCAGATTTGCATGATTTACAATAGGAAACTGCCCAAGCTATGAATAGACCTAAATGCAGATTGGACTGGAATCTCTTGAGACTCTCTGTACCGGCTGTTAAACCCTGAACCGTGCTCTTCCCTGGCTGAAGTGTGGCTCCACGCAGCAGCGCTGCCCCCCCCCCCCCCGAACCAGGACAGCAACCCACTGACTGACAGCCAGTTCTTAACCTTATGGCAGAGAAGGACAGGGCCAAGCCCTGGAGCCGGTGACGATTCCACACACTAGGCGCTGAGGCCGAGGCCAAACCCAGCCTGCAGCATTAGAAGCGGCTCAGGCTCCTCATAGGACTGCTGACACTCAAGACCACTGAGTATTCTAATTTAAAGTCCAGGGGGCCCGCTATCAGAGAGGAAGTCTGAATAATGAATATGAACTTAGTGAAGCCTCCACTCAGAATCTCAGATCTGTGGAGGCAAGGAACTCTTACCCTGGGTCTCTATCCCTTGGTCACATGGACTAGGCAATAAAGAATCCGGGTCACAACTTGTACTGGTGGACCTGAAGATTCCCATGTAGTAGCAGGGAATCTTCTATCTCACATGGCTGGTCCTTATACTTCTAAAGGACTTCCCCCACTGCATGGACCGTCGTAGTTAAAGGCTAAGTTCACATGCAATGGCTACATGACAGTTAAAGCTAGGTGTAGGCTTCTTTGGAGCCCAAACAGTTCCTCTGTGCTTCCGTGGCCCAGGGTATGAAGATACTACATGTGTCCCCAAGAAAATTACTTAGGTGCTGTGCTAGCAGATCCTGAGTGTCTGGTGGTTTTCTGTAGGATACTGCAAGTTCTCAGCTTCTGAGCAAGAGTCACCAAATGCTTCACGTTTCCAGAAGGACCTTTGAGGAGAGAAAATATAATGGCTGGAAGGCATTTTAAAAAAGAAGAGTCACTAGCCACCCAGATTGATAATCCTCACCTTAAAAGGGAGTAAAGGGGTGTGGTGGCACGTATTCCCAGCATCAGGAGTTGGAGGGAACACAATTATGAGTTTGAGGGCAGCCTGAACTCTTCGGCAAGTTCAAGGCCTGGCTAGGCTACGTAACAAGACAGTGAGTCTCTGTAATGACAGCCGGCCTTTGCTGTTGCTCTCGCAGCTTGCTGAGGTTAATGTGGGAGACAGTGGACCTAAGAAGGAATGGCAGGCTGGCTGATGGGAGGCAGGTCCAGTTCAGCACAGTCTCTGAAGCCTCCTGACACAGCCCATTGCCTCCCATGAGGGCAAAGTGCAAGTTCACCCACCCTCCTATAGCAGCTCCAGGACCCTAAGTCCTCCTTACCAGGGTAGGCACAGTTAGGCTCTGAAAACAGGAAGTATGGAACGGGCTCACATCTGGCCTCTGTCGCTGCAGATTTCATCCTCTAGAAACCTCGATGTCTCCCAGTTTCTTCTCTGCAAAATGAGAGTGTAGTGTGGTGTATGTGAGCGCCTGTCTCCTTGCGGAAGACTTGAGAGACTTTCTGACTGCGGCATGGACAGGGACAGGAGGCTCTTCCCAAGCCCATTGAGAAATGCTGGCAGGAAGGAAAGGCTTTTCCTGATACGGAGGGACTTCTGTTGAGTGACCATCTGTACCTGCTGCACCTGTGGCCCCCAGTACAGCAGAACCTGAGGAGTCGCAGGGAGACCACCTGCAGAGTGAAGGTGACACTTTTTATACACACAGTCGAGCTAGGTAGGAACATCGGTGAGAGTTAATAGTTGCATCCTGAAGGGTTCAGGGGTCAGGCTCTGGGAAGGAGCTAAGTCTATACTATTGAGGTGTGTCTTTACTTGATTTCTAGCTCAACCAAATCAGCTGGGGTCAGAAGATCTAAAAACAGGTAAAACAGACAGAGGGAGCCTTTCCTGTTTTTCTGTTTTTTCTGATGGAGGAGTCATAAGTGAGGGGAAATAGACAGAGCGAGCCTGACTTCCCAGGTGGGCCCCTGGCTTGTCCCAACAGCGATGCCAGATCCTAAAGCTGACCTCAGGTCCTCTACCAAATAGCCCCAGAGCCTGAGAGTCACCAGACCAGGCCCCAGATTCCATCAAGGTATATAAAAAAAAGGCCACCATCCAGAAAGGGACATTTTCTTCAACTCTAGGAAAACTACATACACAGTTGTCTTCTGTCAGAGTAATATGAGGAACTCTTTAGAAAAGATATATATTTTTTAAAACATCCCTGCCTTGAACCACCCCCTCCCAAAAAACCCTGAAGTCAGTAAATTTTACTCATCCCAAGAAGCGACATCCCCCACTTCTTCCCCCCCCCCCCCGTTATAAGTGGTTTCTCGTTGCTAATGATTGATGGGGTGACTGCTCATGGCCATGTTCCCTAAAGTCTGTGACAACAGCAATGTCCTATATCAGAAGACCCGAAAGCAATTTAAAATCTGGCCACAGCAGCCTGCAAGTTGAACAGCAATGACAAACGGTAAATGACATCTGCTAATATTCCTCTAAAGTGGCTGTGTGTCCCAGAGGGGAGCCGGGGCTGCTAGGCAGTGGGAGCTTCCGAAGGACTACAAGGAGGCAGGCCAGAGTGCAGCGCCGATCGCCACCACCCGCCAACTGTCCACAGCTCAGAAATATCACTGCGACCAGTGAGATGGCTCAGCAGGTAAAAGGGCCTGTCTCGCAAGCCTGCTGGCCTGAGTTCAGTCCCCCGAAACCACCATGGAAAGAGAGACCCAGAAAGTTGTCTGTTAAGCCCGACGTGTGCACTCGCAGGCATGTGCTGGAGTGCACACACGATAATAAGAATAGTAATAATAATTAAAAAATAGTCCTTTACATGCCACTGTGGAATTAATATAACCAGGCCCCAGCAGTCACAAGATCCTAGGAGCCCTGCCTACGTCAGGGAGCCCTGTAGTTAGGAACCATCAGCCTCCATTTTAGAAGAGCAATTTCTTCTTATTGACTGACTTCCTCATCTTTTTGTTAAATCTAATACCTCTGTAATACCTCTGTTTACATCAGTGCAAACTTTTTTTTTTACTTTTGCTTTTGCTTATCTCAGGGAAATTACCATGCATGAGTGGTCCTATGTGGTGACTGAAGCTGTGGTGAAAATGAATTGGGTCCACAGCCCAGTGGATCCCTACCAGCTCTTGGTGCAAAGCTGTTCGGCCATCCCTTGCTGACCTGCTGTTAGAAATGGGAAGTACAGCACAGAGCTTGTAGAAAAGGCTTTAAGGCCCTCAGAACACAGGCCCAGCCTTGGGAAGTCCTTTCCTGAGGGTCTTGGGTACCTGCTTCAGTACCCAAGTACATATGCAGTACTGTGTACTCTTCATGGGGGAGCAAGATCTGAGGCAGATAGAATCTGGGGTACCCAAGAATTGAAGATCTGTTTGTAGAGATGTGCTACACCCACAGAGGTCAATACAAAATACAGCCTGGTGTTGTTCTTACCAGTTGTCTGAAGCTTTTGAATTTCTGTCTTCAATAGAATGTGAGCTGCTCTAAGATACATGTATATCCAGGTAGCCCAGACAGTTTGCAAGTTCAAGGTCTGCCTAGACTATGTAATAAAACACTAGTTAGTAAACAGGGAGTACTCCATAATGATGGCCAACTGTTTCTATTATTCTACCCCCAAATGCTTACCTGGTCTCTTTTGACATTGCAACATGAGGTTGTCTTCTACAGAATTTACACTCCTGGCCTGCACCATGAAGTCCTCAACCTCAAAAAAAAAAAAGTTCTCATAATTATTTTGCTTAAGTGTATGTGGTTTTGTGTTGGGCTGCATTCAAAGCTGTCCTGGGCCACAAGCTGGCACACGCAGACCACGGGCCACAGGTTGGGCGGGCCTGATGGTTTTGTTTCATCAGATACTTGCTAAGTAACCACGGTCTGCCTGGCGCTGAGCTCCAGACCCTGGAGATGTGAATGGAAGAGGAGGAGGAATGCAGTAAGGGAGGATTGCTGAGCAGAGTCATGCAGGAAATTTTAGCACATCATGGCCAGCAGAGAGGCGTCAGGAGAAAGGCCAGGGTGACTGAAGGCCTTGGAAGGTTTGCCTACGCGGCATTTGTATGCAGCTCCAGTGGCATCGTAAGGATGCGCTGCACCTCAAGGAAGGGGAGAGAGGTGGCGTCTAGTGGAGGGAGCGAGGATGCTCACGCGGAGAGCACGGGAAAGCCTGTTGCTTGCCTGTGGTGTGCTCTGTCTTGAGTGTGTCTGTCTACTTTGGGGCTCAGGCAGAGGCCGAAAATGAAGCCAAAGAGATGCTCTGGGTACCATTTTGTGAAGCTGGCTGTACTGTGATGAGGAAATAGGGCCTTATCAGGTAATAGAGAGTCACCGAGTGTTTATGAGCAGTAGCATGGCCGTTCAGATATTGCAAAGGGGCCCGTTGCAGTAAAGGAGTGTTTGAGAAAAGCCAAGTTCCCCGGTCCCAGCATGGACCGAGCTCTACATGGGACCATCCAAAGAAGAAAGTGTGGAGTGGATGTTCACTTCCTATTCATGCCTCTTGGATGCTCAGTACAGGGCTAGGAACACAAGATGGAGTAAGAAACAATATAGCCCTACCCCATGGAAGCAAGCAGCTGCAAGCTGGTGTGCGTGGAGGCAGGAAGTGGAAGTGACAACCTGGGGAGGGACATCATGTAGAGGTCAGAGAAAGTCAGAAAAGGCGTCAGAGGAGTGGGGTGTCTGACCTGGGTACTGAGGGTCCAGTTAGAGTTTACCAGGCAGACGGAAAAAATGAGGTAGGAGAGGCACTGTAGCCCGAAGGAATGTTTGCAAGTCTAGTGACAAGGGATGCATAAAAGATCACATCAGCTGTAATTAGTTTAGTTTGGCTCCAGGGCAAGGTGAGTACAGAGGGCCAGAGACAGTTGTAGACATGGGTGTGAGTTCCATAGAAGTCAGGACCCATCTCAGGACTTAACAAACCCTGTCTAGCCCACATCCCAGTTAAAGAGATGAAAATAAGGTCAAGGTGTAGCTCAATGCCAGAGCATATGCCGTTCACAAAGCCCCGGGTTCAAGAACCAACACCAACATGAAACAACCAAGTATAAAATAGGATGTGAAAACACTGTGTTCCCCCCACACACCCTGATCTCCCTTTATCCCTCCAGGTCCCCCTCAAGCCGTTCGGAACACTTTTAAAGGTAGGGGGACATGACTTTGGGGTTTTAAAAGACAGTGCCCAGCCAGGTGGTGGCGGCCCATGCCTTTAGTCCCAGCACTCAGGAAGCAGAGACAGGCAGATCTCTTGAGTTTGAGGCAAGCCTCATCTACCAGAGCTAATTCCAGGACAGGATCCAAAGCTGCACAGAGAAACCCTGTCTTGAAAAGCAAAAACAAAAAGACAGACAGACAGACAGACAGAGCCTTACCAGGTGTGGTGGGCCATGCCTGTAATCCCACAAGGGGGATGGAGTGGGGGTTGAAGCCAACTTGAAGTGCGTGAGACCCTGTGAAGAAAGGGGAGGAAAGGAGCAGAGAGGGGAAGTGGAGGGGAAACGGAGAAAAGAAAACGATGACAGCGCTGTGGTTTCCAGCTGGAAACAGCACACACCCACACCGGTCCTCAGCTCTGCATAGCAGGGCACGGGTGTGAGGGGGTGCGGTGAGTTAATGCCCAGTGCTCTGAGAATGGTAAGGTTTGGATCCCAGGGTTACGTTCTGCTTCAGACAGAATGGGTTAAAGATATTTTCAGAACACCCACATGCTGAGAAGACGGGTGTGGACCCTTCGCAAAGGTGAACGCTACAGTTACATACATGGAAATTATTGACGTTTAAGTGATAGTTGAAGCTGCAGACTTGAGTACAATTGCCCAGAATTATACAGAACGTGAAGGAAAAGTGGGCAGAAACCTGGGAGCCACGGACAATTAAAGAGCTAGTGGGAGAGGAAAGCCTGGAATGGAGGGGAGAGAGAGAGAGGGAGAGAGAAGAAGTGGGTGAAGGACACATCTCAGAAACCAGGTAAACAAACCAAAAATAAACATAAGCTTAAACATGTAATCAGAATTTAATAATTGGTTGCCAGGGAGAGGGAGGAGAGGAAGGTGTTTCAGTGGCATGGTGCATTCCTTTCTGGGGCGCCCTTATCTGCCCCCACAAGTGTACCCCTTTTAATACCTGAGTGTTGAGCAGCCTAGAAAAGTAACAGCAGTGGAGCCCACACTGTAACCGGTGTCTTTGTTGCTGGATTGAACTTGTCTCTCCAGGGGTAAGAGAATTCCCTGGAATTTCTGCCCATCAGTCAAATTTTACATTCCATTGAGCATTCACTCTGAGTTTTAAAAATGATTCCGGGGCTGAGTGCTTAGAAAGTTGCACTTTGGTAAATTGAAAATAATTTTTCCCAAGGTAATGCGCTAATTTAAAATCTATATTGTTTTTCTCGTTTTGATTTTTTTTTTCTAAATGACAAGGAATATCCGTTTGGTTGTACTACTCCACAGACATGCCCTACTCCCCTGGGGATATTGGGAGGCAGGGTGCCTCTAAAGCCACCTATTACAGCATGGGGCAGGCACTGGCAACCTGATAGGGCTCTGTAGACGTGTTTAAACAGATGGGTGCTGTACTATTGCCCTCCAAAACATTAATCCATTTCAACAAAGTGAAGACCAGTTTAAACCTCATAACTAATTCTGGACCAACACTACTACTCCCTCTTGCTCTTTCTCTGGGTGCTAGAGTGGGCAGATCGGTGCCCTCTGCCATCCCTCCCTAGAGCTGCTTTCTGTAAAAGCCCCTTGGAGAAGATCTTTTCAAAAGAATAAGCGATAGAATGTGGCCTTCAAGTTCTCAAAGACTGGTGGGTTGGGTTTTTTGTTTTGTTTTGTTTTATTATTCAGCACCTGGATTTAGTTTATTCTCTCAACAAATATTGACTGGGTTCCTACTATCTGCTAGGCACTGTGGGGGTGCGCTGCATAGAGCATACGAAGACCCCGTTGTCATGGAGGATTGCCATCCAGACAGAGGAGACAGGCAATAGCAAACAAGGATATAGTGTGTGTCTGTGATGATAAGTGCTAAGAACAAAACTAAAGCTGGAACGGTAGCGGAGAGCTGTCGAGGGTGGGGGGGGGCGGCGCTTGCCACAATTCTGGATATACGTATTAGTGATAGGTGGTAAACTGAAGCCGTAGCGGAGGAATGGTGTTTAGTCAGAAAACACTTCTTAGCCTAACCACTCACTCCCAACCCACGAGTGAGTAGGATGTGGGAAGCATGCACTTGGTGAATGCAAATGTCAGCCAACCAAGAATCCTGTCACCCTGAAACGCTATGATATATAGCTTAGATAAGAGCTGTAAAAAATCAACTCCTCAACTGTAACTGTGTGACAGTCTTTGCAGGTGCAAACAACTTCCATTATTCAAAACTCTAGAATGGCAACCAGTCCTCTGAGATGACTGAAATGACCTACTGATAGATAGCCCCTCCTTTTTTTTTTCTAAAAAAAAAAAAAAAGAAGACTCCTGCTCTCCCGCTGAGACCGTGTGTTATATCCAGTTTCACGTAAAAATGAATTTTTGCTGCTAAGTTTGAAAACTGCCTGAAAATAGCAATTAATATTGGAAAAGCTGACAGAACCTTAAGTATAGTGGCATGACGGATGCTGCCGTAATTACGTGCCTGAGTGTGTATATGTCTACGTAAACACAATGTGAAAATACCCTTGCTGTCCAGAGCAGTGTATCAGAGTATTCGGGGCAGGGAGAGGATTTTTCCGATCTTATGTCTGAATCGCCTTGCCTTTCAAATTATGTTTATATTCACTTCATTTGAGCCTCACAGCTTGCTGGAAGGAAAAAAAAAGAGGCCATTGCAGCTCAGTTCTTCCCATTAGATGGATGAGCAAACTCAGCAGGTCAGCAGGCGGGGATGCAGGTTCTTGTGTGTAGAATCTGGGGGTCAGAGTACATCATCTCCAACATCCTTCCAGCTCTCGGTGAGATGGTGTGGTTCTGATTATCCCGAGATGCCACAGCTGTGTGATGGTGGGGATCCAAGTTAAAGTCCGGGATTCTTTCCGCCCCATGGTTCCTACTGCTCTTCATTCCCTCCACTGCTGGTTTTCTCATCTGCAAAGTGTCTAACCTACAAGGTAGCAGAGAAGAGTATGGAAGGGATTAAAGAGGGTTTGTGAAGCAGCTAGCACAGTGGTAGCTGTCCTTGTCATTGTCATCACTATAAAGAGACAATGGGATAGAGAGAGAAGGGTGTCTATATTGGGAGTCAGGATGATGAGTGTTTAATCAAATCTGGGTGGTGCTCCCTTGGCAAGTTATCCATCTTTCTAAGCATCCCTGTAGAATGGGATACCGAGGATACTTTCTACAGGTTGGAGACTAGAGGAGATGCCGTATGTGTAGATGACGAGCCCATTGTCTGACACACTCCCGTACCAATAAATGTCTGGTAGATATTAATGATAACTTTCTGTCCTGGAATAAGTCAGGAATGGCAACCCATGCCTGCAGCTACAGACCTTAGGAAGTGGAGGCAGGAGGAATACAAATTCAGGGCTAGCCTGGACTGCTATAGCAAGACCCTGCCTCAAGCAAACAAACAACAACCAAAATAGGGAACTGGACTATGTCTTATAATTCCTTCAGAGCCTGGGATGGCATTTTGATGAGAGCTGTAAGCGTGTAGGTGTCTGCTTTTGTTTAATGTGGAGAAAATAAGATTCAGAAACCTGGTCCACTCTGATACATGCCAGGGGAAGGAGGAGCTTGCATACATCATAAAGTGTCTTGTCCCACCAGCTGTCTGAAGCCCAGCGGACGTTTTATTAAGGTTCTACGTGAGCCCACGATCATCTTCAGATTCCGTGGCTATTTAGAAATGCCTGCCCACCTGCATGGTACCACTTTCATCTGATTGCTGTAGAGTGGCCCTGTTACAGTGTAGACCTTTCTTGGGGATCCAATGAAGATGGAAACCTACATCTTGGAACCTTGACCCAGTCCAGGAAAGTCACAGAAAAGGCTAGGGACAGGGCTGAAACCCAAGAACGCTCCAGCGTGGATCATGGCCTCTGATGTCTATGGAGAGTAGCTTGGCACCTAGTCTTCAGAACATAATGACCATGTGCTCTGGAGCTGTGTTGGTAGGTGTGAAGGAGTTGAAGGCTGTGGGAGCCACCCCAGACTCAACATCCATGACTTAAACCACTAGGCCTGATGTTGCTGGAATTTCTTGTCCCGCCAAGTCCCGCCATCCTTCCTAGCCCCAAATGAACACACAAAGCCTTATATTAATTATTAAACTGTTGGCTGGTGGCTAGGGCTTCTTATTGGCTAACTCTCTCTTAATTGTTAAGCCATTTCTATAAATCTATATATTTCCATGTGGTCTTGACTTACAGGAGAATGCCTGGACCTGTTATTCCTTTAGCGGCTACATGGCATCTCTTTGTGGCACCTCTCTACCTACCTTTCCCAGAATTCTCCTCAGTCTCCTAGTCCTGCCTATCTTCCTACCTCTATTGGCCAAATAGTGTTTATTCATCAATCAATAAGAGAAACATATATACAGAAGGCCATCCCCCATCAACCTGATGCAGGTTACATTGTCCAGAACAGCAGCTTCCCATCACATTTTGTTTATTACATATGCATTATTTGGAAATAATACCATAAAGCATGGCTATTTGAGTGTGAAATACTGCTTTCTTTATCTGCCCTTGAAATGACTCTCCCTGTGAGTGTCTGTCCTGCTTAAATGTCTACAGAACAGCTAAGAAGACATGAATGCTTTGACTTCATGTCTGTTGTGTTTGGTTGCCTTTCTATTTTTAACTGTGTGAATTTCTTTCTTTCTTTTTTTTATGTTCTAGGGGAAAGCAATGGTATTTGCCCCACGCCGAGGGAATACGTTCGACCGGTTTTGCAATCTAGCTGAAAAAGCTGGTTTCTCTCTCCAAAGACATGAAAATTATGATGAACACATTTCAAACTTCCACTCCAAGGTTAGTTTTCTGCTTGTGCTAGATAACACTTTAATCCGCATTGCATTTGAAGAGATCATGGTCTTTTTGGCAGGTAACCTAAATATTTGATTAAAGTACTCTTTAGGTGTGTTGCTTCGGAACGGCTATTTGTATCTGATTATTTTGTGTGGTAAAGCCATCTTTTATCTTTGCGTGTCTAGGAGGATTTTACAGAAACCATTCCTGTTTACCCCTTTCTCTGAAACAAACTAATCTTTTTCATTCATAATGGACTAATTTGCAAGATGCAAGAGGAATCAGCTTAGAATGAATGACAAACATGCATTTGTGTTCTAATGAAAAAAACCTTCGGCTTTTAAGTAGGTTAAATGCTTAGCCGCACTGAAATAAATAGAAGGTGAGTGTCTAATTGTATCATGTTGGACTGTAAATCTTTATCTCGGCTTGCTTTATGGCTGGGTCAGTTGACAGTTTGAGACTGTTAAATCTCATACAGAATTTCACAGTTGCGAGGTTATATGTCAGAACGAGAGGCGCTACAAGATTTAGGTCAAAAGCACTTATCTGAGAGTGATTTCTAAGCCTGCTTACATAAAGCAATGTTATCAGCCTTTTTATTACTTATGGGCATAGGGCAATATAGGACACCAAGAGGCGAGTATTTCACGGAAAAGTTTTTTAGGATTCTCATGTTTGCAGGTGCCTGTCACAGGAACCAGCCTAACAGGGATTTCTAGTGTCACTTTGTGTCTCACGGACATTTCCTTTTGCTGAGCTCATCTGCCCACGGTTTGAGACTCTGACTTGTCATGCTTTCACAAGCTATGACTGCAGAAACGTGAAATCCTGACCGTAATTTTCTCCCAGGACAATGCGAACAGCGTGTTCTTTATTGCTTAGGACTGTGATATAATGTCGAAATGTGCTGGTCCCTAAACGTTCATAGGCAGATGGATCTGCTCTTGCAAGCGAAAGATAGGACCCTCGTTCTCACTTCCTTAAAATGGGTTGGCTTCTTCGTATCTCTAAGGCTCTATTTAGCCTATGGGTTGGGGTAGGAGTGGACAGTGCGTTGAGACTGAAAGTTAAATGGCATCCTCTCACTGGCAGAATGGGACCTAGGGCTTACAGAAGAAAATAGGAACCCAATGGCAAGTTATTCATATCTTACTTGCTTCTCCAGAATGCTGCCCCCCCAGCCTGTTCCCAAAACAACAGGAAGAGCTCTGGGGGGTTTCCTGATGGGGAAAGGGTCTGTCCTGACCTCCTGAGTGCCTTCAACCAAAGGAATGAGGTGGCCTTCTCTCCCTCCAGGGTCAGGCCGGAGCTACAGGGACCAGCTGAGGCTGCTCCGATGTCATGTCATCTGCTTGGTCCCCAGAACAACAAATGCTTTTAGCTTCTCAGTGACAGCTCAGGAGATGGAAGGTGTGGGTCTTTCCACCAGCAGAGATGTTTGGCATTGTCCCCCAAGACTGCTTGTCTCCTCTCTGGAACATCTGAGGTGTGAAGGGACAAGCAAGGCACTTGAGTCCTTGGTGCCACCCCTCCTTTGTCTAGAACTTGAGTGTCAGACGCTAGTGGATGGCAGCCTCCTCCTTTGATTCCCCTACCCTGCTAAACACAGCACATTCAGAAAACCTCTGAACGTGTTTCTAGCATCTATATCGTGTACTGTACCCAGGTAGCACTCTGCAGGCCACCACTGGCTGACTAACTGGCCCAAATGCAAATACATCTCTTTAAATAGTCAAATGGCCTTAGGTTTGCTTATAAGTCAAATCCCTCCCCTTGCTGACAACTGCCTAAGAAATAGCCTTCCCGTGGCAATGGGGTGAGCCTGAATGAATGATGTTTGCAGGAACTAAAACCCAGGGGACATACTATGCAGTCCTGGGTCAAAGTTTGGGGGCACGCGGTGTCTGTGTGTCTGTGTGTGTGTGTGTGAGTGTGTGTGTGTGTGCATGCATGTTTAATGAGAGCTATTTCAATTAGTTTGACATCCTGCTTCTAACACAAGAATGCTCATCTCTTGTGTGCCTTTTTAGCAAAGTCACACACCCCAAACCGACACACACACACACACACACACACACACACACACACACACACACACACACACACACACCAGCCAGCCAGGAGCCAGGTGGAGGAAGTGAGTAGGGGGACTCCCGTGTTCCTGCTCACCGAGCCCAGGAATCTCAGCCCCAGCCTTGAGGCTAAAGGCAGTGCCCTGTCCCTGCCACCTCCAAGCAGCTCCAGGAAGCTGAGGGCCGGCTCGGCTGCGGGAACCTCCTCCCTGGCTTTTGTTGGCCGCTCTGCTAATAGCCAGGGCTTAAAAAAGTTTCCCATCTTGAGCGGCAATCAGCTTTCTTCCTCTGCCTCTCTGGCCAAAGCCCACTGTCCCTGGGCTGCGCCTGCTCCCCATCGGAGGAGCGGCGCTCCCCTTCGGGCTGCGTGTTATCCTCTTAGCCCTACTGTGTTGGAATAGAGCATAAGCAGCTGGAGGACTGTAAGACGCCTGATAATGCCGCTCCTTTCCGCTGTCCCGTCTTAATCTTGTTACACAAATGGTTGTGAAGAGATTCATGAATTTTAATTTTGCCCTCTGCATTAGTGCCTCACGTCACTCATACACAGCTGCCTTCTATGCCGAGTTTTTCACCCCTCCTCTTACAACAGGGGAAAAAATTAGTTACAATCTTGGCAGTAGTGCAAGGTAAAAAAAAAATCTACAGATTTAGGCAACCACCCATGAAGCTGATTAACAGTCAGCGATCAGGAGGAACAGCTTTTGCCTCTTAAACTTTTCACCTCTCATTGTTAACTGTGAAATTTTATTTCCGTTAAAAAGCAAGCCTGTAATCAAAACGGTGCCATTCTGCACTCTCTGCCCGTGCTTTTGTTAAACTGTGCCCACACCGTGCAGCCGGCATGCTCAGGACCCAGGCAGCCAAAGGTGTCCCTATGGCTTTACAATAGTGCCTTTCTGTTTGTCCGGGCAACAGGAAGGAAAAAAAATAAAATAAAATAAAACCCTTCTCTCTCCTCCCCAGTCTCTTCCTGGTCCCTCGAGGCTTGGGACTCAAACGTACTACCCTATGGTGCAGTGCAAACCTCTGAGACACAAGATTGTTAAGATAGCCAGTGGCTTAGCCAGGGAGAGCCTCCGTTCAGATCGAGCGCTGGCTTGAAATTAGCTGATGAGCTACTCGAGTTTTCTTTCTTTCGAAATAGAATTTTACAAGGCACGGGTCTCAGTTCTGCTTTGGACTTTGGCAAAACCACTGGAGATTTTATTCTCTGCATTTATGTACTTAGCCCAGAAAAAAGAAAGAAAGGAAAATGGGCTTGAGCCTTGAAGTCAGTACGTTGTGTGAAATGCTCGGCCATGTTGCTCTTCTGCTTATCTACTCACAAGTGGCTGGTTCTTGTCATCTGTGCGGTATGCTGTTGATAATTGTGGCCACTGTAAAGGGTAAACAGTCTGAACTCCACCACCACTGCTCTTCCCACCGTAGTAAGGCCGAGTGTGTTACACCCAACTATGAAGTAGAGCACAATGCAGCTAATAACAGCTCTATAATTTAGTGCAGCCATCAAAGACCCCGCTTTAACCTACAAAATTGAAAAATTGTTTTATTCACAATTTGTTTTTGTTCCTTTTTTCCGAGGTGCTTTCTTATTCCTTAAAATTATAATTATTAATTGAGCAAAGAAGTACTGCCTGGATAAATGGAATTATTCTTAAGCCCTGTAAACTCCCCCCCACACATACACACCATCCAAGCCCGTATTCCCTAACAGCTTTGTGTGTGTGTTCAAGGACTCTTCTATAACAGATTTACTTGGATCAGAGGTAACTAGGCAGATGTTACAGTACTGTTTGTGAGGTGGGGAGTCCCCCACCCCACCCCCAACTTCCAGAAAGGTTCAGAGGAAGGACCAGGCTAGCCCTTCTGGCAGCCAAACCTCTGCTTTAGCCTCCAGAGGTCAGCATAGAATTCAAGTTAAAAGTGATTCCTAGGCCATATTTACAGAAGAACTATTTATCCCATCTATTACCTCGGGGACTTTATAAAGAGCTCATTTGAAGCTGTGTATATTAGTGCCTTGTCAGTGAGTAGGTCAGCTGACTGGTTCCGAGTACTCAACTTTCCCTTATCCCCAGTCCCCGAGGAAAGATTTAGCTCTCATGGCTAAGGTAGGAACAGTGAGCGGGCATGGGCAGGGGAGTTGGCGAAGCCAGTTTCAGGAATTCTGATGATGACCCGAGAGTGATGCACACTGTTGATACTTTGGTGATAGCAGATTCGTCAAGTTCCATTCCCAGTAGGCAACTAGTCATTTGTGAGTCAACATCTAAGAAAGCAAAACGAAGTCACACTGGGACCCACTCCGACACCTGTTCTTAGGAAAGCTTAGAAAGGAGAGAGAACTGGCTTTAAGTCCCAGCGGAAAAGGTGAGCTCATGTCCTTAACGGTGAAGACGTGTCACCATTTTGGAATAGGATTTAGAGGAGAGATGCAGGTGAGCATATCCCTAACAGTCCAACCAGGCACAATATAATAGTGGAGCCATTTGCGGGATGCTTTAGGGTAGGTGGTGGTGACTAGTTGGGGGTAATAAAAGAATTGCTTTCCAGTATATCGAAAAGAAGGATTTCTGATCTTCATAAGTTAAAATAACCATTTTGTTGGCTCAAAAATACCAACTAATAATCTGTTGTGCTTACAAGTAACAAACTAGCCAGATGTGGTGGCACCCACCTTTAATTCCAGTGCTCTGGAGGCAGAGGCAGGTGGATCTCTGAGTTAGAGGCCAGCCTGGTCTACAGAGTGAGTTCCAGGAAAACCCAGAGCCATGCAGAGAAACTCTGTCTCAAAAAACAAACAAACAAAACAACAACAAAAAGGAGGAGGAAGAAATAAACTTCTATTTGCTAGAATAAATGTGACTGTCAGATTTATTCTAGTCAAATGAGGAGATAGCACGTACCGCTCCCCCACATTCCCCAAAATGTGTGGTTAGGTAAGAAGATTGGATGCAATTTAAAATTGCATCCCAAAAGGTCCTCAGAAATTCACCTTAGCAACATCAAGCATTGGTGTTCTGCTGGAAGATGTTCCTGGGAAGGGGGTGGAGTCCTGATTTACTTAATTTCAATTTCTGAAATTCCTTACTTGACTCTCCTTACCATGTATTTCTATTATTTTCAGTTGAAAAAAGAAAACTCGGACATATATGAAGAAAATCTCCATTACCCCCTTCTGCTTACTTTAACCAAAATGGGATAGAAGACAGAGGAAAAAAAATCAAAAGCATGAAGAATTTTTTTCCCAATAAGAGAAATCTGCCTTGGGACCCCGAGACTTGGCGCCCCACCCACTTTTGCACATTCCACATCCTGGTCCTGGGACTCCACACACATGCACGCACGCACGCACACACACTCATATCACTGCCCTCACAGCTCCCTCACCTTTTCTTACAATCAGCTGTTGCTCTTCTATACCAAACCTTTGTGTGTTTTTATGTGCCAGCGGCCAGCCCGAGACCAGAACCAGACCTGTGAGCAATCAAAATATTTTCCTCCCTCAACCAGGATTCTCTCTTTTGATGAACAACCCCCTCATTTTTTAAAAATTGTCTTTGTTCTGTTTGGTAATGGTAGTCTAGATCTGTAAATGCAGAAACATCACCCCCTCTTTTCTGCTTAAATAAATACATATATAAACCCCATCTTTCTGATGTCCCAATTAATTGTTTCAGTCTATCATCTTTTGCTCTGTCTGTCTGTCTGTCTGTCTGTCTGTCTCTCTCTCTCTCTCTCTCTCTCTCTCTCTTCCTCTCATTATGTTTTCTTTTCAAACAGGATGTTTTATGTTTTTTTTTCCCCTATAGAGGTATAAGAAATGACTACATCAGCCAAAAGCCTCATAAACTGACCGCTTGTCCTCTGGACACAATGGCGTGGCCAGCCCCCTGCTCCTCCTCCTACACTGACCGTTCGTCCTCGGGACACAATAGCATGGCCAGCCCTCTGCCCCTCCTCTCCAATTATGTGCGATTAGTCTCAGTACGCCGTGTCAAGGAGGGGGAGCGCGCTGAGTGCTTATTATCTGTTTAGGTACAAGAAGAGCACATTTAGGCTCTGACTATGCATGAAAAGTGAGCCTTTATCCAGGCTTAAATCTTAACTGCTGCCGTTCTCCCAGCTTCTTTCAAAAATAGGTCTTTTCCAGAGAAATTTGGAATAAATGCTAGATTGCAACCAGAGGGGGAATTTGGAAAAAAAAACTAAACTCAATCAGACAATTATCTTATTTAAAATAAGTATATATTGTTAGTTTCTGAGAGTAGAATGTACAGTAAACACTTAGTAGGGCCTACCCAAGACGATGATTTTTCTGCGTGGACCCCAGCCAGCCCTCCCTGGTGTTCCCATGGAAGGCCCCTAATACCTTTTGTGGAAATTCAGATGTTTATCTGCAAGGAATCATCTGTGCCCACTTTAGCAGGAATGTCATTAGGTGGGGCTAGCTGTGTATCCTCACATCTTTAGCAGAAAGAAAGTGTGTATTCAATGTGATACAATTAAAGTGATAGGTAAGGTCGGTGGGGGGAGGGGGGACATGGAGCGGGAATGGAGAGGCTCATCTGTTTTTGCATGTTAAGCAAACTTAGATGCCATAAAAATAGGGACTCTCAAATGTCTTCTCTGCTCACTTCTATCATCAAACAAAAAAACCTTACCATCGGTTTGCATGTCCCTGTATTCGCCACTTTTTCTGCTCCATTAAAGCACCTAGATGGATCTCAAAAGGCACAGGTCAAGTCGCAGTTAGATCATACATTTCTTTCTCACAAAAACTTGAATTGCAATGCCAAGTGATGGGCTAACATCACAATAACTGCAATTTATTCCTCTTTGGATAAAACAGCAGTCTATTCTCGGTGCTAGATAAAGACCAGGGCCATGCAAACCAACCATTTAGCTGAGTAGTTCAGCTGGTGGCAGGCTCTCCTTCGGTGACTGTATGGGCTGCACACTGGCTTCAGATTTTCTTGTTTAAAAAATTAGAATTTGGGATGGTTTTTAAAAAGCAACACAAGTCATTCCACTCATACTGACAAAAATTCTGGGAGAATTATTTCCTAGGTAAAACCTGCAACTCAATCTGCCAGACAAAGGGGGCCTGTCTGTGTGGCACCTAAAATGGTCTATCACAAACACCTCCCCCTGCCCTGCCTCTTTTTAAGTATAGAATAGCAGGACCATGAGACTATTTCCTTTCCTTTCCATCAGAAAAATACAAGAACTGGCAGAAATTCAATTTGCATTTGTGTGTAGCAGATACACAGATACAGTCCTCATTTCTTTGGGAGAAGTTGTATTTTTTAAATTTTTTAAGCAAACTAGTAGTGTGCTTTCTAGAAGTATCTGAGAACAGTGTATCAAAATTGAGCTATTCCTACTAAAAGATACCCAGTAAAGAATATGTTTATCATGGTGTGATTATGGCCTGTAGGTCTCCTGTCACATGTTCAGGGTTTCGTAGATGTGTTCTTTCTGGAATCCTTACCTGAAAGTGTCTCAAAGTTTTAAGAAACTGATGTTATATTATTGAACATGTGAAAAGTGTTTTTTAATTAGTTGTTGAATTTTTAATAGAATGCAGATATTGAGAAGGAAAAGTAAGGCATTTATGTTTCTTCATGAATTTTGTGATTATTCCTATGCATTAGTATTAGACTATGTAGTTGCAATGGAACTGGCCCTTCTACAATTGTCTACATAATTGTGCATGTGTTTGTTTCCAAAAGAAACCCGCCTGCCTAGAGAATAAGACTTAGGATATTCTGGGCCAGTGAGATGGCTCAGCAGGTGAAGGTGCTTGCAGCCAAGGCAGACTACCTGAGTCCAATTCCCAAGACCCAGAAGGTGGAAGAAGAAGAAGAAGAAAAAAAAATGCTTCCAAAAGCTGTCCTCTGATCTCCATATGTGCTCTGTGACAACACACACACACTACAGTAAAATAAAAAGTAAAAAAACAATGCTAAGAATTAGTATATTCTTTTTCACTGATTTTTTTAAAAATCGTCTGATAAAACTCATGGTTTTCTTTCTGTAGACATGGTTGGGTGTAAGAATGCATGTAATGCTGTCCACAGGCAGTTGCACAGCAGTGGTACGAACAGCCACGACCAAGTTGGTTATGAGAAATGTATTTCATTTTATAGCAAGACATATGCTGTGGATTGGGATAAAGGTGCTCAGAAAGACTGCCTCAGAGGTTGCTGCTATTTTGTATAAATTGTGTATTCTGTTGGCTTTTTGACTGAGCATGAAAATGTAACTTCCATTAGGGAAGGGTAATTTAGGTGCTCAGTATTCAGCAGAAAACTTGTCGGGGCCATAAAAGCTTTTCTGGCTGGTTCCTCGGGTGTTTTCAGAGAAGAGCTGCCCGCCCCTTGCTGATTTTCCCTTTGGCTTCAGTAGAGGCTGAATTTACCAATGCATACCTGTTGAATCAGTTTGGGAGATCCAGCAGTTAACAGAGTGAAAGGAAGGATTAGCGGCCTTTTTGGAACCCTGTCCCAGCAACCAGGTGTCTGTCCTAACTAGTTAAGTGCCTCTGACGGTTGAAAAACCTGGTTAATGCAATGGTTGGAGGTGGGGTTTGGGGGTTTTGTTTTTTGTTTTTCTCCTCCCCACTACCATAGTAAGGCACACCTTTTCCTAAGGGACGGGTGCTATTGTTTTTGTTTTGATAGGAATGGACCGTCTCCTCCCCTCAACTCAGCTTCTGGAGATTTTTGGCTTTGTGCTTAGTCAGCACTTGATTTGATTTCAATCAATGCCAGACAATTGGGAAGCATTGTCTGGCAAAGCCTTTCACTGGGCTCTGGAGGAGGGGCAGGATGCCCACTTGGTCAATAGAGTCCCACTGAACATATGCACTGGTACCACAGTCACTGGGAGGATTAGGCTTCGTGGCCCAGGTCTTAGCTCTAGTATTCTCCTCCATGAATCAAACCATCCTGTCTTCAGGCTGCAGAAACATCATAATCACGCTGAGTATGTCTCATAGAAGAGGAGTAGTTTGAAAGGCAAACTGGCTGTAGCCACAGCAAATCTGTTTTCCTGGGTGGACCATTTCCAAGTTATAAAGGAGCCCAAGCAACGAGGATACCTGAAAAACCATCAGGCCTGAAATGCCACTTTGAATTCTCAGATTCTCTTTTATGCAAAGTGCCTGCTTGCCCAAGCTGTGGCTGAAGGCTTTCTGTGTATCCTGCTCAGGAGGTCTGTGCATTTGGAATCTGTATTTATTTATTTTTTTGGTCTCCCTGACTTTTCAATTAATACACTTTTTGAATAGATAAAACAGATCATAATGTGACTTTTCAAATGTCAACAAGCTTGTCACCAGAAATGTAATAAAATGGCTAATAGGAGATTCAATAGTTAATGGAGGGCCTGAAGTGTGAGCAAATACAGTAGCTGTATACTGGAAACTGTGCAAGTGAAGATGGTTTTAGTATTGCAAACTGAGGAAGAAAATTGTTTTTAATTAGCACCTTCATAAGAACTGCTGATTAATACTGTTTTGTTTGGTGAAAAGCTTTCAGCTGAGTAATTTGTGCAGCCATTACAACAGTTTTGTTAGAGCGGGACTCCTGTTGTTAAACACAAACAGCAGATGATAATGGTGGAAGATGAGTTTGTCATGTAACAATTTACCTTATTGAAAAAGCTTTATATAAAACCCAATACAGTAGGTACCAGCAGAAATCACATATTTTAAATCCTTCCAAAATTGCAGTGTGCTATGCTTGTAGTTCTCCCTACCCCCCAGACTAGAAGCAGATTTTATATCATTTATAAAATTATATACACAATTTAAAGGTAGCATGGACAGGCCACTTTCTCAACGGCAGTTTGCACAGGAGCAGTAAAGTGGCCATGTATTCAAACACTAACTATACAAAGCAAGGTGACAAATGGAAGCCTAATTAAATAATGTTACTCAGATGTAAATTTGCATTGGGCTTGGATGCAGGGAAATAAGAACTGGTGGTTTTGCTTGGGCTCATGCATAGGATAAAAAAAAAAAAACCTCAAGTTTAATTACCTTTTTTTCCCCCTTCTGGTGCTATTTTAACTGGTCAGAATAAACAGTTACCAGTCAGTAGACCTGACCAGGGACTAAGCCTGATTTCAGTGAACTGCAGGAGAAAATTTCTCTAGCCAGCATCATACATGGGAAACTTGGAAAATAAATACATAAAATGGTAAAGCATATTTGCATTAAAATATTACACGACCCAAGGCTGGTAAGAACTGCAAATTATTGAAGTAGCGTAATAGAGCATGAGTTTTTTTTTTTTTTTTTTTTTTTTTTAGACAGGCCTTCGGGGGTAATAACCAGGGTTGAGGCTCACGACAGTGCCAAATAAGCTTTAGACAGCATAATAGTCTGCAAAGAAAGCCACAGAGCACTAATGTGAAGGAAGAGCTGTCCACCACATGCAGCAAAAATCACCAAAGGTCATTTTATGGTAGCAATTGTGACATAAAATTGGTGGTCATGCTACATGTCTAATACTCAGCACAGCTTTATAAATGATGGGCCCCTAGCGATGGCTGTCATTAAGGGCTTTCATCATAATAAACTTTAAACTGTTGGCTTTATGAATCGCCAGCTAGCTTCAGCTGTTCGTCGGATGGAGCTTGCAGTGCCTTAAGTGTGACAAGACCTATTAGGAATTGCAACCATGTTTCAAGCGTACTTGGCTTCCCCACTCCTGGGGTGATTGCTGCCTATTAAACGGCGTCTGGGAAGATTTTCCTCCGGCAATCTCTCTGATCAAGAGCTTTTTTGGGCTTTGACCTGCATTTCCTTCAAGACTTTTTCTGAGGAGTTTTATAAGAGCAAAACTCCAGAGGATTTATAGCCACTTCTGATTAATACCTTTCCCGTTTTTCTAGCAACTCTCCCACTGCTGCATAGAGAAAAGCCTTCATTGTTCCTGAAGCGTTTATTTGTGACCTTTTCTCTGCTTCCTGATTCCCCTCTAACGTGTTCTCTCTGTGAAATCCTCGGGGTGGAACCTAGACAGTTGGTGAAGTTGTTACAGCTGGAGCGACAGAGAAGGAAAAGAGGAAGGCTTTTATATTTTTAAAGGATTACATGCAGAGCGACCTGGCCCCGCCCATTTAAATGCCTGTTGTGACGTCACCCGCAGCCCCTGGTACCAACCGCATCTTTAATGAGCCTTCGGTGTAAATTGAGCGGACACATAAAGATTTCATGATTCAAATTACACTTTCATTAACCTTTAGCACGGGAAGTCTTTTAGTTTCCACACAGTGACTTACCGGCTGTCCTGCTACTACTACGAATAATAAATGTCTGGAGACCCACTCCTTAAAAACCGAGGTATTTAATGTACGAAGGCTAAATGCCTAATTCAGGCTCACTTAGCAAGAACTTGAGATCTCCTCGCCTGTCTCCGACTTGGAGGCCCCGCCACCACTCCGTTCTGTTTTCTTCTGCTTGCTCAGATTTTCTAACGATGGCAAAAAATAAAATAAAATAAGCTTTCAGTGAGTTCCCTGTGTTAATATTCTCATTTGTCTTCCGTTTTAGTTAAGAAATGTCCTAAATGAGAGTGAAGGGAATGTCTCAGGTGTGCCCATTATACAATTAAATTAGCAAACCTCAGAGGGATTGGATTAAAAGTCAGCAGGACGCATCTGGGGACCAGGGGCCCAGAAGGACAGAGGCTCTAGCCTGCCTTGGTAGCCTCCCTCCCAAACTAGGCTTTCCAGATGAAGTTTGTGGGGTACACTCTCCCCATCCCTCTTGGGAGTAGGTTTGCACCATTGTCAGAGTGAAATCATCAGTGACTGTCGAGCCCTGAACAAACAGGCGGAGGAGCGGTGGCTTTCGGGGTACAAAGGTATGCCCGACGCACCCCGCGAGCGAGCAGGGTGGACCCGAGTCCGGACCGCGCAGGTGCAGGCGGTGGCGGGCGGACGCAGAAGGCCGGGAACAAAGGCACCTCGGGGGCCTGCGCAGAGGTCACCTGCTGCCTCCGGGGCAGATTAAGGGGGCCTAGAGAGGGCATTGGGAGGAAATGGTGCCGTGCTTCTTTGGAAAATCAATTCGTCCCACCCTTAATAGGGCATTTTGCTCCCCCTCTTCGGGAGTCGCTGGGCAGATGCGTTTCCGGGTCTTGGGATGGGGATCCCGAGCCAGGAGGCGCCGCCTTGTCCTGCCCGCGCACCCTAAAACCCCTTCTGCTCTTTGCCTCGTCCCACTTCCCTTTTCTCTTTGCTCCGGGTTCTCCCGCCTCTCGGCTCAAGGCCTCTTCCGTAATGAGGCTGGAAGTGGAACTTTCCCTCACTCCCTTACTTGATTTCTTTCTTTCTCTCCCCCCGCCCCCCAGTGACCTGACTGCACTTTGCCCCCGCTCCCGGCCTGCCAATCTCTTCTGGGTAGGGCCCCTTTCCATTCTTGAGGCTCCCCCTCCTCGCCAGCCCCGGGAGGCCCAGCCTCCTCCCCAACCAGATCTCCAGCTACACAGCCACCCCCCGCGGAGCAAGGAAGAGGCCTCCACCGAGTGAATGGCTGGTAAGGAGGTTTTTAATTTGTCTGGAGCCACAAGGAAAAGGCCTCCGGGCAGCGTCCCCCGAAGCCCTCAGCGGGCTTGGCAACGCCTCTGTGTAGGGCTCAGAGCCCCTCTGCCTTCCCGGTGGGCGCCTTCACCTCGCCAATCTAGCCCAGGTTTACGGTGACAACTGGACTGAGGGAGACAGAAAATGTTGGAGTGCTGTGTGCAAAGTCACCTCTGCCTTCCAGAACAAGGACTCTGCTTCGCCAAAGCCTCTGTTTTGCTGCTCCAAACCTCCCGACATGAGAAATTTAGAGGCTTGACCTGACGGTTCTGTCAGACAGGGTTAGAAAAGGCTGTTCAGGCCACCGCTGTCCTGATTCGCAACCTGCTCGCGGTGGCGCTCTCCTTGAGCTCCGGGGAATGTCACCAGGCCATCCACCACTGAGGACCGCGGAAGACAGTGCATTTAAAAGCTTTGCCCACCTGCCCTGTAGCCCCACCTCCAGGTACATTATCCTTCACGGCTTTATTTTTAGGAGCAGAGGCTGCGGCCCTGACTGACCCTGCTTTGACCCATCTCTCCTCTCCATCTCTGCAGCAGCAGCCCCTGATGCAGAGGGAGGGAAATGAAGCAGCCCGCACCTACTGGCTTTCTGCAGGTCTTGCTTCTCAGTCCAGCCAATTTTCCCTTCAGACCAGGACTCAGAGGGACCGGGTCACCGTTTTCAGAGTCTCCAGCTTGCAACTTGCTGGACCTCATCTCACAGCCAGGTGCTGGCTGCTCTGGCCTACTTAGCCTCCCCATTTTTCAGCTTATTACCGAAGGATAGTTGCAGTATTCTCCACAGGACACGGAAGTGTGGCACTGAAGGGAATCTGTCCAGCCCTGAACTTGTAGACTGTCAGGGAAATGGCAGCAATAATGTCTAGCTCATCCTACCAAGGAAACGATGTTCATTATGTCCCTTGATTCTGAATCTTGCTTGTTTGGGCCAACCAGGCACTAGTAATGGTTAGAAAAATCAGGGGCTTGAAAATCACTTGTGCATTGGTCTGCCATCTCTTCAAGCTTCTGGAACCCAGCTACTGTTATAGGGGTATCTACTGGAGAAGTCTATGCCGATAGACTATCTTTGTTAGCCGGCAGGTGACTACCCTAGGTGGTTGGGATCTCAGTGTAGACCTTTTTCAGGGTGAGCTTCTAAGCCCCTCCAAAAAAACATGTCCTGGGTTGACCATACTTCAGTCAGCCAGCAATGGAACTACAGAAGCCAAAAACCATGATAAGGACATTTAGAGACTTTCCCAGAACTATGGAATTTGATGGATTGGGTCTTGGGTTTCATTTTGGCAGGTGGTGCTATCCTATATGCTGTTTTATGACCTGAATGGTACTTCCATCATGGTGTCAGTTGTGCTAAGGTCTGGGGACCTGTTACACCACAATGTGAGAATGCTTACAGTGTCTTGTCACTCCCTGGAGATTTGTGGCCCAGTTAACACACTATTCATCAACAAGCCATGATGTGCATGAGCAAACAGGCCCTAGCTGCTGCCTAGCTGCATGAGTAAGCTAAGGGAGCAAGCAGAGCAACTGCATCAACCAAACCTGCCTCCTCAGAACACCCCGAACTCAAAGCGGAGTTTTTAAGCAGCTAGTCTTTGAAGGGGTAGTTTGTTACACAGCAAGAGATAACTAATACAATCAGTCAATTCTAGTCTCTCTAGCCGGGCGTTGGTGGCGCACGCCTTTAATCCCAGCACTCGGGAGGCAGAGGCAGGCGGATCTCTGTGAGTTCGAGGCCAGCCTGGTCTACAAGGTGAGTTCCAGGACAGCCTCCAAAGCCACAGAGAAACCCTGTCTCGAAAAACCAAAAAAAAAAAAAATTGCTCTGAAGCTGATGGTGGAAAGAGACTCAAGAAAAGATGGATAGAAGAGGGAAAAAAAAGGAAGAGAATCAGAAGAGCTCTGTGCTGGCCCAGTAGCAAACGGTTCTAGGCAAGCTTCCTGAGGCATCTATTTTCTCTTCCGGAACACAAGGGCCATGAACTAAATGCTTTGAAGTCTTATTTCATGCTAACTTCTGAAGTGTTCAAGAAAAAAAAAAAAGCCCTACAGTTATTGCTAGAGATTTGGGGCTCCTCGGGGAATTAGTCTCTGGTTCCATCCAGATGCTGTCAGGCATTGGCTTGCCCCAAGAGAAGAACAAATTAGCACTGCTCTGGGTGTCCTCTCCCCCAAGCTGAAGGCTGGGGAGCATTCTCAGACCCCACTGAGGAAGAAACGGGAGGGTGGTACCTGGGCTTGTCTTTACCCACTTTCTCCACTGTTTGCTGGGCACTGTGGCACAGATCCAAGGTCTGAAGATGACCCAGTGACTCTGTTACCTACGGGGCCTAGTAACAAAGGCAAAATGACTCTCTACAAGTAACTTGAAACAAATGTGCCCGTGCATTATAAAATAAGTATGTTATGCATTGCAATGAAGCCTACGAAGAACAGGGAAGGCCCACTTGGTAGGGGTGACTAGAGAGGGCCCAGCCTCAAGCAGAATGGTCATTGAAAACCTCCCTGATGGGGGCTTGCCATTGCGAGAAAGAGCCAGTCATGCAAGGGATACTAGTGGAGAACCGAGGGCAAGGAGATTGAACCCAGGGCGTTGAGCCAAGTGTACTCACTCAGCTACACCTCCAGTCCCAGATGCCCGCTCCTCAAAGGTCACTCTGAATGCTGATAGAGAACATATTAGAAGTGGAGAGTCCAAAACCAGTCATGGTGGCTCACGCCTTTAATCCCAGCACTCTAGAGGCAGAGGCAGACTGATCTCTGTGAGTTCAAGGCCAGCCTGGGCTACAGAATGAGTTAGTTCCAGGACAGCCAGAGCTGCTATACAGAAAAACCCTGTCTCAAAAAACCAAAAACAAGAAGGAAGGAGGAATCCACTGAAAAGACTCCCTTCATATAGGAGTTCTGATGAGAGCAAATAGCAGTCCTGTGGGTGACATCAGAACGAGGGGAGCAAATTGGCCCCACGTGGGCATTTAGTCAGGACCTCATAGGATTCTTGTGACTTCCTTGTAAAATTTCAGGTGAAAACGTTCCCTGCCATGGGAACTCAAGTCCTTTAGCCTCCTCCCACCTTTCCTTCAAGGCCCGAGCTGCCCTTCCCAACCATAATTGTAAGGTCTGGACTGTGCAGAGGGAGAGGAGGACAAGCCAGGGCAGTAGATGTTCCGTCGCTTGCACGTCCGGCTGTACCATGGGCAGGATGGTGGTGTAGAGAAATGGGGTCTTCACGTCCTGAAGCCTTGAGTCCTCTTATGCTCTCAGGTGGCTGGGGCAGGCTAGGACTGGGTGGAGCCCACGTCTCTCTTCCTGAAAGCTCCTAGATTCTCTCCCACATCAGCGATACACAGGAGCATCCATTCTGAGGGCACTCAGGAAAAGAAGCCAAGGGATCCCAGGACACTAACCATATGGCCCTTCACCCAAGGGCATTTGTTTGAAGAAGCTCTCTTGGGAGAGGGCATCCTCTTATGGTCTAGGTAAGCAAGACCTTACAATAGGCTGCCATTGGCTTTGTAAGTGAGACAGGGCAGACAGGAGGGGGACAATGGGACCCTAGATGAAGTGAACGTGAACCTAAGAAGTACGGAAAGGAGCAGACATGGGAGGAGCCATGTGTCAAAAAGCCATTCGTCCATCTCAGTGTTCCCTGGAGTCAGGTGACCCTCCTCATTCAATAGGGTGCATGTAGCTACCCAAGGGTCTAGGAATGGGACAGTTGTGGGTCCCTCCCACACCATGCTTACAGTGTAGTAGAGCAGGCAGAGCATGACCTCAAACATGATCCCCAGGAAAACCTCCTGGGGGGTCTCAAGGACTTTCACAGAAGAGGAGGAGGGGAGATTGTAAGAGCCAGAAGCAGGGCAGGGGGACAGGAGGGAAACAGTGTCTTCTAAGACAGGACCACTGCACCCAAATTATGGCAGCTGAAGTTGCCTGCACAAGACCTGTACAAGATCAAGCCAATGGAAATTCTAACATGGAGGGAGATGGGAGGGGCTTGTGGTTCCACACCCCTAAGCTATTGGTAGTTGATGGCTTTTGAGGGAGGTAAAGTCGGTTGTTGTTGTTGTTGTTGTTTTTAAGGGTCCCTGTTAGGTTGACCATGCTTCAGGAGTATATGAGCAGAATCAAAATGTTTTTTGTTTGTTTTAAGTTGGCGATTACATGATAGAGAGATTACATTATTGGGAAGAGGAAGAATTGTATCTTGGGAGTTACAGCACAGGGACAAGAGACATTCCAGGGTCACAAAACTGAGGAGCCAAGGCACAGGGACAGGTTCACAGAGTGACTCGGCAGAAGAGATGGTTTAAGTGAGGGACAGATGTATGCATTCAGTCAATCCACAGACATGACTCAGGGAGGTCAGGGGACATGACAGATGCAGCCAGGATCACTACAAGCTCCTACAGTAGTAGGAGAGGAATCACTGATTCATCGACAAATACAAACAGTGTGTTTGGTGGGTTTAGTGTGGGCAATCAATACTTAGGGAAGTGACTTGAGGTACAAGGAAACCCTGTTTAGGGAGGTAGCCTTTTAGTGGAAACCTCCGTCATAAGGAAGAGCCAACCTGGCAAAACAAAGAGAAGAAAATCTCAGACAGTGGCTCTGAAGGGACCAGCCCCCTGCTTTAGCAGCCATGACGTGCTGCAGAAAAGACATCTAGTCCTCTGACTCAGCACATGTCTGACCTTGCTGGGCCTGCTTTAATCACTAGGAGGTCAGACACCCTCCTCATGGCAAGGAACCAATCAGAAGTTAGCTGGCTGGACTCTGGATGTGCTTTATGGCTCTGGGCATGCTTTACGGTAAAAGTGGCGTATCAGTGATGTACAGAGCATAGCAAACAGCCCTGGGAGGGCCTATAGGCCATAGCAACCAGCTGACCAATCAACACAGGGCAGGTCATCCAAGCCCGAAAGTGCATCAATCCTGTGGCTGTTGTGGACCCCTAGACACTCCCCTTGCTCTACCCAATATATTTCCCACCTTGCAGCCCCTTGGGGTCCTCCTCATACCAGCTGCCATGATGAACCTACAAAGGGCTGGAGTTAATGGGGTTAGCTCATTAAACAATAGAAGACCCTTTGCTTTCCGCATCGGAGTGGGTCTCTTGGTGATTTGGGGGGTTCATAATTTGGGCACAACAGCCCTAGCAAGTACAAGGTTCCTGAGGCAGGCACATGGGAGCCCTACAGGCAAAGAGCCATGGGTGACAGGAGCATGGTGTGAGGAAGGGGTTTTCAGAACCTTGCAGGCCATGGTGAAGGAGTTGGATTTTGCTTTGAACAGAAGTCCCTGGGAGGATCTCAGGAGAAATAATACAGTCTGATGTATGTGCAAAAACTGGGGGAAATAGGCAGGCAGAGAGAAACGGGGAGGCCTTGGGAGAGGCTCCTAGAGTGGTTCTGGTGGGTGACCGATGACGGGAAGTCACAACTGATGGAGACTGGGAGCGTGAGAAATAAGCGTTCACTGGGCGCTTCCTCAGGAGTTTGGTCCCCCGTGTGCCTGTGCTTCTGGCTCACACAGGTACACATGGAAGTCAAGTCCCCTGAGTGCCAGAGGCTGGCCCTTCCCCTGGATTCCTCAACTCCAAAGTGCTTCTCCTATGAGGACAGGGCCCTTCCCAAGCCACTGAGGCATCCGAATACCTGGCTTGTGGGAGACACTGACTGTATCCGCTATAGGTTATTGCCAGGACATCCAGATGGGCGCGCTCCACACTCTTCCCTAAGCTGCACTCAAAAACTGATGGAAAACATCACGTGCCTCCCCCCAGCAGCCTCCAAAACTGTCTTTAGAGATCCCATTGGCTAAAAGGGGCTGATTCCAAGGACCCCACGCTGCAAGTGAACATGGGAAGGGCCGAGAAGGAAGGCAGATACACACTGTAGCACACTGTTATGTTCCCACATGTCACCTCCTGCGTAGCCTGTAGCCCAGTGACATTGTGGTCCCCAAGTCGCTTGGGAGTTCAGAGAAGTGAGTGCTCTGCCCACAGGACTGCCTGGCCACCTCTGCACTTGTACCAATTCAACCGAGGACATTGTAAGGACTCAGGCATTATGCTGGCCTGACCCTGTCACCTGGCAGAATGCACTCAGGCAGTGCCCTGGTCAGCCCAGGGTTTCATGGTTGCATAGTCCGCACGCAGGTGCAAAGGACCCTTTAAAAGACAGACTCCCGGCCACTGATGCTCTCTTTCCCGCGGTTCCCCTGGAGCAGACAGGACTTTTCCTGCCTCCTCTTCTGTCTCTCTGTCTCTCTGTCTCTTTACCTCTTTTCTCTTTCTTCCCCCCTTTCCCTTTCTAATAAACTTCTCACTAAGCTCCGTCTGCCTGGCGTGTTTGTCCCCCACCTTGGTCACCCCCACCTGCCATGGAATCTGCCGAGGTTCCTCACACTTTATCATAACAGACACCATGTGCCACAATCAAACCTGACTACTCTGTCTGTAATCCTTTGGAGGGTTTCCTGAGAAAGACGGTGTCTGACTGAATCTAAGCAAAGCAATCCCGGGCTCTGCTGATAGGCTGGAAAGCTCACTGAAGCAAGCAGACAGCTGAACACTGTCTGAGTGAGAGACAGTCTACTCTGCCAGGTATGGGCCTACCTCCCAGTACAGCTTGATCTAACCATACATAGACTGGGGGGCAGCTGCCTTCTCAAGCATAGTGTCAGACCTATGTTCCCTGCCCCACACGCAGTGCACGGGTAACACACATACACACACACACAGAGGCACACAGACACACACACATACACACACACTCATACACCCCTCTTGCTCAGGAGAGACCTTTGGTTGTACTTTCCTTCTGTTCTCCCAGCACTCCAAGTAGTCAGTGGTTGGTGGTCCAGCTGGCTTGCACCTAAAATCAGCTTTTTGTTGTTCTTGTTGTTTTTGAGACAGGGTTTCTCTGTGTAGCCCCGGCTGTCCTGGAACTTGCTCGGTAGACCAGGCTGGCCGCAAACTCAGAGATCCGCCTGCCTCTGCCTCCCCAGTGCTGAGATTAAAGGTGTGTGTCACCACCACCTGGCTTAAAATAAACTGTAAAACAAAACAAACAAACAAACAAACAAAAAAAACCAGGGTCTCCTGCAGCACAGGCTAGCTTCAAACTCACTATGCAGATGAGGAGGGTCTGAATTTCTGATCCTCCTGCCTCCACCAGTACCGTTCTGGGATTATAAACATGCACTGGCCCACCTGGTGTTTGGTGGTGTTCATGATCAAACCAGGGCTAGATCCCAACCCCTAGAGGGAGTATCAATGTTGTCTTTGTCTTGAGGCCTGATGGCTAACCCTGGAGGGGTCCAGGAGCTAGGCTACCAATGTTCCAGTCCTGTTGAGCACCCTGTATGGGGTCCTCTGTGTCTTGCTCAATTGGGCAGAGCCTAGGCTGGAGGGTTCGCCAGGGCAGCAAGGCCAAAGGGCGCTTCTTTTTCACGTTTCCTTCCCTCCCTTCTCTGGGTAGACAGGAACCAAATGTTTGACAGAGAAACGAGGCGTACCGATGTGAGTCACTTTCTTCCAGAATGATTAAGTGGCTGCCGTTCAGCTCTGCTGCATGCAGAGACTGGGGAAAAGAAAGACATGCTAAGTGTCAAGGACTTGAACACAGCCCTAAGTGTGTCTCGTCAGCCTTGGGGGCACAGAGCAAAGATGGGGCTCCACTGTGAACCAAAGGTGTCTTAGCTAAGGGCTGTGAGGAGAGACTAGGAAGCCCTGATCCAGGAGAGTGGCACAGCTTCTGCAGAAGTGGCTCCCCCACACATCCCCGTCTCACAGCCTGTCGCCTGGCTGCCTGGTTGCCAAGTAGACAAGGACGGTACAGAAAATTCTGTTCCCTTCCAGGGTAGCTGATGTCACTGCAGCGCTTCTTTTTTTCTTGAGGCATCTTCAAGACATTTCTTTCTTTTAGAGCTCTCTAAGGAACATCTCCAAGGAGGGAGCTGTGTGTGTGTGTGTGTGTGTGTGTGTGTGTGTGTTGGGTGACAGCGCGACTCCCAGAGGACTGCCCCATGCAGTCCTGGGTCAGCAGCAGGTGGGACGACCTTGTGCTAGAGGCAGCGTTGCCTGGCAAAGGCTGGAAGAGACTTTTGTCAGTTGCGTATCTGGTCGGCATTCACTTCGTGGAGGTTTAACAAATTAGACCTCCAACACTCTGTAAACACTGGCTGCTAAAGACCGGCATCTTCGCACCTGTGAAGTTGCTGACCTGACATTCACAACCCGGGGGGTGGGGATGGAGAGGTTGGGGGCGGCTCTGGGGTGTTCTGTGAGAGGACCTGAAGGCCAGAGAAGGTGTTTACACAGTTCCTTCTCTCCTAAATTAAATATTCAAATTGGGTTTGTTCTGGGGTATTGTTAAGACCTGAGCTGTAATTTAATGGAAATGGCATTGTCCCCCAGAATAAAGGTTTCATTAGCCCAGCTCCCAAACTTTCCCCATTATCCTCTGGGGGAAACAATCTGGTGACAACCTGCCTGTCATAATCCCCCCTGCTTCAGATTTATGGTGACAAAAGACTCTTAATACCGAAAATGTTCGGCGGGAGGAGAAACACTTCCCAAACAAGAACTCTCTTTCTCCCCGGCCAGGTAACAAAGGAGCCAAGAGGAATTTGGTGAGGCCTCCTGGCCACCTGCTGGTTAAGCCCGGGGTCGGTGGATTAACTGCGGCTCTGACTGGGTGTTGAGAAAGGCAGGTTACATGGCAGAGCAAACAAAATCTAGACTGTGCTTTACACATGGTAATCCCAAATTTAATAAGAGCCTCAGCCGCTAGGAAGCCCCAAGCCCGAAGTTGTTGAGGTGTGGGCCTCTATTGTCTCAGCAAGCAGTGTCACCATTGGTTGTCTGGT
This sequence comes from Mesocricetus auratus, assembly GCF_017639785.1. Lineage (NCBI taxonomy): Eukaryota > Metazoa > Chordata > Mammalia > Rodentia > Cricetidae > Mesocricetus > Mesocricetus auratus. The sequence continues at coordinate 87,918,659 of NW_024429266.1, forward strand.
TAGCCTGGGTGCCCAGCCCCAGGGTGAGGGAGTGTCTGTAGCCTAGGCTAAGAAAATCATAACTGGTCCCTTGGGTGAATCTTGTTTCTATCCTTCCAGGCTTTCAAGGACCCTGTCTAGAGACAAGTCACACATCTGCTTGCTCCGAAGTCCCTGCAGAAGGTGTGGGTGGTCGGAGGCCACATGGGTTTCACACCCTACAGGTTGCATCTGTGACCACCAGGCTTCCAACCCGTGGAGTTGGAGTTGTAGGCAAGAGCTGTGGGAAGGTTTAATATGGGCCGGGCGGAGGCCAATGCAAAGGCTGAGGTGGGGCATCATGCAGGCTGCACGCTGGGTCACTTCCCAAGCTGTACACAGCTCCCATGGCCATCTTGATGCCGTCCATTCGTTCAACGGGTGTTTACTGAGCACCTGTTGTATGTCAGGGCTTGGGCTCAAGTGCTTAGGGCTTCAAAGGGAGCAGAGACAGACCTGACCCTGCTTCTCAGGGATCACAGTCTGAGGTAAGATCTGTGAAAGGAGGAATTGTTCCATGAGCCCATGCCATAGAGGATAAAAGACAAGGATTTTCTGTCCGTGATGCCAGAAGGCAGATTGGAAGGGCACTGAGGACCGAGCCCCTCGGATGTGGTAGTGGGAAGAGATGAAGGGTATGGGTGTCACAGCGTACCTCAGGGAAAGGGTAAGATGGAATGTTCAAGGAAGCAGCCACCTTTATTCCGTCCCAAGGGACTACAGACCCGAAGAGGAGAAAGTGGAGATGGCTAAACCTTGGTTTAGCCTCTTATGAGACAGCGCGATACTGGAAATCTGAATAGCAAACTCCTGCCTGAGGTTTAGATCTCCTGGCTCAATGGCATCAAGGCATTGAAAGATAAAGCAGCCACAGCCAAAAATAATCATAAATATGTGAAAAATATGAATTGTAGAATTCAAAAAGTACCCATAGTGGTAAAGGGAGGGCACCAGCTAAGGTGGGTCAGCGAGTTTCTAGAATGTGCCAGACGAAGAGGTGCTTAGAGGAGAGAGCTGAAGAAAGAACGCAGGAGGCTCTGAAAGGAAGGGAGGCCAGCTAGCCCAGGAAACCTCAAGGGTTCAAGGAAGTCCACGCAGGGACCCTGTAAGTACCATGACACAGCAAGCCCACCCCATCAGCAACGGGACCTGACAAAGAGGTCATCGTTGTGGAAGACTGCAAAGAGCATAAAAGAACTGCCAATGTGTGAAGGAAAGAAAAAACAATCAGGCTTAGGCATGTAACTCAGTGCTAGAATGCTTGCCTGGCGTGTGTAAGACCCTGCTCTTAACCCCCAGCAACTCAAAAGATAATAAGGAAAATAAACAGGCAAGAATAGCCTGCTTCTTTGGGGGCCAGAATTTAGGGGATGGATTGCTTTTAAATCTCTTGAAGATTCTCAGGGTTGGGAAGATACCTGGGATGGTTAATTTTGATTGTCACCTCTGCAAAGGCATTCTGGGAAGGACTGACTGAGGGGAGAAGGCCCTTTGCCACAGTGGGCAACACCCTTTACAAAATGGCACGGGCACCAGGAGGTCTGAGGGAAAAAGCAGCGTTGCTTGCATGCTTCGCTTTGCTTCTAGTGTTGAGTACATCTGTCCATTGTAACATCTTCTGCTGACATTTGACACCAGTGTCTTCAGCCTTATAACAAACACTGAAGACCAGTGACTCTCCAGGGACACTTCATGCCTTCAGTGCTCCACTGGGACTGTGGAGTCAACCAGCTCTGTGAGTGACTGGGCACTTCAGGTCCTCAGCCTTGCTGGTTTGCAGATGTCACAGGTGAGCTACCCAGCTCCTAGCAGATATATCCACCTAATGGCCCTGGGATTCATGCGTCAAAGAGAGCTATGAATGTCTCCCCACACACAAAACCATAAACCCACTTATTTAACAGTATGGGAATTTTGCAACTTGACTGTATGGTTCTCCAGTGTGAACTTTGTAGAGGACAATGCCATGTCCAATATCAAAAGATTGGACACTCTGGAAATCATTGTAGTAAATTTAACTATATGTGTATATATATATGTATACATAATTTTATACATATATACATATATATACACACACACACATATTTTTTCATACACACATTGTATCATTCTGTTCCACTTTGAGGACTTTGCCTAACACAACAATACATTCCAAGAAACAGAATTTTTGTGAAGACTAAGTTCTTGGAAATTAAAAATACAGCTGGTGACGCCGGGCGTTGGTGGCGCACGCCTTTAATCCCAGCACTTGGGAGGCAGAGGCAGGCGGATCTCTATGAGTTTGAGGCCAGCCTGGTCTACAAGAGCTAGTTCCAGGACAGCCTCCAAAGCCACAGAGAAACCCTGTCTCGAAAAACCAAAAACAAAGAAAAAAATACAGCTGGTGGCACTCACCTTTAATCCCAGCACTCGGGAGCCAGAGGCAGGTGGATCTCAGTGAGTTGGAGGCCATCCTGGTCTACAAATCAAGTTCCAGTACAGCCAGGACTGTTACACAGAGAAACTCTGTCTCGGAAAACACACAACAACAACAAAAAATACAGTTGGTGAAATAAAACACAAGGATTAAAAACTTGAAGTCCTTCAGGACATGGTGGTATACACCTTTAATTTCAACACTGGGGAAGCAGAGGAAGCCAAATATCTATGAGCTCAAGGCCAGCCTGGTCTACCCAGCAAGATCCAGGCCATCCAACAGAGTAAAAAGCAACAATAGAAGACTGGAATGCATAAATCTTTTTTAGTTTTGCCTTTTTTAAGACAGTGTTTCAGACCTGTAGCCTAGGCTGGCTCAAACTTGTAGTGATTCTCCTGCCTCAGCCTCCCCAAAGCTAGGGTCACAGATATAAACTTCCATACCCAACCTGGGCTCACGTAGGAATCAATATCTAACTTTGATTATTGAGGACAAAGCATATGGATGTGTTAATAGCATTCCATGCTGCCCTATTCCTCCTACTGCATGGGTTCGTTTGCTTTTAAAGACTTAATTTTTTAAATTTATGTGTATACGCTTAGAAAATATAAATCTTGAGTGCTGAAGTTTTTGTTTGTTTTCATGCTCTGAATTACACAAGTAACTGACTGGAAAAGAGTAATAGTAATGCAGTAGATAAGTACCTTTGAGGCACAATGTATGAGATTTTGCGTTTTCTTTTATAGGGATGGTCTACCTGGGGGTGTTAGATTAAATACAGTAGCATTAAATGCAGTGTTGGAACATAGTTCCCACCCTAAGCCTGGCAACCCTAGATCCACTGGAAGACCTAAAAGTCAAACTTTCCCCGAGAGAAAAGTGGGAGAAACTCTCGACTCATTCACTTAGGGCTGGGGAATGCAGTTCTGTGGCAGAGCAAACGGTTAGCATATGTAAGACCCTGAGTCAGTCTTCAGCGCCTAAATTAATAGTAACCTGACCTCAACCATGGCGCCACTCAATCTGACCCTTTACCCCAGCTACCCTGTATTGTCCCTGAAAACGGCCTTTTGTGTGGACCTTCACATTTTGAGATGGGAATTTGAGCAATTAATAAATGTCTAAAATGATGAACCAATGCCCAAAAGGTGCTGGGGAACCCCTGCTCTAGTTGGTTGGCCATGATGCCTGGCTTGGCAGACAGAGAGTTTAAGTTCTTACCTGAGAACAAAAGGCAGGGTGTTAACCCTGTTTGGACCCTGATCTGAAAACACACCTGTAAAAGCCCATTTGGAAGGCAAAGGAGGGACTTAGAGCCCTGGCTTGGTGTTTGATGATATTAAACTATTGCCAACTTTGGGTTGTTCGTTTGCTTTTCTGAGACAGGGTCTCACTATGTGGCACAGGCTGACCTGGATTCCAGCATGTGTCCCATGACTGACTATTGTCAGTTTTTGTAGGTGATAATGGAATTATAATTACCTTTTTAAAATAAAAGGTATTAACTATTGTGAATTTTTTATAAATGAAAGGATATATCTGTGCATTGTTCCAGCATAGCCCTGTATGGCTGAGAAAATGTGACACGGTGTTGGCTCTAAATTCTTCTACATTAGTGTTTGAAATTTTGAACCATGAAATTCCTCGATTAATATTCCTTATGCTTTCTACACACGAGATGCGAGTCCCCAGGACTCAACATGCATTGCACTGATGTCAGATAAATCTTTTGATCCCTGAACTCCAGTTAAGCATTTCACAGATGAGGAAATAAAACCAAGTCCTTGAAGAGTTTGACATGGGTAGAGGTCCTTGCCTCCTCTCTTGGGAGGTGAGGTATTTTGCTTCTCTGAGTGCCATGGGCTGTCCCTTTAGATCTCCGTGGTTCATTCATTCAGCATATAGCCACTGCAATTTCTCCCATCTTAAGGGTTGACAGGGGCAGACACACCAGGACTTTTTCCCGTTTCTAGTTCCTTAAGTGGATATTTTTGCCCTTAATCTCAATACCCGTTGGCTGAAAATTCCCCCAAGAGACAACAGAAACCACAGGGAAGTGATATGTGACTTTGCCTGCCACCACCAAACACCTAGGATCTCCAGCTCATCTCTCGTGACCAAATCCAGGAACTGGGTTTCCAGGGCCTTTCTCTTGGAGGAAAGAGCCAGCAGAAGAGGGCTGAGAACGTGCTTCCTGTGGTCTTTGCTTTGTGTCTGTCACCATCTCTCTAGGGGGGTTATCACCATGGGCGGGGAAGTGGGCCTGGAGTTCTGCACGCAGATGTACAGTTCCCTCATAGTGGCATCTGTGCCCTCCGTCGCTCTTCTTTCTCAGGGATTGTGGCCTTTCTCCACCTTGGTGAAGTGTATGTCTGTCCAGATGTGTCTCCTCTTTGAACAACCTCCTGTCCAGCAGGCTTTTGGAGGTTCCTTCTCAACATTCTATCGCATGATATCCCCCCTTTTCACCAGAGGGCCAGAGCCGTAGCTGAGATCTCTAGGGATGAGCACGGTGAAGATCTCATTATGGGGTGAATGCTTAAGGGCCCCTTTTCTTTTTGTTCCCTTTTCTTGGGGGGGGGCTGAGAAGGGGTTTCTCTGTGGCTTTGGAAGCTGTCCTGGAACTAGCCCTTGTAGACCAGGCTGCTCTGGAACTCACAGAGATCCTCCTGCCTCTGCCTCCCGGGTGCTAAGATTAAAGGTGTGCGCCACCAACGCCCGTCAAGGGCCCTATTTTTCTAACCTGTCCCTACATTCCCTCTTTTGTCCCCTTCATCACCTGCCTCCTTCTGACCCACAAGCCAGCCGTGGATTCTCACGTCCATCTCCTTAGTATCCACTGTCAAAGACCTTTATTCAGTGGCTCTCTAGCTGGGGGTTAAAGGAACTCGTCTGCTACGGCGCAGTCAATATTTGAGCCCAGGCAGCCTGTGTCCAGAGGAGGCTGCGGGCGGAAGGAGGAGTAACCGTTATGTATCCACAGGACTATTTGGGGTGTAAGGAGGCACAGCGCTAGGCCCACTTCGCCAGGAGATAAACGCGCAGTGATGTGTCATCGCTTCACCTTTCAGAGCTTCGTGGTCATCGGCTTTAAGACGTAGTGGGGCAAGAGGTAGAGAATTAGGAAATAACGCACTCAGGACTCCAGTGCCAGCTCATCTGAGTTTAAAGACAAGTGTTGCTGCCTGAAACTAATGCAACCAAATGGCCTCGTGCCTCGTTTGTGCGGGAGGCCTGCTGACGACAGTACTTATCTCTGGGAGTTACAGCAAGAGCTGAAGCATGTTTCAAGGGCTTAGCACCAATCCTGGGTACCATTGCCCTTATCATTTTTATTGCTGCATCTAACAATCTTATCCATCGTATAGTTACGATAAAATCACTAGACTCGTCAGCTCATTTCAGCACCGTTGGTAATGTAGCCAAGGTTTTCATGTTTAGAAATAGAGTTACAGGCCCATGTCTTACTCACAAGTGCCCAATCCCCCGTTCAAAATCTATACAGTGGCCTGTTATTATGCTTGCTATGGATATATGTTTCTCTTATTTGTTGATGAATAAAACTGTTTTGGCCAATGGACAGGCAAGATGTAGCCAGACAGGAAGTATAGGCAGTGCTACTAGACTAGGAGATTCTAGGAAGAGGAACACAGAGAATGAGTTGTCAGTGAGATGTAATATAGCTGCCTAGGAAGCAAGAGGTCTGGGCATCACTGGTAAGCCAAAACCATGTGGAAATACACAGATTAAAATACATGGGTTAATAATTAAGAGAGAACTAGCCAATAAGTAAGCCTGAGCCAACTGCCAAACAGTTTATGATTAACATAAGTCTCTGTGTGTTTATTTGGGACCGAAGGGCTGTAGGACTGGGCAGGACAGAAATTTCCGTCAACATTATTATTACTTCTCTTATTTTTTGAGGTTATAGTAGGACCTCACAGCCTTGGGAGATTGCTGACAAAGCTGTGTGTTTGAAAAGTTCTTCATAGTGACCAATGTATTTGAACCCTTTGGGCCCCACCCTCCTCTATGAGACAAACAGGAGAGGTATCAGTTGCATTCAGAGGAGATAGAGGTTTGCTTGGTAGCATGCTCAAGGGTACACATCATGGGATCCCGATGAAAGCTCCTGATTTATAATCTGGGAATTCTGAAAGGAAAAAGAAAAACAGTTTTGTCAGGTTTTATGCAAAGGCAAGGCTGGCCCAGAATGTCACATGTTTGCCATTCTCCTCCTCCAGCCCTCCAATGATGAGATTATAGGAGCGAGCCATCATTTTGCAGGCCATCTCTGTACTTGCAAAGTACTTTGTGCTGATAGGTGGTGGCGGGTGGGGGGTATCTCCCTAGATCTGAGAGTGAAGGTCTGTGGAGATCACTCTGGAATTTTCCCAGTGTCTGGAATTGCCCCTGCCCTGTAACCAAAACCCTGCTGCAGAAAGTCTTGGTGCAGAATGGAACCCCTTTCCCACAGGACTGCAGCAACCTGGGCCACCACCTCTCCACCAAGGGTCAGAGGTACCTCAGTTCTGCTCCTATCCTGATGTTTTTTTGGTTTGAATAAATCACTAACTTTCTCTCTCTGAAGGGTAGATGGCCTAACGACCATGTAGGGAAGTGGTCAAAATTAGGGAGAGCCCAGGTGCTGGCATCAAATAGTTAATTTTTTAAAATCCCCTTTCTCTATAAGACCAGTGTGGCTGCCTGGCTACAGCTTGAGCTCTGGAGACACCAGAGGGCAGAAAGGCATGGGGCAGAGCAGACAGGTGATTTCAAGACATGAAACACATATTCTCACCTTGGACACCTGCTGTTTTTAAAGACTAGGCACCCATCCTCATATAACCATCATTTAGCAAACATCAAGGCTAGTTATTAATTTTAAAAATTTGTTCAGCTCATACTTACAAAACTGTCTCCACCACCACCCCTGAATGAATTTTTAGTTATGTTTTTAAAATTAGCTGGCGCTTGAATTCCATTTTCCATCCAAGCTTCCCAGTTATCTTTAAGGTCACAGAAACACGTAGGCCGCGGAAAGTCCAATCCCAGATATTATTAGGCTCTTGGAATTAAAAACCCAAATAAGTAAATAAAGAGAGAATGCCGGGGGATTTTCCATGCCGAATGAGGAAAGCCGGACCCTGCTTGCGTCCAGAGCTATGCTTCCTCTCGGAGTGGTTCACTTATTCCACGGAAAGGTGAAGGCTGAGGAAGAGGAGGGAAAAGGCTTTCGACCTACATCGTCAAGGTCTGTTTTTTCGTTCAGCAACAAGGAAGAATCAGATGCCTTCTGGAGGGAGAAGAAGAAAAAGAGGAAGAAAAAAAAAAAAGCAACCCAAGCTCTGATTGTCCCTTTAAGCCATTCCAATCACAGGCTCGTCGTTAAAATAATGCTCGCCCACTGTGCTTCCAACCGGGCCATCTACCTTTTTCGCCGGCGGGGTCAAGCCCAGTCAAGCCTGAAGAGGCTGCCACTGCCCCAGCGAGCAAGCCACCGGCCCGCTACACCTGTTTATCGCTGGATCCCTTCCCTTCCCCTCTCCCCGCTTGAAAAGGAGCATTAATTAAAGCGGTAAACAAGCCGGCTCCCATTCTAAATCAGAGCTGCAGGCAACGGGGAGATAACTTGGGCTCCGGAGAAGAGGGATTTTCAGCTAATTTATGGAACCCACCGTCACTCTCTCTCCGAGCAGCCAGCAACCCGCTTAACGGGGAGATTGAAGCAGACAGCTTTTGTCTAAACACTTCTTTTGCCCAGAATATCTTAATTTTTTTCTATTTGAATGTTTAATAAGGTTTGGGGCGCCCCTTCTTTTTTAATTGCCACGGTGCAGGCGTTAGGGTGTTACTGCTTGGATGGTAGCTGCAGAGCACCTGCCTTTCCTGGGCGTGGAGGGAAGGACCAGTTTTCCCAGGTTGGACAGCCTGCGCCAGACGGAAGACGCGGCTGCTGGGATTGGCGAACCCCGAAATCACGGTTGTCCAGAAAGGTTTGGTCTGCAGGCAGCACCCTTTGCTCTTTTAACCCCCAGCACCGTGGATGCTTGCAGGCACCCTGGGTCACACCCTGACCCGGCGCCTGTTTTTTTTTTTTTTCCTCTCCTTGTCCTGGATCGGCCAGTAGGTACCAGGCCGCGCCCTAGCCAGCTTGAACCTGCTGTTCCAGACCATCTTGGGGTATCCTTGTCTTGCTAGGATTGAACCCTGGCTCATTTCCGGCTGCTACAGAGAGACCACAGCTCTGCCTAATTAATTCTAGAAGGAGGCTCTCTGTGGGTTTCCCTCTCAACTGATAGCTGGAATTCCTAAATGTAAGTGGAAATAGTACTGAAATAGCAGTTTTGAAATGATCATGGGCAAGTTAAATCCTTGTCAACTCATGCGTAAACCTTCACAGAAACCAAACCAAAACAACAACAAAAACCCCAGAAATGTCTTATCCGTATTTCAAGGAAACCTGCTTTTCTGGGTGCCATATCCAGTAATCATGTTGACAAATTAATGGCAGAGAATTAGTTGTACATTAAAGATCTAAATGATATTATGCAGCACATTGTCATAAAATGATATAAAACAATAGGAAAATAAATGTAAATGAATTCAAGTTACTGACATGTAAAACACCAGACTGACATCTGTACACTTAGCGCGGTGATCAGGCGCGGTGGCGGAGCCCAGGACGCCGGCGTCCCTCTGTGAAGACGCCCGCAGGGGCGCGCGGTCCGGGAGTGGGGGGGCGGGGAGGGGGGTGGGCAGCGGGCCTGGCCTCGGTGGGCGCCCGGCGTGCCAAGGGTTAAGTGCGCCGATCGCGGCTCTCCCGGCTCCCCTCCCTTGTGTCCTGATTTTCAGGCCCACCGAGTCGCCCGAGAAAGTTTTCAATTCGACGAGGCTGGCGCGTTTCAGGGACTGAGCTCCTTAGAAAGCTTCGGGGGCCCCCCCAAGGGCCGACGTGCAAGGGAGGGGGCGACTTGCCCCGTCCTGGACACACTAATTACAAGGATTTGGTTTCCCGGCTCTGAAGGAATGCATTACCTGCAGCAAAGCAGGCCTGGCCTCTCAGGAAGGCCCCAGAGGAAGCTGAATGCCCCAGTGAATTCCAGCCCCATCCCTAGGTTTATACCCACAACCCCAGCCCACGCTGAGCGACTAATCGCTTGGCCATTGTCAGGGCTGTTGTCCAATCAGCCCCTGAATAGCAAAACTTCACAATGCTGAGTATGAATTAGAGGGGAACAAACGTGGATGCAGACTTTTTTTTGCAACAATACCTAACTGAGCCTTTCAGACAGGACAAGGGATGCACAAAAGCTCGACGGAAATTGGAGTAACTTTTGGAGTCCCTTGGAGCTCCCGTCAATAAGCGGTAGCTCCATAATGGCGGCCTGGGCCTCCTCCATCAGTCTTACCCACTACCTTTTTTTTTTTTTTTTTTTTTTGTGAGGTGGATCAATTGTTCGAGAGGTGGAGGAAAATTGTCATAAAAATTGGGCATTTTTGTTGTCCTTGTCTCGAAAACGGTGGCTCTCTGTTGAACGAGGCCAAATGGGCTTCTCTCTCTCCCTCTCTCTCTCCCTCTCTTTTTATGTGAATTGTAGATTTGGTCATTATTTAGCCTACGGTAGTAAAGTACTGACAATGTCCCCTCCCTCCTCTGCCCACCCCGAAAAGAACAGAATGGCTTCTTGAGCTATACAAATGTCAGGTCTCTGTTTTAAAATTTAGCTTTGTTTACCCAACAGATTGGAATTCATTACTGTGTAAAAGTGGTTCCATTTTCTGATCTTTTTATTCAAAATGTTGAGAGTATCAAAAAAAAAGCTCATTTGAAGGTCACAGGTTTATGTATCTATTCTCTTAAGTGTTTTAGAAATTCATATGGAGGACACAAAAGGTGGGCAATGTGAAAACATACTGTTCATTGTTTATCCTAACCTTGCCATGGCTATTAGATAAATGAGTGTGGGGAGGAAAAATGGCATTAAAAGGCATTGTGAACTGGGAATTTTTTCCCCCTGAAGACTGTTAATTTTAGCCCTTGATCTGTAAAGGTCAAGCTCTGATTCTTTTTTACTGCACAGTTTATATAACTTCTGCATTTCAAGTCTATAAAAAGCGTCTGCAGACTTCTCATAATGTAGGTAGCAATTTATTTCATTATGGTTTGAATTTTTTATGTAAGTCCTATGGACATTTTGATGAAATTGTCAGGCTTAAAAGCTGTGGTGCTTTTCATTGGGGGGTATGGGGACTTTCTCCCCCCTCTAATCCATTCTTGCTGGATAATTTAAAATTAGTAAGATTAATCAGTTCAGTGATTTAAAAGACCGTACTTCGGGCCGAACAAGGTCTGACGTAAAATCACTTTATTTTAGTTTTTTTATTAGTAAATGATTTAAAAGGTCTTTTCAACTAGTTATCTGAAGCCGATATTTAACTGTTACTTATTCCACTAATTTCTATCTTTTGTTAAAGAACTTCCCAGCCTAAATCTCCTCGCTCTGTCCCATGCTAATTGCAGCTTACATTATATAAATGGCTTTGGAAAGAAAACTATAACCCTGAGCCTTGAAAGTTGGGTGTTTCTATTTGCTCAAACTTGATGCACTTGTTTGAAGAGGGTCATTGCAGGGAGAACTGTGCAGCCTGTCAGAATGTCCTGGGTAACAAGCTTAAACAGAACCTTTTGTTGTGCCTAGTATTCTCAGGGCTCCAAAATGAGGCCTCCTCTTTCTAACTGTGGACTGAAGTGGTTCATTACTGCTGTTTCCTCGCCAGGCCAGGGCTCAGCCATTCCCACTCCTGAAGGCCTGTAACTTCCTTAAAAAGGAAGAAGGAAAACATGGCCCAGAAAGGTCTTGTTAGCACTTCCTATGTGAAATTAGCAGCTTTCTAAAAGGTACAACTCCAATTACCTCACATTGTGGAGGCCAGCGCAAACTCAACAATATGCACAGCCCAGCAAGTGACATCCTGTCTTTCTAGAGTTACTTCCCTAATTAAGAATGAAGAAGCTCTATTCTGGTGAGTGCATCTATTTACAGTGGCCACAATGCTTTAACTTGAGCATCCTTCTCAAAGACCAGTGTTAAAAAACACAAGTGCTCTTTTCGCTGAGCAGGCTATGGTGAGGCGACACATTCCTAACGGTTACGCCCTCGGGAGAAAAAAAAATAGTGTAGCCGCTTTGGCAGGGTTGTTAGCACTTCAGGATTCCTTTTCCACAATAACGCCCCTGCCCAGAGAGCTCTGGGAATTACAGTGGACAATGGGGAGGCATTCTTAGGAGGGTCTAATGATGGAATAAAAAGAAAAATATTTATTGCTTTTGACAGTTCCACAAGGGGCAAAAATCCTTGTCGTGGCTAAAGTTTCCCTAGCTGTTGGAAGAAGGCGGCTCACAGGGACTCAAACAGTTCTACTTCCTTTGTTAGGAGACTGAGGACCAGGGCCAAGCTGGGAAATTAAAGATTAAGTTCATTAAGGTAAGATAATTGTGCGGAGGCATTGTTGTTGATACAGGTGGAGCGATGGGGGCTGGGGTAGGAAGCCCATTTACATGTAGGGACGACCCATTAAACAGGCTTAACAGACGTACAACGCAAATATGTTTATTATTTGCTTGATGGCTGACCTATGCTTTCTTTCACTGTTTCATTAGTCAACAGACCCCCAAAGGAGGGCCAGGACTCCCCGCAGGGAACCAGGTGGAAAAGAGCCTAAAGCCGTCTCCAGGGCGCAAAAAGCCAGTCCTGGGGGCCAGAGGGGACCTGTCTTCCCTTTCCAGAGTCTTGTCCCCACATCTTAGTTCCTCCCCATGTCCATTTCAGAGGACCAGCCCAGTTACGACCAGGTCCTCCTGCTCGAGGTGCCTCTGGACCTTTCTGGAACATTTATGCAGAAACCCGGGGGCTGACCTTTTAAAAGCTGGCTGGCTGGCTTCTCAGTAGCCCCTGCGTCTGAATCGTCAATCAAGGAGCTGTTCAAATGTTTTCCCCCAGGGATACCGCCCTCCCCAGAAATTGCCCTTCTAGAAGATCTGGCTGCTTATCTTTTTTTTTTTTTCTGAGAAAAACAAACAAAAAATACACCCCCATTCGACATAAAGATCTACACCCTGGGGATTCCTTATTGTAAAGTGTAATTGTCTTTTCTGGGAAAGGCAATCCCAGCCTTGTCCCTAACTTGGAGATCTCTAAGTACTGAAAACTTGAAGAAGGAAAAAAAAAGTATGGTGAAATTCTGGGGTACATGGGGAATTAATTCTAGGGTGCATGGGGGAAATTCTGGGGCACATGGGGTTACCTTTACTATCTCTCTGAAGACAGAAGAAGGTGAATTGTAATTCCTCAAATGTGGCCCAGTGGCTAAGAATGTATCAAGGGCATTACTTCCGTGTCTGCTGCCCCCAACATGCCCTGTGTCCTAGGCATTCACTTTTGATGACATCTGTAGTTATCAATAGTTATCATCTCTGCTGTCTCCTTTTTGTTTGGTTATTGTTGTTATTTGCTTTTTGTTTTCTGTTTCTATCGAGGAAGTGAGAAACTCAGTTTAAGAGTTGGAGATGCCTTATTTATAAGATAGTGTCATGCGTTACACAAAAACTCACCTACCTTTCTGTCCCCTCCTGCCCTCTCTCTAGTTCCCTTTTTGAGAAAAAAATAAACACTGTCATAAAGACTTGGATAAATAGAATTCTTTTTGAAATCGCCCAGTCTTGGGGAGACATTCTAAGAAGATCCCAGGATTTAGTTAGCATTGATGAAGAAAAACAAAAAACAAAACAAATTTCCAGTCGAGAGCTTTAAAAATACACAGGGAGAGTTAGCATCCCACATGGAGAAGCTTCTCCAGAGCTAAGAGTGACCATGTTTGATTTCTTTGGGTTGAATTGTGCCTCGATCTTCCTCCCACTGGTCTTTTGAAGGAAAAGTTACATAAGGTTGTGGATTTCCTTCAGCTTGCCCGGTATCTAGACTTTAACAGTGGGGCCTTTGGATATTTCCTTAGATTACATCAGAGAAGTTTCTCAATGAAACACTTTTGTGTCTATCCAGTTGAACAGAACTTGCAGTAATTCTGAGGCAACAGTGACCAAATTTCTCCCTGTTTCCCCCTCCTGTCAGAACTTCTCTCTCCGTGTTTCTGTCCAGCGTCCTTTGTCTCTGAGACTCCTGAATGGAATGCTTTCAAAAGTTATCAGAGAGCGCTCTGATAAATCAGAGGAGAAATTAGGAACATCTGAGTTGCTTTCTAAGATGGGTTAATGAAGAGCCGAGGATTTGCATTTTCTTTTAAAGACCTAATGAGCAAGTAAAACAGAGGGACAGGCCGGACTCCTCCTCGGCCATTGCCTTGGAATTTATCAGAAAAGCAGAAAGTTTGATACAGACCAAATTCCAAGCCACAGCTTCCTCAGAATTCGTAACTTTTTGAGAACAATTGTGCCATCACTGGCCTTTCACAATTTAAACTATCCCTCGCTTGAAAACCACACACAGTGTTCACAGAGTTCATCTTCACAGATGGCCTCCCAGTGGAGAACTAAAGTCAGAAAAGAAAATAATGCCTCTAAACTCAAGAAATGACATTTATATTTTCAATGATACTTAACAAACAAGAAGCTTTCCCTTCATTGCTTAAAAAAAAAAAAGGAAAAGCTTGTCATCATATTGCCATAAAAGGAGGGGGATCTTGTTTTGGAAATTCCAGTATGCCGGTCCTTAGAAACGCCACCTTGAATTGTAAACTCTGGTCAAAGTTGGTGACAGGATGGAGGTGTAGCTATGGAGTTGCTGTCTTCTGACACTTGGAGCATTTCTAGATGGGGACACAGAGGTGCCGCGACCTCAACCAGGAGCAGGCAGAGTCCAGAAAACCCCTGGAAAATGCTTCCCTTTATGCCCTGAAGACTCTGAAGACTATAAATACTTCAAGCTGTTGCCTTATGATTCTGCTGCAACTTTTCATTATCTATTTAATAATGGTTTAAAAAAAAGTCCTACTCCTAAAAGTATTTATATACTCTTTTGTACTTTATAGCTGATATGAAAATGTAAGAAGTTATCACGTGAAGTTTTAGGGACAGGTTGCTATTCTGTACACGAAGGATTTTTTTTAAATTGAAGCAAAATTTATATAGCATAGAATTAACCATTTTCAAGTGTATGATTCAGTGGTGTTTAATACAAAACTGTGCACATGCTTTACTTTTTTAGTAAGAATTTTTCTCATCTTCAGACTCACACGCAGGTCTTTGTAGGAAAAAAATACTGATATCCACTCAACAAGCATTTACTGAGCAGTGTTACAGGGGTGTGCCACGAAGCTAAGGCCTGTTGGGAGTTTAGAAAAATAAAAATAGACTGTCAGACTCTCCAGAAAAGAAAATAAACAAAATAAAACATTTTTGAGGGTAAAACATGTGCTAAATAAAGGCATCAAACAACTTTTGTCGGGAATATTTCTTGATTTTTACTCATAAACATCATTCAGGCTCATAGAGTCCTAGCATCCTGAAACATCATGGCATTGCTAAATATTTCTCAGCAACAATGGCAGTATAATTAGACTACAAAGGGCTTGGAATATTTACTGGACCAGTTTTCTCAGGGTGATTTTATTTCCTCTGATGTGTTCCAAAGTTTTCAAAACTTACAGCCTCCGAGTTGAACTTTGTTTAACGTGCGCTCTTTGATGGCCATTTACTGTGTTTGGGTGGGTGTATTATTTCACTGTGAAACTGTCTGTATTGCTTTTTTTCAAAATGTTAGGTTATGTGGATATAAACGACAGGGAAGGCTCCTTGGGGAAGATACGAATTGCTTAACTTGGTTAAAAAAGTTATTCATGATTCTCAAAGGACTTTAAGGGAGATGGGTAAACATTAAGGTGAACTATTAAGGTGCTGGGATCAAGAGTATACTTAACTTAAGACTTTAAGGGAAAAAATGTGTCTGTGTGGGGAAATTTGGGGTGGAGAGGCAGTAGGGATAAGTATGTTGGGTGTGGTGAATGGTACATGTCTATGCTCCCATCACATTAGAGAAGGAGAATCAGGAGCTCAAGGCTAGCTTTAGCCTTAGCTATGTGGGACCTTGCTTCAGCAAACCAATAGTAATTTTAACAATAAAAAAAATAAAAGTCGATGGTGGTAGTGCACACCTGTAATACCAGCACTCAGGAGACAGAGGCAGATAGATCTCTGTGAGTTTGAGGCCAACCTGATCTACAAAGCCAGTTCCTGGACAACCAGGACCACTACACAAAGAAATCCTGTCTTGAAAAGCCAAAGGGGGGAAACAAAAGGAAAGTAAAAAGAAAATTTAGTGTAAAAAAGAAAACAAACAGAAACAAAGCATAGTCTACTGATACATTTGGTATATTTTTTAAAAAAAATCCTTCAAGCCAGATGCGTATTTTGGTGATGGTCATGATGGTGGTGATGACAGTTGTGTTTTGCTGATGAGAGAATTGGTGCAGAGAAAAGGTGACAAACAGCTTGCCTCTGTTGACTTAGTCCCTACTGTCTTTGATGATCACTAATGAAGAGTCTTCTTTGGCCTAACATACAGGGGGAAAATAATCAGTAAGTACTTAGTTGCCCCTTTGCCATGAATTTTGTGCTTTGTATCATTTGGAGAGGGAAGAGCTTGGCTGTTGTGAGTTCTAGTCCTGACCCTGAAGTTATAGCTGCGTGCCTTTGGCAGACTACCTGACTGCTCTGAGCCCTAAGTCCTACCGGGGAAAACAAGATCCCTTTTGGTGTGAGTTTTGTAAATTATAGGATACCATATGAATCTATCGTACCGTGTGAAATTTCTGGAGGGATTACTCTGAAGCTTGCCCATGGAGGAAGGAAGACTGCTGAATTACTATTGTGAATGGAACTGTGTGGAATCTGATGTGGAGGAATACCATCTCTGGCTGCCACTGAACGCTTACAAATACCACCAGGGGGAAAAATTTATTTCAATTTGCCATCAGGCTGGAACTATCAATTTATACCTGAAACATGTCAAAATGTTGGGTATTTCTATAGCGATAAAGCTGATTAGAATTGCTGTGTTTAATTAAAATGTTAATCCACTGTCATCTCGCTTGATCTCGGTGTGTAGGAAATTTTCTATTTGCTATTAAATGTCTTATTATTAAGCGAAAAGCCTCCTGGATAGCCAGTGTCTGATAGTAAAGGAAGCAGTAACAGTAGCTTGGAGGAGGCGACTCTGCTATCAGGAAAGGGGTCTCACAGGTTGAAGAAGTCACTATAAGAGAGCCCTTGTCTCTCAAATCCCCCTCAGCCTGTTTCCCCGATCTGCAGGCTATTTTAGCGGCCAGATCCGGCTGAAACACAAACGCCCTTGGAAAAAAGAACGCGGGAGTTGCAACTCACTGGCAGCTCCTATCCTGAGAGCCAGAGGCTTGAGGTTCTCAACGGGACCTGAAGGAAAGCTGGCTTCATTGAATTTATAATATTCTGAAGTTGACCTCGAATTTAAGAAAAACTGATTTCTCTCTGTGGCATGGGAGCCTGAAATGTGACCCTAAGGAACTGATGGTGCCTGTTTGGTTTTTTGTTTTTGTTTTTTGCCCAGTGTCGTGGTTCAGATCTAAACTCCACCAAAACGCAACGTGCATCGGTGTTGAGATGGGATTTGGGGAAGGTGATTGGCTCATGAGGGCTCAGACTCATCGATGACAGTGAATTCATAATTTGATGGCATTACTGGGAGCCAGCAGGAGCTTTCCAGTTGGAGGAAGTCGGTTAATTGGACTTCCGCTCTAGAAGTGGGCACTTTGCTCCCAGCCCCTCCTGCTTCTGTCTCTCTCCCTTCGTTCACGGGGTGAGTGAGTATCTTTGCTCCCCTGCATGCTGTGTGGCATGATACTGTTCTTCACGAAAGCCCGGAAACAGCGGAACCAAGCGACCATGTCCTGAAACATAAGCCAACATAAGTCTTCCCTCCTTTGATGGATTTCCTCAGTTATCTTGTCACAGCTTTAGGAAGTGCGGTGTGACACCACCTAACAACGAGGTTGAGGAACCTTTGGAAATTATCGGAAGGAGGAGAAAATGACCCACACGTGACAAGTAGACTCTCACATGTCCCTTGGTGGGAACTCCGAAGATCACAGGTTGATAGGAGTTGCCACCAGCATGACATTTTCACATAGGACTAAAGCCTGCATTGGGAGCTGGCCACTCACGTTTCTTCTGGCCAGTAAGTTGCTTACAGGTACCGTTTTTTGTTTGTCTTTGTTGTTGCTTTTTTCCATACCCTAAGACTTAGTATCAAGCTGAATTTCATGGTGACAGATTGCTTCATCTGGTAGAGGAAATTTCAAGACAGCATAGCCCCCCAGTCATGGCTCTGTAATTGCTAATTGCTTTTAGCCAGGTTTACAGTGACCATCAGGAACAAAAAGCAGAACAGAAAGACTTGGGAAACTTGTCGTTTGGCTTAGGACCATTTCAGAAAGAAGTGAGCTGAGTTAAGGGAAGATGATGCATGCAAATCTCAGAATTTGCCCAGATCAGATCCATGGTATGCTCCAGAATATACCCCAGACCACTGTGCTCACACCTAAGAAGTTGTTTCTCTCTGGTTTATTATACTGTACTCAGTTATCTAGCTGCTGTGATCTGAGGGGGGGCTGCCTAATGCTCTTACTGCTTGATATCATATATATGATGCTGGGTTTGAAAGCATGTAAAATACAAGCGATATAGGATCATGGAAACCTCCATCAAGATTTTGAAGGGAAGCCTGGGGAACAGGCAGTTTATGGCAAGGTTAAAGTCCTGTAGGTATCCCCCTGAGTGGTAATGAATAAGAGCAGAAGAGATGGTACAGAGGACATCTCAGGAAGTTACACGTGTCAGGAATGTAGAACATTTAACTGCCAGCCAGGTGGTGGAGGTGTGCGCCTTTAATACCAGCACTCAGCAGGCAGAGACAGGTGGATCTCTGTGAGTTCAAGGTCAGCCTGGTTTACAAAGCAAGTTCCAGGACAGCCAGGAGGAACACACACACACACACACACACACACACACACACACACACACACACACACACACACACCATTTGCCAAGAAAGTTTCAGGCAACAATCAGAGCCAGCTCACAAGAGAGGCACTGTGGCTGGGTGGTTGTAGAGCACTCCTTTAATCCCAGCACTCGGGAGGCAGAGGCAGGCAGATCTCTGTGAGTTCAAGGTCAGCCTGGTCTACAGAGCGAGCTCCAGAACAGTCTCCAAACCTATAGATAAACCCAGTCTTGAAACACAACCTCCCCCCCAAAAAAACCCCAAAACAACAAAGAGCGGCACTGTGGCTGTGGCTAGGAAGCCTTCAGAAGTAGGGATTCCCAAGCCCCATGGAGCTCACATCACACCATATGTTGTTTATGTCAGACAAGGAACTATGGGAATTAACGTTTACCCCACTAGGTTTAACTCTTCCCTTTCCCCCATTCTTCCACATTTGCCTTAATCCTCTCTTTCAGAATGAGAGCAGTAATCCTTCTACATTGTGTGTTGGGCATAATATAAGCTGTCTCAATTTTTGCAAGAGCTCCCAGCTAAGAGCTTGCCTTGAGTCTCAGAGGAGATGCTGGTCTTGGACTTTGGAGCATTGCTGGAACTGCCGAGACATTGAGTACTCTTTACAAGGGACTAATGCATTTCTCACTATGAGGAAGATATGAGCCTTGGGTACTTGGATAGAATATGATAGCTGGGATTTGGAATGTCCTCAGAACTCAGGTAACGAAGGGTTGGCACCCAAATGCAGCAGTATTCAGAGGCTGGACATCTGGGAAGTAACTGGATTGTGACGGTGTTGATCTTAATAGTGGGTTGATCCCTTGATGAATTCATAAGGAGTCCAATATTCGGAGGTGGTTATAAACTGTAGACTTGGCGTAGTTGGAGGACATGGATTAACAGAGGTGCACCCTTAAATGTTGTCCCAGGTTCCTTGCTTTCTCTCCTGTTTTCTGACTTCCAGGAGGTGAGCAACCTTCTCTGCTGTACTCCCTCTTTTGTCCTGCCCCAACTCAAAAGCAACGGAACCAGCTGACTGTGGACTGAGACCTCTGAAGCCATGAGCCAAAATAACCTTTCTCTTTTTAAACTGCTTTGTCTAGTATGTTGTCACAGAGACAGAAAAGCTGGCTAAGATGACTGAGTACAAGAACAGTATCATTGATGTAGAAGAACAGATTCCAGGAATTGCATTTTGCATCTTTGAAAAGAGCTTGGAATCGCCAAGACAGCCTCTGTTTGGCATGGCTGCCATCCTAGATTGGTTTCTGCAGTGGATAATCTTTTTGTACGCTTGGAAGATGTATTGCTCTCATTGTTAATAAAGAACTGACTGGCCAATAGCTAGGCAGGATTTTTGAGGCAGAGAGCGCTAGGAAGAAGAAGGGTGGAGTCAGAAAGTCACCAACCAGAATCGAGGAAGCAGGACATGAACATGCAGTGCTGGAAAACATACCACCACATGGCAGAGTGCAGATAAGAAATATGGTTTAATTTAAGTTGTGAGAGCTCACTAGAAACAAGTCTAAGCTATTGGCTGAGCATTTAAAATTAATACTGGGTCTCAGTGTGGTTATTTGGGAGCCAGCTGGTGGGGCGGAGCTTACTTCTGGGACACAGAGAAACTCCACTTCCAGAACTCAGGTCTATATTCCTCTGCCTCTTCAACATTCCCATATGACTTATCCAGGGTCTGGGACATGTTTTCATCCTATTTTCCTTACCTGTATCTCTGGTCCCACTGACCCTGACCACTGCTTCCACAGCTCTGTTGACGGAGGTCCTGATTCTTCTTCTTCGTCTCCTAGTGAACTGTTGCTGCAGCTGCTTCAGCCCCAAATAAATATGCAGATGCTATATTAATTATTAAATTGTTGGTCGATGGCTAGGACGTCTTATTTGGCTAGCTCTTAATTATTTACCCATAACTACTAGTCTATGTCTTTCTTCATGGCCTTATCTTACTAGAGAACTCCTGGCACATCTTATCTTCCCAGTCGGCTACGTGGCATCCCCTCTCTGCCTACCTTTCCTAGAATTCTCCTCGTCTCCTAGCCCCACCTATCTTCCCGCCTCTGAAGTAATTGGCGTTGCCAGGAGCAGTTGTGTCTCACTGTCATGAAAATCCCTAAACCATTTGCAATGCCATATTCTGTAGGTCTTTGAAAGGTTTGAGGACTATCTATTCATTTGAACTGTATCTCTGTATGTCTAGACCGATTAAGAACTCCTTTTGCAATGAACTGCTCCTCTAACTACCATCTGGATTTGCTTCCTCTAGGGGCTTCACCTTCCTCCCTAGCCCAGAGCTTGTCAAAATGAGATTTCATGGTGGACTCTCTCCACCCTCTCCCCTGACTGGCAGGGTAGGTCTCTCCCAGTGGGCATTGCACCTCAACTTCAAGTCTTTAGATGCTTGCTGGAGCTACTTGTCTTGTGAGACCCTTCCCCTGCCTGCACTCGCTGACTCTGCTTAGGACTTCTTACTTCACCTCCTCGGCTAAATCCTGCATGAGTAATAATTCCCCCATGCCACTGTCCTAATCATTCCAGCCTCCTCTAGACACACGTTTTTTTAATTAATGTGTTTTTTTTTATTTTATACCCTAGCCACACTTTCCACTCCCTCCTCTCCTTCCAGTCCCTCCCTGGAACCCCAGCTCTGTTCCCACTCCCAAGCCACTACTCCTCCATTTCTGTGGAGGCCCAGTCTCCTATGAGTATCAACTAAATACAGCATATCAAGTTGTTGTAACACTAAGTACCCCCCCATGTATTGAGGCTGGGTAAATGTGACCCAGTATGAGGAGGAGTAGGGTCCCAACAGTCAGTAAAAGAACTGGACACATTCCCTGTTCCTACTGTTAGGAGTCCCACAAGAGGTCCAAGTTACACAACGGTCACATATATGCAGAGGGTCTAGGTCAGTCCCATGCAGGCTCCATGGTTGTCAGTACAGTCTCTGTGAGCTTCTATGAGCCCAGGTCAGCTGATTCTGTGGGTTTTCTTGTGGTGTCTTTGATCTCTTCAGCTCCTACAAATCCTTTCTCCACCTCTTCTGCAGGATTTCCCAAGCTCTGCCTAATGCTTGGCTGTGGGTCTGCATCTGTTTCCATCAGTTGCTGGATAAGCCTCTCTGACAATGGGGCTAGGCACCAATCTATGAGTATAACAAAATATCATTAGGCATCATTACATTGACTTTTTTCCCCCTCCAATCATGTCTGGTTCTGTCTTAGGTCTCTGGATCATCTAGCCTGTGGTGCTCCAGGTCAGGGGTGGGCTCACTCTCCTGGCATGGGTTTTAGACTAGACCACTTGGCTGGCCATCCCCTCAACCTCTAGGTCACCCTCACTTACCCCAGTACATCCCATAGGCAGGATGGACTGTAAGTCGAAGGCTAGGTATCTCACTTCCTCCACTTGGCTCCATCTTGCCTGGTCACAGGAGATGGCGAGTTGGATACACGTTTAAAATTAAGGTAATAAGGCATAACAAAACTGATTGTTTTAACAATCTTAAGGAAAGTGTTGGTTCTTATTAATGGTATTCACAATGGTGTGGCAACATTACCAGTACACACTTCCAGAGCTGTCGCCATCCCAAATGGGACCTTGTGCCCATTAAACACTAAATCCTTCTCCCCACGCCTCTTAGTAACCTCCATGCTGCTCTTCACTAAGAGTTGGTCTATTCTAGGTGCCTCACAGAAGTATAATCTGAACACAATTTCCCTTTTGTGCCTGGAGTATTTCTCTCTTAGCACTGTATCTGCAAGGTTCAGCCATGTGCACCACAGATCAAACTTTTATCCTTGTTTAAAACTTAATGGCATTAAATAGGTTTGTTTTTACCTTTGCCTATTGTGAGTGATGTTGCAATGAACATTTATGTACAAGGCAAGCCTCTGTTGAAGATACATTTTCAGTTCTTTTGGGCCTATACCAAGAGTGAAATTACTCGATCATATGGTAATTCTATGTTTAACTTTTGAGGAACTGCCAAACAATAATCACTTTACAGTGAGTGATAATTCACATTTACATGACACTTCGTGGGTACCAAGTGCTGGCTGCTCCATTAGCGTCTCAGAACAAGCCTGTGAGACAAGTATTGTTATTAATGTCACTTCTCTTCAGGTGAAGAATATAAAACTCAGAGGTTCGGTGACTTGATCAGAGTCACTCGACACACTAATGGAGACTTTGGCCTCAACATAAAGTCATCTCTGACGATGAGCTTCCATAGTAGACTGTGTGATGTGGCGTGACCCTCTCCAGTCTTATTGCAGCATCCCTACACTAGAGTGACTGTGGTCACCATGGCTGTGAACACACGAAGGGCAGATGACCTTTGTCTTCTCATCCTGTGAGAGAGATGTCAGGAACTTGGGTGGGCTGTTGATGGACGGAAGGCATGGCAACAGAGGGTGGACTGAGAGGGCCTCATGGAACCCTCTGATTCAGACACAAAGAAAGATGGCATTTTTATGTTGGGGGTGACCTCCACCTGCTCCCCTATCTGAAATAGGATTTGTTGCTCTGGTTTCCCTGGATCTAGTCTCACTCGTTATTGCTCATGCCTGTGCCAGCTTCTGTTTCGATGGGTTGATTTGCTCCTCTGCCTCCCCAACGGGACTGGGTTCCCCGAGGCCAGTCATTAGCACCAAACACGGCACCACCAGACGCAGAGTAGGTGCTTAAGTGCATGTCATTATGGTAACAGAACATCTTGGTTGTTTTTGGAGGGGGTGTGCTCGGACACACATGCTCCTGTGCTTGCATGGACAGAGGAGGACATCAGACATCCTGCTCTAGCCTCCGTGTCGTGTGCCCTTGAAATAGGCTCTCTCATCGAAACTGGAGCTGGGCTGACAGTTGGCAAGCCCCGGCCGTCCTTCTGTCTCTGCTCTCTCTGACTCTGGGGTTACAGGTGTATGCGTGGCTACCCATGGCTTTTTAACGTGGGCCTGGGTTGATTTTGACTCAAGTGTCCATGCCGCAAATGCTCTTACACCCTGGCCTCTGCCTCTGCTGGGGGAATGAACTTTAGGGTGAACAGGACTCTGGAAGTCGCCTTTCTTCTCCTGCCACACTCACCAGTGGCATGAGCTCTGTTCAGTTTGAGCTTCAGATAAACAGGAAATAACTTTCGGTAGAAGCACTTACTAAGCTAAAAATTATTCCTTCTTTATCTGAGGTTCAAATTTGATAGGGTGTCCTGTGTTTTCACCTGCTACATCCATCGGCAACCCTAATCAGGTATTGCAGCCACGTCCACCGAATCCTCAGAAATGCCGAGGAGAGCGCTGGAAACTAATTTCCCACAGTTGAATTGCTAACTACATTTTAATTTAAAAAAATACCGATGGCAGGGACTTTTTCTCCTATATGGAAAACAGTCGTCCCACTGCAGCAACTTAATTCCCCTCAGTAGTGTCAGTTTGGGTCCTTGTTCATGCCTTTCCTCTGATATGTCTACTCTGGCTGTGGCTAGCTAACCCTGGCTGCTCACTTCTCCAAGGTGCCCATTTGTGGTTGCAGAGAACATTCCTGAAGGCTGACATAAAAAGCCCTGCTCACTAGCAGGTTAACTGTCCAAATGCATAGAATTTATAACTTCCCACTTCTCAAAATCCTTCTGGCTTTGACAGGTCCAAAATCCAGAACTTCCTGCGATAGACCGAATTTGGAACCTGCCTGGGTTTCCCCAGGTCCACGTCTGACCGCAGCACTGACAGAGGCGCTGCCTAATGTCTCTGAGCTGAGGCCCCTCCTGAGCTCACCTGGGAGCTTAGATCAGTTCTCTCCTTTCCAGACTGCTCAGGATGAAGGTGGCGGGGTCCAGGTGGGGAGCAGAGTCTGCCTCTGTCAGGGGTGTTGCCTTCTAGTCCTGGAAAACTCTGGGGCTGTGTCCAGGTGGTCGCAGATTCTAACAGCTCTCAGAACGAACCAAGAGGTGACATGAGGACTGGTCTGTTGGTTGGTGTTTACTTTGTGGTTCATAACACACACCCCCACCGCTTTCCTATCACTTACTCTCATCTTGCCGAGATGCAAGGACTTTCGTCTCTAAGTAGCCAGGAGGATGAATAGTAACAAATGTGGGGTAGAGGAAGAGTCCGACAGAGGGCTGTGGTGAAGCCTACAGGGCGTTGTTAGCAATAGCCATGTGAACAGAGACCGCCAGTAAAGACCCGGGGAGGTGGTGTGGCTAAGCAGCTCAAAGGCACTTTGAGCAGTGTTGAGTTCCATTCAAAGTGGAAGGCAGGAAGGGACATAGAGGCCACACAATTCGGAAACATCGAAGTGACCTAGTAGCCAAGCTTGGTACCTTCAGTTTGGGAAGTTGTTGGACTAAAGGACCGATATGTCTATGTCTTTGCAGGACTTTGATATCTTCAAGGGTAAAGCAACCTCTACCATGGAGAGCTGCCAGGAGACAGGAAACTGAGGGGCAAAGGACCTAGCTCTGAGCATAGTTAGGAGGCCAAGAGCATATCAAAGTCAGGGTGAACTAGGTCCAAAGTGAACAGGGTTGGAGGATGCCCTTCTAGAGCAGAGTGTGTGTGTGTGTGTGTGTGTGTGTGTGTGTGTGTGTGTGTGTGGTGTGTATGGTGTGTGCGTGTGTGTATGGTGTGTGTGTGTGTGTATGGTGTGTGTGTGTGGTGTGTATGTATGTGTACATGTGTGGTATGTGTGCGTGTGTGGTGTGTATGTCCATGTACATGTGTGTGGTGTGTGGTGTGGTGTTTGGAGAGGCTGGAATGTATAGTAGAGCCATGAAGGTTCAGGTTCAGTCACTCTTTGAAAGCTCTATCCTCTGGAAAAGGAGCTGGACCTTGGCGCATAAGTTAAAAGTCTCAGTTCTTTTCCACACCATTCATTTGAGAGCACTCGGTAGAAGCTGGATGATCCAGCACTAGTAGTCCCGGGGAGAACATGCTGCCCCGGGGGACTTGTCATAGACTCTCCAAACAGGACTCCCTACAGGCTCCCAATGCCTTGCTTGTCCTACCCAGTCTCCATAGGGGCCACCTTATGGGGAGCAGTAGCCCTAAGTTGCATTTTAGAATCTCTGACTAAAAACAAATATTTCTTTTTCAATCTGAAGACACCGAGAGCAGACAGCTGGAGATTTTCTTCTCTGATTACAGCCACTTAGAGGATTATATGGACGACTTGACATGTGAGCTGCCCTCTGGCCTCACAGTCAAGGAAGGGGCTGAGAGGGGTGTGGAGGGCAATGGAGAGGAGACAGGGCAGGCTAGGATTGGTGGAGAAAACTCACTCAGTCCTATAGCTCTTGGCCAATGTCTTGAGGCCTCTGGGTGGGCACAGGGGATTATCAAGCAATTTCTGAACCTCCTGGAAGGTTGAAGAACAGACTGTGTCACAAACGTCCAGGAGCCTAAATCCAAAAACATCATCCATCCTATTCCTGGACTCAGAACCCAACTCAGCAGGCCTTTCTCTTTCTCGATCAATAAAACATGATCATTTTGCCAAGATCTACAAAAGCCAAACGTCAGGGTTTTATAACCCTGTGTCTATTGTTTTGTTCCCATGTGTGGGAAGTTACGTTCCTTTCACGTTTGACAGTGGGGCTGCTTTGGTCAGGACATGCAGGGCAGAAGTGCTGGATTGGCATTGAGGGGGGGCTCTGAACTAGCCACACCTGTGTGTGGGGAGCCACCTGGGTGTGCCAGGGAATGGACCCAGACTGGTACCATGAGTCAAGGAACCCGAGGAGCCAGAAGAGAAGGGCCCCTCCTCCCCAAGTTTCCTCTCCTCACTCCCCTCAGCTGGGGCTCTCTCTTCTGTCCCTTGTTTCTTGCCATTTGTGTGTTCATGATGCGGGGATGGCCAGAGGGGAGCCAGCATGCTGGCCTCTGGTATAATCCAATAATTGGCTGTAATCCGCATATGAAATATTTGGAGATCTGCCTCCTCATTAACTCCTACTTGAAGAATAATCACATCTCCACATACAGGCCTTTGGGCCAAGCTCTCCCCTCCCGTCTCTGAGAGCCTATTGCAGCTTCTGCTCCACCAGAGACTTCTGTAGTTGCCACACTCTGTCGCATTTTCACTCACTGTGTGTATACTTTAAAAATCCAAATCCAAAGGGAAGGCCCTTCATTGATGTCCTCAAGTTAAGGTGGCAGTAGAGAGGAGGACCACTAAGCACAGCATGTGTGTCCTCAATGTGGCTGGAGGAGTCTTAAGGATCCTAGATGTGGGGGTAAAACGTCTTGGGGGGGAGCAGGAGAATTGCGTTATAGGTGTGAAACTACAGCAATGCTTCCAGTTGTCATGGAAACGGCACATGGAGGCTTGTTCAGATGTGGGAGGGTCGGGGTGGGAGGCCTGATACTCCTAGGATGGAGCTACAATGAGCCAAGGACAGGGATGTGTGTGGAGAGCCTGGGTTTGAGCTCCCCTTTCTGGGGGCTGACCTCTGGGCATTGCTAAGACCTGTCATCTCAGGGTGGGAGCATCATTCAAGGAGAGGCTGGAGAAAGGCTAGAATCAGAAGGGTCGAGACTCTCCGAGCTCTTCAGTGCTGGTAATATCTGCACAATGGAAGTTGTCAGGTCCTAAAGGGCTCCCCAGGATAGGAGGGAGCAGCCAGAAGCAAGACAGCCCCAAAGATGTTTGCTGCTGGCTGGCGGGATATTATTGTACTTAGTGTGATGCTGTATCCTTGTAGTTAGTTACTGATTCCTTCAGGGTTCATAGGGCCAGTGGCCTAGGTGGCGGCATCCTCTGTTACCAGATGTGCCTCTAACCCTTGCCGCCAGGTCTAGGACTCCTCCATCCTAGCCTTTGTGAAGCTCACCCCTTCAGGCTCTTTGCTGTCCATTGCAAGCTCTCCTGGGAATATTCCACGTTGAGTCACTCGGTGAGGACAAACTTATCAAATGCTTCCAGCTCCAAGCCCAGGGCCTCTGGGAAGTTGGGTGGGAAAGTGAAGACGTGTCGGGGGACATTCTAGAGTAAACTTTCTCGCCCTTCCTGTGCTGTCCAGACTCTACTGGGCAGCGGGCACATAGCACTTACAGATTTTCTTTCCTCCCTCTTTTCCTGCCATGTGCAGCTTGGCACCCAGAGGCAGAGAGGCATGTTCACTGAAAGGACGGCGTGCTGGCTGAAGATCCCAAGAGCAAAGAATGAAGGGAAAGAGCTGCTCCCTGTTCTCTCCAGAGACCGCAGCCCTACGCTAGACCCCTGGGCATCCCGCTAGGAGGGGTGGGTCTAATTAAATATGGAAAACCAGTTAAACTTGAATTTCAGATCAACACCAAGTGATTTTCTTGAGTGTAAATATGTCCCATGTATCGTATGGGGCATAATTATCATTATTATTATTCTTCACTGTTTATCAAAGATTCGAATTTAACTGGGTTGTTCTGTGTAATTGTTTGCTGAAATTGGCAATGACAGCTGGAAGCAGCTGGGGATTCCGTGGCTCTGCCTTCCCGTCCCTGAACACAGAGCTTCAGGAAAGACCCCTGTATCTTTGGTCTCCGTCCCTATCCACCTCGTCTTCTGTTGCTTTGTCTGTCTCCTCAACCTCTTCCCTCCTCCCCCACCCAGCTCTTATTAAAAGGGGGAGATTTTTTTTTTTGGTCAGAAGCATTTGTCTGCAATATTTGCTCTGCTGCTTTCCTGTAATCCTAGACATGTAGCTTTCTGATCCTAAAGTCTTTCAAGTCCCATGGAGATTCTACCAAGGCCTCGGGAGACTGCCGCAAGAGTGAAATGGAGGCCTCTTTAGAAAGGGCGGAGTAGAAGTCCATGGCAGACACAAGGCCAGCAAACAGCTATTGAGTTTAGTCACTTCTTCCAAACCTAGCTGGACACCGTCAGTGGTTTGTGTGCACTGTTTCCTTGTCCATTCCCACCCAAGCACACATCCTGGCTCTTCCTCTGGGGCCAAGAGTTGTCTCATACATTCATCAGACTCTAGAGGAAGTGCACATGTCCATGATTCACAGTCAATCTCCAACACCTCGGCCAGCTTTCTCCCCCAGCACCTCTGTAAGGTTTCTTCCCTGTTTTCCAGCTTTCTTTTTTATGTTCCCTTGGCACAGGTGGTGTGCAAGGAGCCTATCGGTCCTTCATTGTTTACACCCATGTCGAAGCCCTTTCTACGTTGTCTGGGACATTATTTCCTCCAAGCAGATACAACAGACTCCTGGAGAGGAATTCTGGGAACGCAATTTTTCCGTCCGAATTTAGGCATCATGACTCCACACTCTCATCCAGCATTACCAACACCTGGTCGTGTAGGGATTATTAGTATTTCTGTTTGCAGAAGAGGAAAATGGGGCTGAGAAAGGTTTTCCTAAGAGCTGGTAGGACGATCCAGTGGGTAAAGACAATTGTTGTCAAGCTTGACAATCCGAATTTATCCCCAGGACCCACATGGCAGAAGGAGAGAACCAATTCCCCCAATTCATCCTCTGACCTCTGCCCATGAGACACCCACCTGAAATTAAAAAAAAAAGTTAAACAGGAAGGTTATCCAAGGAACTGCTACAAACTAATAAGAAAATGGCAATCCCATAGAAAAATGGGCAGTAGATAGAGACGGGAAACTCATCGTGAAAGAGTATCTGGACAATGGACATTCAGGAAACGTCCTGCCTCTTAGGGAAGTGTAAATTCAAACCAAAGTGAGAGATCACTCGCCACACTCTCCCATAGGCCAAATGGTGAGGACCGAGGAGAGTGGCGGGGAAGTGGTCCGGCAGGAGTCCAAGAGCAATCCCTCATCCCGCTGAAGCCTCCATCCTGTGACACCATAGGGCCACGAGCAGTGAGAAACAAAAGTTCAGATGACACCCAAGGACCCCGCCCCCCACAGTTGAGATGGGAGGAAGATAGCACAAAGCCACCAGTTTCTGGCCAACTGGGGCCCAGGGTGCGAGTTAAGACAGGTAGAGGGGGAGATCAAGCATATTTTTGTGATGCATGACATTCCATGGTGTAGCGGTTCTTCTTAGCAGGAACACAACCACACTCTATTAGCTGACATACTAGCTGTACACGTGCTTTCTGTCTACCGGGCGGAGTCAAGTGGTTGGACAGAGGTCCATTTTTGTAATAGGCTATAAGATCTAAGATGCTACTATTTGGTCCTTGGCAGAAAAAGAATCCTGACCTCTTCTCCAGAAATATGGTACCCATGATCTTTTTTTTGCATTTTATTTATTTGTGTGTGTGTGTGTGTGTGTGTGTGTGTAAGTGTATGCACACATGTGTAATTGAGAGAGCAACTTGTGGGGATTGGTTCTCTCTTTTCATTGTGTGTGTTCAGGGTATTGAACTTGGGTTATTAGGTAAGCCAGAAAGTGCTCTTACATCTTGATCACCTCATCATATACAATCATAGCCCATGACAGTATTATATATTATTTATAGGAAGACACAGAGTCAAATTTCTTTACTAGAAATGATAAACGACACTGGGTGCCACTGGGGAGGAAGGGGGAGAAAGAGAGGAGGGTGGGTTGAGCTGGGAGTTAACAGTCACTGCCTTTAAAAAATATAGGTGAGCTAGTTATGTTCTGCTCTTGGGCTTTCATGCTAGTGATAAATCCTCTTGCATAAAAATACGAAGACCACATGTAAAATACTTTCTGAAGGGTCATAAGTAAGCTAATGCTTTTGGGGAGGGGGTGAAAGAGACTGAACGACAAGGGGGGCCTCACTCAAGGGCTCAGGGAGAGCCTGGGGTGTGGCAGTTTTGAAGAGCTTGAATTTGAACTTGCATCTCTTAGAGCCCAGATATAAAAATCTTAATCCAAACTCTGCACACCATAATTTACTGACACAAATGCTTCCTACATGGCTTCTCTCTTTGTGTCTCCTGTGGGAGTTTGTAGACGAAGAGTAGAGGCTTCCACCTCCAAATTGCACCTGTTGACCAGTCCTATCCTCCAGACCCTTTTGGAATTTTGGAGACCAAAATAAAAAGGGGGTCCAATGATGAAATCACGGTGATGAAGCCCAGGCGCTTAGAAGTCGGGGTTTGCACACCTGTGTCCTTACTCTTCTCACCCCCATGCTCTGGTCACCCCAAGAAACGTCTCTATCTTTCCTGTCCATCCTTCTGCTGCCTCTCACCGGAAGCTTGTCTGCCCAGCATTCTCATAGGTCCTAGTGCGTTGTTTTGCCATGTGCTCTGTTGCCCCAGTCAGTGTGATTACTAAGTGATTTCATCTTGTGGCGCCTAACACAGGGCTGGGCACCCAGTAGGTATTCAGTAAGCACTGGTGAATAGGCCATAAACAAGTGAAGAAATGATGAATAATTGATGAAATGCCTAAAGTGACATTCTTAAAACGGAACAAAACCCCGGAACTAGGCAGGTAGAAATCAGCCTACTTGAGCCTGGCTTCCAGAAGGTCCCCTCATCTTTTTAGCATGGAAGAGGGTCTGCTTGTCTGGCTCTGCTGAATATTCAGGCCAAGGAACAGAGAGGGCAACCTGACACTCAGACTTGTTGTGAATGGAGTATGCTGGGGTCAACTTGAGCAGGGAGAACCTTGGCATTGACCCCCCCTTCATTATATTTTGTTTATTTTTTTCTGGTTCTGCTTGATTATCTCAGACAAAACCACCGACAGCAGCTATGAGCTGTGAAAGCAGCCAAAGAAGAAATGAATCCAAAGAGAAAAATGAGGGAAGGAGGTCAGACAGAGACAGAGTTCACCTTTCATTGGTGAGCACGGTCCGGGCTGGAGAAGGAAGTTAGGGCACAAAGGCTTTGCAGCAGCAGCATTGTGGGGGAAGGCACGAGAGGGAAGCTGAACAGCCATTAAAGCAATTAAGAAAAGATTAAGGTCGCTGGTGGTGGAGGGAGAGAGAGACCCGTTAATCAATAGGCCAGAAATCACAGCAGGCTACAAAATTATAGAAGTAGGCAAAACAGAGAACCACAAGGGCTCACCTCATCCAAGAGGCCTGAGAAACTCAACATCAGGAACAGCAACATCTATCCTGAGGCCTGGGGGAAAGATGCTTCTCAGAGGAACCCTTCCTTCCCTTTTGACACTGGGGGAAGAGCCACAGGGATTTCAAAGCAAATTCTGAATGCCATAGTCTAAAGAAAAATTTGTGATAACGGATGATGAGCCCTGTTTCCAGGACAGCCATGTGATCGCGGACTTAGGAAGAATCCCAAACCCCTCTGGAGTGGTTTTGTTATCATTTACAAATATTTGTGATCCTTTCCTGGGAGGACCACCCCTCCCGGTCCATTGATAGATGGTGCAGTGGCAGAACTTGTTTTGACCAGTGTGATATGTGTCATTTCTGGGACAAAGGTGCAGCTGGTAGGTTCTCGAGGGAAAGCCATTTTGTTTCTATTAAGCTACTGTGAAATTTGGGTTGTTTGTTAGGCCACTTGTCCTGATGATACAAGCCTTGCAACATGTCCCTGATGTGATGTGCAGAACTTTACCTGGCTCCTTAACTCCTGTCAGATACATCTCGAAGTTTAGTGCTCATATGAATGTCCCATCTACCTTAGAGTCTACCGATCTTTTGTATCCTTCACGATGGATTTCCTCAATGCAAAATCCCATCTCTCTCTCTCTCTCTCTCTCTCTCTCTCTCTCTCTCTCTCTCTCTCTCTCTCTCTCTCTCTCTCTTTCTCTCTCTCATTCTCTCTCTCCCCTCCCTGCTGGGCAAGCTTTGGGGGCAAGCTTTGGGGGCAAGGCCCCCTCAGTTAGGAAATCTGGGTTGCTCACACCCTGGGTCATACGTTCTCTAGGTGCTGTGTGAAGCCATTGTCAATCATCCCCAGCTGGATGCTGTCCCTTAGCCATTCTAGCTCGTGGTCTGTGCTGCTCAAACACCACTTTGCTTTCATGAAGCCCTCGCAAAGGCAGTGTTCCCATCTTTACATATATTTATACATTCAGTTCTCACCTAACCCTATTTAAAAAGTGGGGGGAGAGGGATCAGGGCAAGGGAGGATTTGGGCATATGCCTCAGAATTGCATTTCCTTGCTCTAGGGAACTACTGATTAATCCTCAAGCCTTCTAACAGCCTATGATAAAATGAAGGAGCGGATCACTTATATAATCACAGAACCTTCAAGATAAAGCAGGACCAGGCTTTGGTGGACGTCCTTTAGCTGATTTGGAATGCTGGGACAGGAAGCAGTGGCACAGGGGCGTGGGAGTTCAGGAGGGTGTGTGTGCTGGAGGGTGGGGCCATGTACCACCAATCTGCGTGAAGGTGCCTATTCACCTACACTTGTCTGTGAAAAATTCTGGTGGGGCCACCCTTGAACCTACTTTTCAATGCAACCAACAACCTCCTGTAACAACATTACCACCCTCCCATGACCAATCTATTTCTGTGTGTTATGGGGGTAGTTACGGAACCTGCAACATTGCAAGGCCCCCAGCCTCTGCTGACCTAGCTTGGCCAGGTCCAAGTGGATTTTGCAGTCCCTGGAAGGAAAACGGAACCACAACCTTAAAAAATCCAAAGGCGGGGGAGACCATTCCAAGGGCAAAGCACTTGCCACGCAAGCTAGATGACCTGAGCTTAGATTCCCCAGACCCACATAAAGCCAGTTGCAGTAGTTTGTATCTGTAATCTCAGCACTCCTATAGCAAGATGGGGGATGGAGACTGGAGAACAGCTGGAGGCCAGTGGGACAGCTGGCCTCCATAAGCAGCAGGAGAGAAGAGACCCTGATGGGCAGTGGTGGTGCATAACTTAATCCAGTCCCAGCACACGGGAGTCAATGCAGGCAGATCTCTGTGAGTTTGAGGCCAACCTGGTGTACAGAGCCAGTTCCAGGACAACCAAGACTCCATTGAGAAACCCTCTCTTCAGGGAAAAAAAAATCCCACAAACCAAACCAAACAAAACAAAACAAAAAGGAGGTGGAGAGGAAGAGCAGGAGGAGGAGAAACCTTGTCTCCAGCAAGGTGGGCGTGGAAAACTGGCATGGGTTGCCCCCGACCTCTACTGTGTCTTGTGTCTAGTAGATGTCTCCCTCCACAGGAGAGAGGGAGTCCTCAGGATTTTTCTCCCCATGGCTGAGACTGGACAGATATAGAAGAGTGAGTTGTTGAAGAGTATGGTGCCTGCCAGGAGACTGGGAGGGTCACCAATCTCATGAGGGTGACAGGCAGCCAAGTGGAGCCAGGTTGAGCTGCTCCCATAAAAACCGAGGTGATCGCCGGGCGATGGTGGTGCAAGCCTTTAATCCCAGCACTCGGGAGGCAGAGGCAGGCGGATCTCTGTGAGTTCGAGACCAGCCTGGTCTACAAAAGCTAATTCCAGGACAGCCAACAAAAGCCAAAGAGAAACCTTGTCTCGGGCAAAAACAAAACAAAACAAAACAAAACAAAACAACAACAAACAAACCGAGGTGGACAAGGATCATCTATGGATTTCCATCCTCGTCTCTCTCCAGATGACCCCAGGGGACTCATTGCTCTTTGGGACTGATTTAGGATTAAGCACATGGTGCTACAGTGGGAATTCCTGGGGTCTCCTTCTGGAGGTGAGCCAGACTGTCTAGCCTGATGGATATTTAGGACAGGTGTAACCAGATCTGCATTCCCACACCGTACCAAGAAAGGATTGGAGAATGTTTGCCGAGACTGCCCACACTTCCTGGTGTGCCCTCTGGATGTCCTGCATGGGAAATGGATACCACTGTAAACCTGCGGCAGCTTGTATCGATTTCAGAAGACTCACTCTACTTCCCTTACTCATGGCAATAACTAGCAATGCTGACCAATCGCCTGCGCTGGCAGCTCCCAAAACATAACCACGCCCCTAAACTGGGAGTGCGACTTCCAGAGGCAGAGTCAAGCCCTACCACTTCTTAGGAGGCCAATAACTTTTAGCTCACTACGCTTCTTCTTGCTTAGATGAGAGCGTAGGCGAGCATTAATGTTTGCTAGCACACTTGCCTCACTCACTAGGTTATTATGGGGAGACAAATTTGTGCACCGGTGCTAATCATGAACACGTAATGCTATCATGATTGTGTGAGTGTAATAGTATCTCCTTCACGAGTCCTTCTTTCTGTTTCCACTCCACACCCAAACCTTGGCTCCTCTAGAACTTTATTTACCCTCGCAATC
Source organism: Mesocricetus auratus (assembly GCF_017639785.1). NCBI lineage: Eukaryota > Metazoa > Chordata > Mammalia > Rodentia > Cricetidae > Mesocricetus > Mesocricetus auratus. The sequence continues at coordinate 87,953,276 of NW_024429266.1, forward strand.
TGCAAGTGGCTCAGTTGATCGGACACTGAGCAGTCAGTAGCACACGATTTTTGTGGCGCCAGCCTAACACCCATTCCATGTTTCAGCCCAGGCTGCCACATGGGTTCAGTGGTAAGCTTTTTGAAGTGGGACCCTTAGCCCACAGCTTCTTTCTGAAAAGGGCATCTCCTTCCTTTTCTCTCAACTCGCTGCCATCTCCAAGGAAGAGTGACAACTGGGGTTAGCTAATACTGAAGGCTGGATCTGTCTTGGGACCTTCCCTCAGTACTTGCTTCAGAAGGGTCTCTAAGCTGAGCTGGGCTGGTTGTTGGGTTGGTCAAACTGTGTGGAATGAGACAAATAATTTCTGAGGCGATAAGAGAGATTCATGGGCCTCTGCCTCTCTGAAGAAGAAAAGGGAAAGCTTTGCTCACCATGGCGGGAGATGTTCCAGCGATCCATTAAGCTGCAGTCCTTTCACAGCTGCTCGGCCCTCATTAGCATGCAGGCGAGGAGGGCCTCTGGGAACCACACTTATGGATTATCTGGAGCTAGGAGTAATCCCAAAATTCATGAGCACAGGCTCCGGGAATAAAGAGAGATGGAAATTGGGCTGGTAGGGGGATGGGACCCCGGCTACCAGCCGGGCAGTTAATATCCCCAGCCCAGTGACAAGTTCCTCGTGTGTTTAGTCTCAGAACAACCTTTGCAAAGTACTGGGAGCCCCAAATAACTTTGGCTAATTGAGCTACCTCTGTTGATAGTTGTTGCATTAGAAACTAAGAGAGAATTGTTACATTTGTTAATCGAATCTAAAAATAACAAAAGAAATAGTAATATCTGGTGGCATAAATAGTGTGTTGTTATTTAAAACCAAACTAAACCAAACCAAACCTGTATTTTCTGTAGGGAGTAACATTCAATAGGAACAGTGTGGTGTTTGTTTTGTAGTTTTGCAAATTTCTTCGGTGTGTGGCTTAGGGACCCTGTGATACTGGTGTCTGCTTCTGAAAGCATCTGGAAATGACCGTGTGTCTTCCTGAGAGGGTGAGGATAAAAAGGCAAATGACATCCTAGTAACGATATGAAAATAAAATTGACTTCAGAGCCTCCAGCAGTCACTCATTGACCCCCAGGGATCTCCAAACCCTTTCGTTTGAGGCAGACCCCAGGACCTTGTGCATGCTGGACAAGTGCTCTACCTCTGAGTTACATCCCCAGCATTCATTCATTTATTTATAAATTTTCATTTAGCAGAGGCAGGCAGATCTTTGTGAGTTCAAGGTCATCCCGGGCTACAGAGTGAGTTCCAGGACAGCCAGGGCTACACAGAAAAACCCTGTCTGAAAAATAACAACAACAAAATCACTGTGCGTGCGTGCGTGCATGTGTGTGTCTTAAGAATGAGTTTGAGTGACCCATTCTTGAGTTCAGGGAGCTACATGCCCTCAAGGTCCTACCCGAGACTCTCACCTCTTGCTTTGACTTAGTTTGCAAAATCTTCTTGTCCTTTTTTTTGCCTTTATGATGATGGGGAAGGATGCTGTAAAACTTGGGAGGACTGGAGAAAGGGACAGGCTGCCATCGGCCCAAGTTCTTAAGTTCTGGCAAATAATGTAGATTTTGGTCACGGAGTCCTCTTTCCATGATGCCTCTAACCATCGACTGGACTCCTGACAGCTGAGTCACAGGTGGCTTTCCCTGACTGTCCCTTCCCCCATCTGTCTTACCCAGGAGTGCACTGAACTTCTCTGGATCTCAGCTTAGTCACGTGTCACCTGAGGGAGGCTGTAACCCCAGTGCCAGTCCTAGAGCAAGCCTCAACAGAATCAGATCTTAAAAAGTATGGACCATCAGCCTTGTCCTGGGACCTGGGACACTAAGTCAAGTGGTTTTCCAGATGTCATACTCAGCCAGGGCTATGGAATCAGATGGCATAGAAGGTTTTTGTTCACCATTCAAGTATGTAGTTTAAGGGGAGCAAACTGACTCTAACCGTATCACTGGGAGATGCAGGAGTACTTACGGTAAAGTTCTGCCTGTGCTCAGCTCCCCATACATCTAACTTGTAAATACAGATGTCCAGGATTTAGCTTTCACAGTTTAGTTTTCTTTGGGTTTTAAATCTCATCTTGTTTTTTTATTTTGAGGAAAGACAAGAAGAAAGGGAAGGAGGGCAGAAGATATTTACAGGACAGTTGGACAAGAATAATCTATAAATTTCTGTACTTTTGGTGAATCTCATGCATGCTATGCTGAATGCCAAGGGGGAGACTCTGAAGAAAGTCCTTGGTTGTCATGCATTCACTGAAGTGTTTGCTGCATGTTCTACAGCACAGGCAATGCACTTTATGAATCTCATCCACCGCATTCTAGAACAAAGACCCAAGAGATGCTGTTACAGTTCACAACAGTCTCCCGAGATGGGGCCAGGAGAAGTTTACGCATTTCTTGATTGATCCATTGTGGAGTGAGAATGATGGAGCTACTCCCCCACCCCTGGCTTGCACTTCTCTCTCTGTTCTCGAGGCTCCATCCCTGCATCCCAAGAGTCAGGCACAAATCCCCAGGCCAAGCGAAGGTTCCACCTGGACACCTTTGCTTCCCCTGCTGCAAAGCACAAGAGTATCAGCAAAGGTGACACTAGTGGTACACAAAAGAGCAGAATACATCTGAGAGCCATCGGAGACGGAGGGGGAGGTGAAAAATGAGTTGAAATCAAAGTGGGCTGTGTTGGAGGGCCTTCAAGGATGGGATGAGGCTGCCTGGAGAGCCATTCCCTGCAAAACAACCCCCTTCTTGTTAGAGGAGCAAGTCAGTGAGCGGTGCTGTGGAGACTGGTGGACAATGTCCTCCTCACTAGTTGGAGAGACACACTGAGGTTTGTGTGTGTGTGTGTGTGTGTGTGTGTGTGGTGTCGTGTGTCTAGACAAGAAAGATAGTGAAAAGGGAACAACACATCAAGGACTAGTGGGCACCATTGCTTGTCTACTGTATTCTGACCCCCTGCCCCTCCCCCCCCGTGGCGCACTGGGTGCTGGGTGCTTTAACAGATTTCTAGCCCTAAACTTATTGACAGGGAACCTTTCCAAGCTTCCACTGATCCTGGAGGGGTGGGGAGGGATCTCCAGGGTGTCTGAATGCTCAGCTCTCCAGGGAGGCCTTGGGTTTGGTATAGGAATAACTCTTTCTGAATACTTCCTGCTACAAGCTGACTGGCCCCAACGTACTCTGCAGGACCATGGGACTTGGATGCTACAAGCTGGCTGGCCTCAACTTACCCTCCAGGACAGGGGCCTTGAGTCAGAGAAGCCAGGGAATGAAGGAGACAGGGAAGAGTTGAGTATGCAAATAAATCTAAGTAGGAGCAATGGTTTGAACCTAGGTTATGAATAGGAGCCTAAACCTGGACAAGGCCATGGTGTGTCACTGTACTGGTCCATGTTGCTAGGAGGCTTGCTATTGGAAACAAATGATTATTTTTGCAAAGGAGTTTTGGACCCAAGGAGAGCCATGAGTGCTGAAAATGGAGCCAACTACCCATGGGCACCCACCTCCTCATGCATAATCCTTCCAGCCACTGTTACTTGGCAGCAGAGGGGAAGCCAAACATTGTCACTGGATGGGAAAACAGACCTTCTCTCATACTGCTATGCAGGTGTGGACTGGAAAATTCTGGTGAGGTGAATTTGGTAGTAATAATACAATAAAGACCTTAACCGCGTACATTTTGTCCCAACAACTGCATCACCCACACTTTATAAACAAATAGCACTTGGAAGTGGGCATACAACAGCATCTGAACTCTGGGAAAACCCTGATGACTGGCTAATAAATGGAATGACAGACAGGCCTTGCAGCACTGTGGAACAATTTAAAATGATGCTGTAGACTGACAGACCATGGCACACTCATTTTATTCTTTGGTTGTCAATGGCGTTTTTAAAAAGAGAGTTCTGCATTTTATGATTCCTTTATTTGTTTGGCAAATAAACATCATACATATGCATGGAAAGACCCTTCAATCATTCAGATGCATGGAAAGACATGCATCAACAATATTTACGGTGATCCTCCAGCATGGTGGGAGCTGGGGGGGTGATTTTCTGTGGACTGAGTGTCTATCTGTTTATGCAAGTGATATTCTGGAAGGGCTCCTTGGGGAGATGTAGGAATGTGGCTGTGAGTGGCTCACAGATGGGTTTGCAAGTCAGGTGAGCCCTAGTGGGGCTGATTCCCATCACTGAGAACAAGGCAGGGCTGACTCACCTTTCATTGGGTCACTGGGGGACGCAGCTGGACGCAGAAGACACATGGCTCTTGTGGAGGACCTGGCTCAATTCTAGAAAGCCCTCGGGGTACACAGGGTCTCAGAATCCACGTCATCTCTTCCCAAAGGGAAAGAAAATGTTCACCAAGACAGGGACCTCTAAGACCATGTGTATCATGGCCTTTGGGGCAAGTTACCCTGAAGTTCTCATCCTGCTATCCATGATAAAGGCAGATGGAAAAACAGTACAACTGCTCTGATGTTACAGCAGGGACTAATTTCAAGTGGACACCAACAGGCACTAAACCAACTTCTTGCATTGGGAAAGAAAATGTTTCACTCCCAGAGGCTTTCTGCCACCCTCCATGTCCCCATTAAGGAGTAACCAAGCCAGAAGTCCCTGAACTATTCCTCTTTTATAGTTGTGAGAATTTAGAGAGAGGGCAGGGTGAAGCCTGTTAGGAGCCTTTGTCTGTCCTGTCAGCCAGCTCCCAAATAATGACACAGAGAGACTTATTACTAATTATGAAAGCTTGGTCTCAGATTAGGTTGTTTCTATCTAGCCCTTATAACTTAAATTAACCCATAGCTATTAGTCACGCGCTGTCATGTGGCTCGTGGCTTTTACCTCTCCTCCTGCATGTCCTGTCTGCCTTTCTTCTTCCCAGAGCTCTCTCTGTCCGGAAGTTCTGCCTATACTTTCTGCCTAGTTATTGGTTGTTTAGCTTTTGATTAAACCAATCACAGTGACATATCCTTACACCGTGTAATTAAATATTTGGCAATGGAAGCCATGGTGAAAGAGACGTAAAGTTCCCTTCCTCCCTATTGCACACTTAGAGTGCTGGTTTTAGGAGTACCTTAGAACCAAGCCCTCCCTCTCTGAGACAGTGACATGCTGAGGGGCAAGCACAGGAATCTGTGGTCAATTGTCTTGGTGACTGTGCACCTTTCGCAGTGGCGTTGTCTCTTCCTCCCAACCTGTGGTCACTTGTCAAAGTCTACCTTTAAGAGCCTCTGGCCTAATACCAAATCCTCCCATAGCAGGCCTTTGAAGATAGCTGGCTATCTCCAAATACATGCTCAGAGAACACACCTGGCATCTATTTCATGCCCAACACTTATGGATATAGTTCGAGGAAAGGCCAATCTAATGCATGTGCCCTAGAGAAACAAGACCCATGGAAACAGGGAGCATACCTGCAAAATCCGCTAATGTACCAGTCGGGCTACCCAGCCTGCTGGCCAAGTATATGCAAGGAAATGAGCTGCTTGGCCATGGGCCTTTTGTGTACAGTGGCCAGTAAGCTCTGTGTTAGGTCCCAAAGAAACTCTAGACAAATGGCTAACTGAGGTGCCTATTTGAACATCACAGCGACTGCCGAGCTCTGTCAGCATCGTAAGCACCTGTTACAGAGCCTTCTCTCAACACTTCTCACCCCTGCTTGTAGGGGTGAGCCCACAATACTAAGGGGTATATGGGACAGGTGAGGATATAAGGGGAAGAGAAAGCAAAAAACTCTCTCTCTTGGAAGCCGGCCACGTTCCCAGAGCTCCTATCCATCTGTTTATCACAAGCCTTGTCTACTCTGCTGGCCATGTTCGGTCTCCTTCCAGATGCCTTTGACGGCCACCTCCCTCATATCTACAGTAAAAACAACCATGCCTAGGAGCGGTCATATCTTCACTTCCATTCACTCCGGAAGCTGATCTTCTGTGGAGAGAGAACCCAGACAAAAGAGAGGGCAGTTCCCCCAATGCTCACCCAGGGAACAGCCTGGATAAGGTTTGCCCCCCACTTTAGGCTACGGTTGAAGCTAGAGGAGGAGCCAGCAGTGCCACCCTCGTGGAAGTGGACAACTGAAATTGGCCTTATGACATTCTTTTGCCCCTCCATGCTTTGAGGCCAACCCTGATCTCCTCCACTGGTCTGAGTCTGCCCTGACTGAGAGGCCCCTTTGGATCTCTTCCTCCCCGTTACTCAGCTCAGCCCATCTCTGCACAAGCTCTGAGGTAGCGGCTTCCTGCCCTCAGCCCACTTGAAGCCTCCCTCAGGGAGATAGTCGTCCTTGATTACCATCCTGTCACTCTTCCTGGAATGCTGATGAAAGGCAGAACCCAGTTCAGGCAGAAGAGGAGGAATTTGGGCCCAAGGGCTAAAATGTCCCCAGGAGACAGTTCTAAACCGCAAGGTCAAGTGTCATAAGTGGCTTTCCCATTCTGTCCTGTAAGCAATGAAGCAACATGGAAGATTGAATATGGGTTCCTAATACAGCCAGAGGGTTTCTTCTTATTTCGGAGCGCAGCCTTGGTTGCGAAATGACTACAGATAATGCATTTTGGGAGTCTAAGTCCATTTCAGGGAACTGAATTTGCCTACTGCCCTTCTGAAGAGGGCTTAGAGGACCACGGAATGATGGGCGTTTGAGACAGAGAATGGAAGGTAGAACAAACGCCAGGCGAATCCGGAGCCTCCTGCCAGGCAAAACTAGAGGGGAGAGGCTAGCCAGGAGAAGCAAACCAAGAAAACCTGCAAATACAGTAGGGAAGATTGAGAGAGAAAGGCTGAGAGAACGGGAGGAAAGAAGGGAAGGAAGACAAAAAAGAGGAGAGATAGGGAGGGACAGAAGAATGAGGTGGGTGGGAGACTGAAGAACTAGATAGACCTTTCAACTCCTTTCTGTGTTCTTAAGTGCCAGCCTCACTTCCCAAGAGTCCTCCCTTCCATTTCTGTGATCACCTTCCTTTGATGGACGGTGTTCGTTCCCAAACCGTTGAGTTCTGACTCAAGTACAGGATGGGTAGGTAGTCTTCTTGCAAGGTCCTGCCGCTGCCTTTCTCAGCCCCAAATAAACACACAGATACTATATTAATTATTAAAATGTTGACCGATGGCTAGGGCTTCTTATTGTCTAGCTCTGTCTTAATTATTAACCCATTTCTATTAATCTAAGTATTTCCACGTGGTCTTGGCTTACCAGAGAAGGTCCAGACCTGTATCTCCTTTGGCGGCTACATGTCGTCTGTTCTTGGAGGGCTCCCTCTACCTACCTTTCCCAGAATTCTCATCTCCTAGTCCCTCCTATCTTACTGCCTCATTGGCTGAACAGTGTTTTATTCATCAACCAATAAGAGAAACATATACAGAAGGACATCCCCCATGAGGGTAGTTTGAAAGGGCTGGGGATCTGCAGTTGGATGAGCCTCAGGGAGTGAAATGGGCATTGAGGGACAGAGCCAGGTGCAGGGGTTAAAACTCAGAAGGATGTAATACCCCATGGAAGCCTGGGAGGCTCACAGTTGTCTTCTGAAGGGAGTTGGCTGGGAGCTGGTGGGTAAGAAGGGACAGGAAGGGAGATCGGAGCTGGTCTGGTCTGATGGGAGACGTCTTTCTGTATATATGTTTCTCTAATTGGTTGGTGAACAAAACACCATTTGGCCAATAAAGGCAGGAAGATAGGTGGGGCTAGGAGACAAGGAGAATTCTGGGGGGAGAGGCAGAGAGGTGCCAGAAGGAGACACCATGTAGCTGCTAAAGGAGTAACAGGTCTGGGCATTCTCCAGTAAGCCAAGACCACATGGAAATACATAGATTAATTAATAATTAATAATGTTATTTAGAGATTGCATTCTATAAAGATGCCTTGAGTACTGTGCTAGCAAGATTATGAACCACTGCTTCTAGGAGAATATATTAATAAACTTTTACATCTTTGTGATACAATCCCAGATACAAACAGAATGATATGTTTTAGCCCACGACTTCAGAGAGATTTCAATTTGTCACCACAGAGACCGTGGCAACAGGAGGCAGAGAGATGTCCAGAAGCATGGCTGGGCTCTAACCCTCAAAGGCCAGCCCCCAGCGACACCTCTGTAACTAGACTCTGCTTCCTATAGATTCCATAACCTCCCAGGACAGTACCATTGGCTCCCGACCAAGTGTTTAATCACGGGAGACTGTGGGGGACATTCACCCCTAAATGTGGATGCACAGGCTTAATCTGCAAGACTCTTATCACTATTAAGTCATAACCCTGCTTTATGCGTGTTTCTCCTTGATGGCTTATTTAACTTACAATGCTGACTCATGGACATTGATTATACCCATCTCTAATGCGTGCAGTTTTCCATCCTGGCCTATTTCTGGGTCTTGCCTTCATTTCTTCTCTGAGTATTGGTTGCCACTCTCCCTCCTCGCTCTCTTTATAGAACTTGCTCTGCCCCAAATGCCTCAATACCCAGGGACTAGATGCATATATTTTTGAGCTTGGCTCCAACATTACCTGCTTTGCTGAAAGCCTAGGGAGAGCTCAACTTTCCTTCACAAGCTCTTTCTGAACTCTCACTAAAACCATTAGCACTTGTGCTGAGTGTCTTCTTGCATGCTCTGCTCCCAAAGCAACAAGAGCTTTGGGGAGGAAGAAAATACTATTATTATTGTTGTTGTTGTTATGATTAATTATTATTATTGATTCTTGTAGTGATAGCATGGTGGTTTGAATGGAAATGTTGCCCGTGGGTTCATATTTTTAGATACTTGGTCCCAAGTTGTTTGAGAAGGATTAGGAGGTGTGGTATAGTTGCAGGAGGTGTATTATTCATGGCAGGCTTTGGGGTTTCAGAATACTGGGACAATTTGAGTTAGACATGTCTCCTTGTGGTTTGAGATGTGAGCTCTGGACTGTTCCTGACACCATGCCATTGCTTTGTTATCATGGGCTCTAACTTGCTGGAACCATAAGTGATTTCTTTTATAAGCTGACTTGATCATGTTGTTTTATCACAGTAACAGAAAAGTAGAAATAGTGTCAGCATAGTATCTGATGCCCAGTATAATATAACACTATCAGGGCTGGAGAGATGTTAAGCGCTCTGACTGCTCTTCCAGAGGACCCGGGGTTCAAATCCTAGCACCCACATGGCAGTTTAAAACTGTCTGTAATTCTGGTTCTAGGGGATCTGTGACATGTTCATACCAATGCACACAAAATAAAAATAATAAGTTATTTAAAAATATAACCCTATCAATATGCAACACAGGAACTACAGCTGTGGAAAAGACACTCAGTTACAACAACCAACACTGGACTAAATAGCAGCTGGGGACTTTCATCTGATTCTTAGTAAGTTTACCTGCCATGGATCAGACTTGTTCTCATCAGAGGCTGGGCTCACAGGAAGGGAACCTCTTAGAAGGATAGCACAGGGTCTGGAAGCTTCATAGGAAATACAGGTGCTTACCCTAAAGCAGCATTCATATCTGCTTCCAACATGGACAGCCAGGCTCTGGACTCAGAGGCTCAAGCTGAGCTGAGAGGAATATAGAGAAGATGCCCAGATGCCAGGCACTTAGATGTAATTTGTTCACAATGATGTCACCTCTGCCACTTGCATGCCTCCACAGACAGCGGTTCCTAATCAACGGCGAGAAGCTCCAGAGGGCTTCTTGCCTTGCAGTCAGCATTCGCCAGCTGGATAGTCCAGTAGCCCAGATATCTTCTCTACCCTTAGGTGTCCTTGTCCTGCTACCCAAGACAGCCTGTTAGCTTCCCCAGCTGGACAGAAGTACATTGGCCCAGGGCCTAGAGTGTTGATTCTTGGCAACAGCAACCCAAGGATTGCTCCAGCTCCTACATAAACCGATCTGTGCACTTCTGAAGCCCACTTGTCTCTGAGGCCTCAGGCTTCCCTCCCAGGCTGTTCCATCTGGAGAAATGCAGTCCCTTTCTGTGTGGTCCTGGAAGCTGGCTGGAGAGATGCATGTGGCCTTGCTGACCAGGTTCCCTTTCAGTTTCTCACTGTGAGTCTCAAGTGGGCTCTGAGAACTGTCTGGAAGCCCTTGCTGTCTTCTAGGCTAAACCGCCTTTTGCCAATTCCAGACCAGTCTCTCCTCCTCTCTCTCTCTCTCTCTCTCTCTCTCTCTCTCTCTCTCTCTCTCTCTCTCTCTCTCTCTCTGTGTGTGTGTGTGTGTGTGTGTGTCCCTCTCTCTCCTTCCCTCAAGACAGGGTTTTTCCGTGTAACCCTGGCTGTTCTGGAACTCACTATGTAAGCCAGGCTGGCTTTGAACTCAGAGAGCTGATGGGGGATGTTCTTCTGTATATGTTTCTCTTAGTGGTTGATGAATAAAACACTTATTGGCCAGAGTAGGAATGCGGCACATGCTTGGTGAGTGCATGAACAACTGAATATGAGAATGATCTATGTTCCAACAACTTTGGCCACATATGTCTAGCTCTTCTTTGAACTCCCGAAGCAATTCTCTTCCTTCCTTCCTTCCTTCCTTCCTTCCTTCCTTCCTTCCTTCCTTCCTTCCTTCTTTCCTTCCTTCCTTCCTTCCTTCCTTTCTTCCTTTCTTCTTCCCTCCCTCCCTCTCTCTTTTCTTCCTTCCTTCTTTCCTTCCTTCCTTCCTTCCTTTCTTCCTTTCTTCTTCCCTCCCTCCCTCTCTCTTTTCTTCCTTCCTTCTTTTCTTTTTTTTTTTCTGAGACAGGATTTCCCTCTGTAGCCCTGGCTGTCCTGGAACTTGCTCTGTAGACCAGCCTGGCCTCAAACTCTGCCTGTCTCTGACTCCCAAGTGCTGGGATTTAAGGTCTGCATCATTATTGTCTGTCTTCTTCTTATTGTTGTTGTCCTTGTTTGAGTCATCATGTTGGTGAGATTTTATGGTTGTAGCTTCTGACATGACTAGGAGACAGAATCTCACAGCAAACTCCCTGATCCTGTGGCTCTTAGATTCTTTCTGCCTCCTTCACGATCTTCTGTGAGCCTTGGGTGCTGGAGCTGTTTTGTACATGTATCCATAGGACTGGGGGATTCACAACTCTCCTTTTTGTTTGCTTGTTTTTTGTTTTTCAAGACAGATTTCTCTGTGTAACAGCCCTGACTGTCCTGGAATTCTCTTTGTAGACTAGACTGGTCTTGAACTCACAAAGTTCCACCTGACTCTGTTGGGATTTAAGGTCTGTGCTACCTCCATCCAGCTCACAACTCTGCATTTTGATTGGCTGTGGTTTTTCTGTAATCGCATCCATCTATGTAAAGAGAAGTTTCCTTGAAGAGGGCTGGAGATTGCGTTCATCTGTGGATGGAAGGCAGAGGTCCTCAACCTTCCAGATGCTGCAACCCTGTAATACAGTTCCTCATGATGAGGCGACCCCCAACATAAATTTCTGTTGCTGCCTCATAACCGTGATTTTGCCACTGTTATGGATCACAACGTAAATATTTGTGCTTTCCAATGGTCTTAGACAACTCCTGTGAAAGGGATGTTTGACCCCCAAAAGGGTCACAACACACAGGTTTGGGCACCACTCAAAATTTAGAATGTAGTTGGGAAATATGCTGGCTTACTATAGTGGTGGTTGTAGGTGCTGGAATCCAAATCACTTCTGGCCTCGGCTAAGAAGGCACCACTTAGTTGTGCTTCCATGTCTCCTGCTATGTGACAACTTATCTCCTGTGGCTCAGCCTCAGAGTTAGTCTCTGTCTCCTACGCAGAACTCTCTGGCTCTTTAGGAGCAGCCGTACCGTCCGCAGCATCCACGGCATTCAATAAATCCATACTGAACGTTACTAGGTAATGGGTAGAAATTATGAAGTCCTGACTGGAACTCTTCCTTCCATGGTCTGTGGTCCAGACAGAAGAACAACGCAGCTCCTTATAGAATCTTGCACTATAAAAGAAAGAGGAAATGAGGAGAAGAGTGCCAATAGCCCATGTTCCCCTCGTACAGCAGTACTCTTTCTTACCTGCCTAGCAATTCTGGAAAGATGGACTTTAGGGCACCCAGGGAAAGGTGGAAGGTGGCAGTGAGGACCCTGTTCAGTGCTTGGAGATGACTTCCTCCAGGTGGCCTCACACATCTAGAAAAGAAACCAGGCTTCAAGACAGAGGAGGATGGGGGGTCTGCCTTCAGTGCCCCCCATATCTCTTCCTCTTACAGTGTTTGGTTTGGATGTGACAGCATATTCCCCACCGAAGGGACCCTGCCCAGTAGATTGGGGCTCTCTGATTTTGTTTTCCCAAAACGGCTGCGCCTGCCCTCCTCCTCCCAGTACCCAGAGCCATACCCACCCAGTCACTTGGGTACCAGCTCCCAGGAGCCTTTTAACCTCCCCTTTCCACACACTCCATTTTCTCTTCCCCTGGAAAGGCACCTGCAGCCCTCGCAGAAACACGGGAGTCAATTTGTGCCGCTAGTGCGAGCGTTTTAGCATATTGAGTGGTCCAAATATTTAAATATCTATGATATAGGAAGCATGGAGAACATTAAAAACCATTTTCTCCCTGCTGATTGCAAGAGAGGAAATATGCACAGCTCCTGCTCTCCTGCACGGTCGCAGAACTGCTGGCCTAATCATATTGCCTTATGTAAAGAGCCTCTCCCGCCTCCTCCAGTCTGGCTTTAGGTTGCATTGACTGTAAACAAAGATGTATTGAGGGAGGGGGGCTGCTGTTGGATTGAGTTTATTGTTTATGTAAATCTCCCAGAATGTGACATAGCAAGATAGCTTCCTATGTTGTGCTGATCCACATTTTAGGCCAACAGCCAAAGTATTTTATCTTTTCCTTCATTATAGTGATCTTCCAATTAGCCGTGGTCTGTAATACCCTGATTTTGGTGGCAGTGGTTTGGACAGGATTGTTTGATAGTTCTGCTCGAGAGGCAAAATAAGGGGCCTTATTATAGAAGTGCAGAGGTTGTGCAGAAACTCAGTTCTGTTGCAAAGTTTGCCGATAAGGGGAAAACCGGCCCTTAAGCGTCCATTCTGCTCTGTATATTAACACTTCTAATCTGCGCTGCTGATAAAACTGCAAGCCATTTGCCTTTGGAGGAATTAGTTCTGCCTCACTTGTGTAACCAGGCGATGGTGATTAACCTTTAAACTGTCCAATATTCCCAGCAGCCTCCTGCTCCAGATTAGAAACTATTTAGTTATGACCAACTAAATTAACAACAGTCTCCCCCTCTAAAGAACGAGATTCGGAAGGTGGATGCATTTTTAAGGTGGTTGCATTTTAAGGTGGAAATGTGTTTTGAATTGGCAATCCATCCTTCTGAGGTGTTTATTTCCCTGTCCTCAATGTCCAAGCTGCCACACTGGGAATGGGAAGCTTGGCTGGGGGGAAGGGAAGGTGGACCAGTTGTCCTGGTTGGGTTTGCAGATGCAATGTTTCATGAACACAAAGGAAACCTGTCTGGGTTTGGGTTTCTTTACTCGTTAAAAAGCAAGCAAGCAAACAAACTTCATGAGCAAAAGGCTCTGGGTTCAATGTCTTGCACAAAGTGAATAAATAAAGTTTAGCTCTTCTGCCAGATCCAAGCCATGCCCACAGCAGGAGTACAAAGCTGTTCCTAATGGGAAGATTAAGGAATAAAGAAGCTCCCTCGCTCCCCCATTTCTTCTTGGAGTTGAATACCAGAGAAAGAAACTAACTAGCTTTCATGTTGCAGACCTTGGGATCTGCCCACCACAGATGGGTCTACCCAAGTGAACTGCAGCCGGGCTAACACTCCGGGTTCAGCCCCTCTCCTATCTGCCCATTTCAAACGTGCCATTTATCAGTGAAAGCATACCCTCAGTGGTGAAGGCCAGGCAATTATGTAATCGTGTCACGCCTTAAATCCCCAAATTGTTGGTCCTCCCTGGATAACACATAAGATGGAGCAACAATCCTTACCACCACCCAATGTCGGGAGCAACCTTTTCTGTTTTACCAGTTTCGTATCAGCTACCTCCTTAAGAACTGCTAATCTAGATACAGCATTAGCAGGATGTCAGTCAAGCCGGGGTCCACGGCGAAGCCTTCTTCATATACCAATTTAAATCATTCATGGTCTTTTCTTTGGCATTATTCAAAAGATCATAATAATTTTCTTGTGCCCACAGCACAAAAAAATCAATTATTTCCCCACAAAGACTTGAAAGTACTTAGCGAGTGCGGCAAGAAAAGCTGAGGGTGATATCAAATTGAAATTGCACTCATTACATACAACACAATTAGTTGCCACTAGCCTGGCCGGGCTTTAATTCTGAATGGCATATCTTTATTATTACAGAAACAAGCATGCAAATGGCATTGTTCAGGATTTGCCGAAATCAATAGGATATAGTGCTGTGTGTTTGGTGGCCACTGTCACTCACGCTGCTGTGGATGCGAGATAATGTGTGTGTTTGAATTAATGAAGGGAGGCAGGCGACATCATAAGTGACACCCAAATAAAAGAAATGGGTACATGATATTTGTAATTATTCTACTTGTGTTTTCGTTGTAAATACTTGTGCTTTTTGTTTTTTAATCAAAGGATTAATTGCATTTTAATAAGGCATTATGATTTGCAGGGCTTTAGTTAATTAAAACTTGTAGTATATAATTATGAAGTGATGCTGAGGCGTTCTAAAGATCACCCATATGTTTGGAATATGTATAATTTTTCTGTTAAGCAGTGGCAACCTTCTCCCTCCGCCCCCTTTTTCTTGTTTTCCCCCCTCACCAACAGAAGGGCATGGACAACTTCTGTGAAATATTGGTGAGCTAGCATTTCCAGGTAGATTTCTCTAAGTAGCAACCAGAACTCTGAAAACGGAGGCTGCTGCCCTTAAAACCACTCTGAAGCAGCACCGTGGGGTAATATCCGCCTGAAAACTTTCTCATTGACACTCATTGCTGGGTCATCATCTTGAGATGGAGTCCTGTAGAGGTTTGACTGATGTGAACTTTGGAGTGCAAACATTGGGGTTTTTAGACCCTGGCAAGGTCACAGCAGGGAGCTGTTTTTGAACCTGGTTTGTTTCCCTGGGACTTGGACACCAACCCAGTGGAGCTGTTATGCCCCTGCCTCTCCTGTTGTGATACCCGAGGCTGGTTTGGAAGGGATGGCATGGGAGAGGGGACTCTGAAAGTCAAGGGACCTTGGCATTTCCCAGTGTTAACGCATTAGAGATTCACAGTGGAATTCAGCCAGAGACGTGCAATCGTGTTTCCTGTAGGTGTGTATTATGCGAAAGCTGATGGATTAATTGCTAGATAGATGGAACAGAGCTAGGGTAAAACATTATTAAAAAGTTTTAAAATCTTAATGTAACATTTTGAAGTTTGCTTTGGGGAATTTCTTTCATTTGTGTCTCCCTTTTTCACTCTCTCTGGGACGAGTGTTTCAGTTGTCTTGAAGGAAGGGACCCCGCTTGCTGGGAGCTTGGCGTATGCACATCCTTTGTTAGGGCCTCCCTCACGGAGGCAGGTGGACACAGGAGCTGGTGGCCGGACCTCGAGTGGCCAGTGCTATGACTGCATAGACTGACTGCGAAGTGTGAGGCTCACATTACCCTGTGGGGTATGTATGGGCACCCAGGGGCTAATGTTTCCTTTCCTCTAAATGGACACTGTAAAAAAATGCACCAGGAATACTGCCTCCACTCACAAGGCCAAGCAAAGAAGGGTGAAGTTGACGGAGCAAGGGTCCCACAACATCCATCCCCTGAACGTGATTTTCCATGATGTCTACAATGGTACCATAAGTAGGACGGCCCAATGTTGATTTAAAATCTACTATTAGGTTTGTCATGGCTTCCTATTTTAACTCTGAAAGCCTGGAGCTTGAAAAGGTAGTTCATTCAAAGCTTGCTAAAATATTTGCTCAGCTAGCACAATGGTGTGTGATGAGAAATAAACTCTTGTGGCTCGCTTCATCCTATCAGCCCCTGCCTGCAGTGGAGAAAGAATGAGGGAAGGTCAGTCAATTACGTGTGGTAATCACCGTAAGCATATTATCTGAGACACAGATGTCTTCTGTGACCCCACACGACATGGCTATTAACCTCGGAGCCATATAAAAATGGAGTGGGCTTGGGGGTGGGGTGGAGAGTGGGGTAAACCAGGCTCTCAATCTATCCTTGTGTCATAGGCTCAGGGAATAGAAAGTTCTGGACACGAAGACGATTTTTAGGGACTTGACCAACCACCTGTCCCCTTCCCACGGGTCCTTGATGGAGACCTGTCTACGGGCCTCATCCTGTGTCTAAGCAACCACGCCTGAAAATGAGACCGACAGAGTGACCTGGGAGCTACGGCAGACACTTTGTGACCTTGCCATCCTAATCTCTGTCCACCAGAGAGGAAGAGAGAAGAGAGGGCAATCTGGGTATTTGGTAAAGAAGTTCTCCCCAGTCTCGGGTATGAGTGAGGAGGAGTCAGCTGGACCCAGCTAGGTTACCCAGGGGGCAAGAATCGAAAGTAAGGGTTCTTGTACACTCGGCGACATCTTGTTTCCATGGAGTCCTGATTCTATGACGTTCACAGAGGCTGGCATCGAGCTGGACACAGGGTGATGCTCTGCGAAGGCTGTGGATGGATTGCTAGCTGCCCCAGCATGCATACGCGTTTAGGAAAAAACGCCTGCCCTGTGAAATACCTTGAGCAAGGCTCTGCAAATTCAAAAATGAATACTCAGGGGTGCTGCTGCCCAAGAGCTTACCCTCTATGAGAAAGAGGCCGGGGAAAGCCTAAATAGACTTAAAATCTCATCCTAGCTAGAGGACCAGGCCTATATGAAGAGTGGGTAGAGATGAAGAAGGGACGGCACTAGCAAAGGAGCATGGACAACCTCCCCGGAAGCAATGATGCTTGAGCTGGAATACATGCACTGATAGTAACTAGCTTTTTTTGAGAACTCACTAGTGCCAGGCCCTTCCCTTGGATATTTTGTCTGATCCTCACAACAGCATTAGATCTATCAGGAGCTTAGGAGTCACAGGATGCAGCTTGCCTGGTACCTCCCGTTAGTAGTGATGCTCAGATTGAATCTGGATCTGGCAGAACCAAACTCAACTAAAAGTAGTGCCTGCCCAAGGGGAAGGGCACCTGGGATACAAAAGCATGGTATAAGCCAGAAGTATAGAGACAGTCATGTGATGGGGCATGTCCTTCTGTGTATATGTTTCTCTTATTGGTTGATGAATAAACCACTGTTTGGCCAATAGCCAGGCAGGAATACAGGCAGGACTATCAGATCAGAAGAATTCTGCATAGAGGAGAGAGAGGCCACCAGAGTCGCCATGCTGCCGAAGGAGTTACATGCTGGATTAGGGGTAAGCCACAGCCTCATGGCAATACATAGATTAATAGAAATTGGTTAATAATTAAGAGAGAGCTAGCTAATAAGAAGCCTGAGCTATTGGCCAAGCATTTTATATTTATTATAAGTCTTTGTGTGTTTATTTGGGGCAAAGTGGCTGTGGGACCAGGTGGGACAGAGACCTCCATCTTCTGTCATCCAGGACATGTGTGACTGACTGGTATGCTAGAGAGCTGGACAGACCGCTAAGCCTGCTGGCCACTGAGGATGGCACAATGAGAATGTCTCCTGTCTCTGACAGGCTCCGTTCAGGGCCACCAGGGAGTCGAGTTGAGGTGCTGAAGATCTGAAACTAGAGTCAGAAAGAGAGATTTGCTCCTAGACGGGTACAGGCGGTGAGGCAAGACAGGTGGAGACCCAAAGAGGCATATCCAGGCTCAGCAGGTGCCAGGAGAGGCTGGTAGCCTCGGGCTATGATGGCAAAGGGTCTGGGTGACAGAGATCCTCCACAGTCCCTTAGGGGGACCCTGCTTGCATCTCTCTCATGGTATGAGAAACACACTCGGAAAAATTACGAGATGAAGTCACCCTAGGTGTAAAGTTCATGATGTGCCCAAGTGGGCTTGGAATTTAGTCTCTGGCCAAGGCTCTTGCCACTCCTCTCCTCTTTGGGGGGTGGGGCATGGATATGCATGTGGGTAGCGTGTGTGTATGTGTGTGTGTGTGTGTGTGTGTGTGTGTTCACACGAGTATAGATAAGGAGCACCAAATCACTCCTTAGACTCTCTAACTCATGTTCACCTGCCCACCCCCTTCCCTTTCCCTAAACTCACTCCATTGAAAAACCCCAACGATGTATTATCCCATACATCTGCTCTAAAATTTTTTAAGCCTTTATGAGCGGGGCAGTTGTACCAAATGAACTACAAAAAAAAAAGATGATATTGAGATGTATTTTAGGAGGAACTTTGGCCAGCTTAAGCTAGCAGGTGTCAATGACACACATTATAGTGGGTGAGTGTGCCACACGCATTATAGTGGGTGTGCCGTGCGCCATGACAACAGTGCACATGACTTACAAATTGGTTTAACGAGTACTCCTTTACAATTCGTAGCAGGCACTATTGGGTTTCCCTTCAGCATCCTCTCTACCACTCTCACCTCCCTAACGGAGAGGAATTTCTTCAGGGAGAACTCTGAGCTCAGCCCCGAAGGATGAGTCCCGATGCGTCCCAGCTACTCATTACAATCCCCATAGACAAGAGCAGGTGGCAAATGAAATGTTCGATGCAATGTGTGTAGATACGCTGGAGGCCTTCTGGGAAGTTCCCTCTCTTTTAACGAAGTCCTTCTGCCTGCCGGTTTGGGTTGCTCTCACCGGATAATGGGTAATTGATAAGCAGTGGATAGCTGCTGCTTGCTTACGTGTTCAGGCCAGGTTGCTAGTCCTTCCGGCCTTGGTCCTCATATTCAATACTTCTATAACAGAGGTTCTTAACCTGTGGGGCATTCGGTCCTTTCACAGGAGTCTGCTAAGACCATTAGATAATGTAGATATTTACGTTACAATTCAGGACAGTAGCAACATTACCGTTATGAAGTAGCAATGAGATAATTTTATGGGTTGGGGGTCACCACAACATGAGGAACTGTATTAAAGGGTCACAGCGTCAGGAAGGTTGGGGACCACGGCTCCATAGGTTCTTCAACGGAAGGAAGACAGAAGGAGCTCTCTCGAGTCTCCAGCAGAAGTACATCAGTCACACTCGAAAATGCCCTGCCTCCATCACCTGCTGGTCTACCTATGGCCTCTTATTTTACTGCCCTCATCTTGGACATCATCTAGTTTCAGTTATCAGGTGGAGACAGGACACACACACACAATACCACCTTTCTTTCTCTGTAATATGTCCTGCTGCCATGTGATGTGGTGTCTCCAACTGCAGGACCACCCCCTACCCCAATCCGGTGCGCATGGCATGAGCAGAACACATCCCCAGCAATGGACCAAGGGTAAAAGGGAAAGATGGCATAATCTGGGTCATCAGTGATGGAGGAACTGAATACCAACTGTGGGTTTCCTCTGGATCTCCTGTGCTATGGGATCACGTCCCATTTCTTAGTAAGCTGTTTTAAATTTTCTGGCGGAAACACACATAAAGTGAAATCTACCATTTTACCCATTTTTGTAAATTTGCATAATGTGTATTTGCATAGCTTTCAATACATTCAATACAACCATTACCACCCATCCTCTTTGGGAATTTAATGGTTCAAAACTGTAGCTCTCTTCTCAATAAACAGTAACTCTTCATCTCCTCTCCCCTGGCCCTTCGCAAACATTATTCCACTTTTAAAAAAGATTTATTTACTTAATTTGATTTGTATGGGTATTTTGCCTGTATGTATATATGTGCATTCCTGGTGCCTGAAGAAGCCAGAAGAGAGTATCAGATTTTCTAGAACTGGAGTTGCAGGTTGTTGTAAGCTACCATATGAGTGCTAGGAACTGAACCTGGGTCTCAGAGAGAGCAGTCAGTGTTCTTATTTATTTATTTTATGCGTATTGGTGTTTTACCTGCATGTATGTCTGTGTGAGGGTGTCAGATCCCCTGGAGCTGGAGTTATGGACAGTTGTGAGCTGCCATGTGTGTGCTGGGAATTGAACCAGGTCCTCTGGAAGAACAGTCAGGCTGGGCGGTGGTGGTGCACACCTTTAACCCCAGCACTCGGGAGGCAGAGGCAGGTGGATCTCTGCAAGTTTGAGACCAGCCTGGTCTACAGAGCAAGTTTCAAGACAGACTCCAAAGCTACACAGAGAATCTCTGTCTCCAAAAACCAAAAACCACAACCAACCAACCAACCAAACAAACAAACAAGAACAGCCAGTGCTCTTCATCGCTGACCCATCTCTCTAGTTCTCGTTCCACTTACTGGTTATGAATTTGACCATTCTCAGTATCTCAGAAATAAGAAACTATATAGATGATTGCCTCAGTTTGTTTAGCATGATATATTTTTAAAATGAGATTTGTTTATGTGTTTCTTGTGCATGCAAGTGGTGCCTGCATGAGTTTATGTGCACCACACGCAGGCATCTGCCCAAGGTGGTCAGAGGGCTTCAAATCCCCTGGAACTGAACCTATGGGTAGTTGTGAGCCACCTGGTGTGGATGCTGGGAATTGAACCTGGGTCTTCTGCAAAAGCAGTCAGTGCTCTTAATCGATGAGCCACTGCTCCAGCGCCTCACATGGTATCTTCAAGGTTTAACTGTGCTATCTATCTAAGACATTCCGAAACTTGCAATTTGCAGTTGAAGGTATCCCAAGTCCAAAACTCATCACAACTCGGTTTCAATTTTGTCTTGCCATCATTGGCTGGCAAGAGTAACAGTTAAGGGCATGAACCTAAGACGCGATCCCTAGATGTAAGCCCTCGCTCTACCACTTAGACACTGGGTAATCGGATGCCTCTTTGCCTCAGTTTTCCTGGCTGTAAAGGATAGCTGCATTGGGTTGCTGGAGAACAAAATGAGCTATTGCAGAGGAGCGTATTCAAATCACTTCAGAGAGTACCTGGCACACAGTAATTCTTTTCATCATCACCATTATTGCTATAACTGTCCATGAACAGGCAAGAGTTTTTATGGCTTTCTCGGAAAGCTACGCCATCAGCAGCCATTAGGATGCAGGGACTTTAGTATGGTTCTCCAGCACCTCCACTGTAGCTGCCTCAGATCGAAGATGCTGGGCCCTCTCAAGCTTTCTCCTACTTGAGTTTTTCTGCTTCTGTTTAAGAGACATGTCCGGTTTTCCTCTATTCCATGTTCAATTCCAGAAGGATCAGCCCCTTAAGGTTTCAGGACCCCAAGATTCATGTGGTGAATGGTGTGATGCTGTGGACCAGAAAAGCCCAGGGAAGCAGACAGCCCAGCCTGCCATGTACTAGGTCAAGGGGATGTACCTGAGGCACAGTGTATAGACCACCACAAAAGGGATTAACAGGGTGCAATGGCTCTGTGGAAATCTGAGGCGAGGTGCAACTAGGGCCTGCAAGTAAGCAGAGGAAGAGACTAGCAGGCATAGATGGCCCAAGAGGCCAGGGTAACGGCCACATCCATTAGCTTTGCAACTCCTCCTGGCCCTGCTCCCACCATGTTCTGTTGTAGAAGGAAGTCCAGCAAACTGCTCTAAGCCCAGTGTTGTCATCACAGTCAATTTGAAAGACAGAGAAAGTTGCTTGAAAATGTGGGAGGTGGAAACCAGAGACAACTGGAAAGGTGGTGTGTGTGTGTGTGTGTGTGTGTGTGTGTGTGTGTGTGTGTGTATGTGTCCAGAATGTGACTGAATTTCTATGTTTTCATCGAGAGAGGTAGAAAAAGATCTGTTCTTCATATGTCATTAATATTTTGTCAAAGACAAATGAAAAATCGACACTAGAAACTGCTTTGGAGAACACCATGGCTGCAATCCCAAACACTTGGGAAACTGAAGCGCGCGGGTCTGGGGGTGGGGATTGCCATGAATTCCAGACCAGCCTGGGCTACAATGTGGCTTCCTGTCTCAAAAAAAAAAAAAAACAATCAAAGCAAAACAAAACACAGCCTGCCTGGGAAAGAACCATCTTTAAGGTTTGCCTCTTCAAGGCAGTCTTTGGATCCACCTCTTAGCGCATGGAAATTTACACTTGGGTGTGAAGACACTGCCTTGGATTCATTTAGCTGACAGAGGCAGCTGAGCACAGAGAAGCATCCTCGGGAACCAATTCTCCAGGGTCTGCTTCACAGGGTAGTCCTATCTGCAGGGGAGACGCTGGGATGTGTTGCGGACTGACGTCCTTAGATACCCTGGCTGGACAGGAGAGAAGATAGAGGTGGGGTCTGTTTGTGGGAAGGAGAGCCGAACGTGCCATGAGACACAGGGTAG
Source organism: Mesocricetus auratus (assembly GCF_017639785.1). Lineage (NCBI taxonomy): Eukaryota > Metazoa > Chordata > Mammalia > Rodentia > Cricetidae > Mesocricetus > Mesocricetus auratus. The sequence continues at coordinate 87,975,526 of NW_024429266.1, forward strand.
CTGCCTGATAAACCCAATATTTGGTAGAGGGACAAGGGGGAGATAAAAGATTAAAAATGTAATAGAAGATTTGCTTACAGTTCTTGGAACGGTAATTAAATTTATTTATAGTTATGGAAACTTTGGGGAAGGATGGAAAAGCAATTTAAATGCAGACTTTTCACAGGGTAACTGCAAATGGCTTGCCTTAGCAGCGCCGCGGAAGGTTAACAGACAGGCAGCGAGGTCGGACCGAAGTGCATATGATAAGTGACAAGTGTTAGCATGGCAAATCATGTATTTAAAATTACTCCGAGCTTTATCAAATGTTCCCTCTTGAGAATAAACTGTCCTGGAAGGAAAGGTTAACAGAGGGAAGTATTACTCGAGTGTTCCCGTGATGGGAAGCAAGAGGAGGGGGCTCAGGAATGTCGAGATGCAATAAATGTAAATAGGTGGTGACGAAATGAAAGCATCCCACGCTTATCTGTGTACGGAGAGGGGCAAGTCCGTCTGTCCGTCCATCCGTGTCCCCCCACCCCGGCCCCCCCATCTAGTGTCCCCTTCCAGAGCTGTGACTGTCCACACCAGCTCTGGTCGGTGAGAGGAACTGACAGAATTCTCTGGAATCTCCATCTACTCCCTCACACGCGGTCTCGCTTTCCTTCACATCAGGTGAACAGCCGACAATAGTGCGCTTAGCTCACGGCTGTGGAGGCTGGGCCATCCAAGATGGAGGTGTCACGGCTGGCAAATGGCTTCCTGTGTGTGATGATGAGACAAACAGAGGACACTCGGGACAGAGAGCTTGCTAAAGCTTTCCTGCAATAGCTGACTCACTCCGGAGATGACGCCGTTAATCGGGCCACACGGCACTATCACAGTAGCCATCAGATTTCAACAGGAGTTGGAGGGGAGCTATAGATCACACCTCTGGACTCATCTCTCCCAGGATTCCCTAAAAGCCTGGCTGAGGAAAAGGATGAAACGGGCAGTTAACAAAGCAGGGTCATCACTACAAGCCAACCTAGCCAAGAAGAAAAACCATGGGTTCTTAAGTCAGTCCAATGGACATGGCACCATCCTTTCCCCATAGCCTCTGTGTTGTCCACATTATTGAATCAAAATCTTAAGTGACTAGATAGGACAGTGGGGATAGTCTTGTTAAACTGAGCAAGCCACAGAGGATCATTTAAAATCGCTATTAATAGTGCCTGGAAGAACTACTCCCTACAGTAGGACAAGAAATAGATCAACAGCATTAGAACATTTTGTGATTACATTTTTTTTCTCACTAGGAAGGGGATATAAAAGGAATCATCTGTAAAACTATTATTTCAGTAGGAACATAGAGGAGTATAAAATAACATTGAAAAATTGGTTGTGTAGATTGGTGGTAAAATTCTTATCTAGCATGTATAAGATCCTGGGTTTAATCCTCAGTAGTAGGTAAAAGGAAAAAACTCAATAAAAAAACAATACATACAGAAAAGGGAGAAGAGAAGAGAGGAGACGGGGAAGGGAGGGGAAAGAGATGAGGAGAGAGATGGGGTGAGAGGGGGAAGGAGAGAGAGAGAGAGAGAGAGAGAGAGAGAGAGAGAGAGAGAGAGAGAGAGAGAGAGAGAGAGAGAGAGACATATTCTTCGTGTTCTATTTTTATCCAGTGGGACTCAGACCCAGGGCTTTGGATATGCTAGGTAATCACTGCCACAGAGCTACATTGCAAACCCAAAGAAATCACACTTTTATAAGGAGAGATTTGATAGGAAAAGATGTTAATGTTTCTTAAAATAACATATGCATCTCAATTAAATCATTTCAGCAGAGGGAAAAGTGTCAGACACCTGGCCTCAGATTTCACATGGAAAAGTAAGCCAGAGACAGCCTGTGTCCCGTCCAGCCCATCGAGGGCAGCATGTGACCTCTCATCAAACAAGCTCCTTTTTGCAGCATAAAGATTCCCTTACAGAAAGAACAGCTGACCATGCGGTGCACAGCCCCAAGAGATAGATTTACAACACAGCTCCTACACACAAGGCTCAGAGGGCATCCAGGAAGAGGTGGCACAAAGATTATAGGAGTCGTAGGACAAGGACGTCTGCTATTACAAGGGAGCTACACCCATGAAATCTAATTGATATGGCTGCCTAAAGAAGACCTGAATGACCCCAGCTCCAATTGACACCCCGATGAAGCTGGGGGAGATCCCATGGGTCTTCACCCCTAGATGAAGAGCTACAAGTAATAAGTAGCTGCTGAGAGAGGGAGAATTAGTCTCCCAGTGACGAGTCCCATAATTGATTACCCAATACTAAGTGACCAGCCCTAAAAACATACATATGCAAACAACACTGAATGGACTCAGGAGGTTAAATTTTATATTATTAAATATTCATGTGTGTGTGAGGCATGACCTTTCTACAAAGAAGACACAAATTTGAGAGAGAGCAGGAGGGAGGAAGGGAATAGGAGGGTAAGAGGAAGGAGAGGAAGGGGGAAATGATGTAATTATATTTTAACCTAATTTTAAAAATAAGCAGAAAAATAATAAAATGATGCAGTCAAATATTAAAATATAAATCCACAAAAATAAAGCAGTCTAGAGCCAGGCATTGGTGGTGCACGCCTTTAATCCCAGCACTCGGGAGGCAGAGGCATGTGGATCTCTGTGAGTTCAAGGCCAGCCTAGTCTACAGAGCGAGTTCCAGGACAGCCTCCAAAACAATACAGAGAAACCCTGTCTCAAAAAACCAAAATAAATAAATAAATAAAATAATAAGAAATAAAGCAGTCTAGTACTGGAACGTAAATAGATTTATTTGCAGACGTATGTACATGGGTAATTTTGGAGGCATGCTTGTAATGACAAAAAATGGGAGACACCCCAAATGGTTGTCCCCACGATGTCAGCTGCATGCATTGCTGTTCTGACATGGGGCACTGTGGAGCAATCTCCAAGATCTACTCACTAGTGAAAAAAGCCACGTATCCTATATCAACAACACAGATACATGCAATATGGTTTCGCAAGCACAGTGTTCCAAAATCCTCAGAAAGTAAACCCTCTGGGTTGGAGTTGCATTCAGAGGGGACAAAAAGTGGAGAGAAAATCAAGGCAACAACAACAACAACAAGATCCCCCAAATTGCCCCTTCTGCGAGGTGATGGGGACTGGATGATAGGTGAGAAGCAAATTGACAATTCCAGGATACCGGCGGTGTCTGGTTTAATCGTGGTGTTTCCTAGACCTCTCTTAATAGGAGGAGTGTTATGTTCTAGTTATTAACAGTGTTAGGTAAGTTTGCATCAATGTAACGACAGGGCTGACCCAAGCAACATAAAAGAGGAAGGATGTATTTTGGTTTACAGTTTAGGGAGGTCTCAGTCTTTCGTGGGGTGGCTCGGGCTGTGGCAGCAGGGGCTTGTGGCTACTTCTTCTCATGATGAAGGGGCAGGACACAGAGTGCTCAGGCCTGGTGATGGGGGACGTCCTTCTGTATATATATTTCTCTTATTGGTTGATGAATAAAAAAACGTTTTGCCAATAGCCAGTAGAGACGGAAGATAGGCGGGGCTAGGAGATGAGAAGAAGGCTGGGAGAGAGACATCATGTAGTCTCAAAAGAAGTAACATGTCTGGGCATTCTCCGGTAAGCCAAGACCACGTGGAAATACTTCGATTAATAGAAATGGGTTAATAATTAAGAGAGAGCTAACCAGTAAGAAGCCCTAGCCATTGGCCAACAGTTTTATAATCAATATTGCATCTCCATTTATTTGGGGCAGCAGGGTGGCAGGACCTGGCGGGAAAGAAACTCCAGCAACAGGTCTGGACCTGAAGTTAGTGTAACCTTTCAAAGTTCCACCCCCTAGTGGCTACTCACCAGGCCCTACCACCTCATGATCCCACAATCATCAAAATACCAGAAGCTGAGGATTGAGCATGATGGAAACATGAGCTTGTGGGAGGCCATTTCAGGTTTAAACCAGGACACTATCCTCTGCATTTAAGTGTATATACATTTTGTACGTGTGTCTTATTTTCTCTGATTTGTTTTCCCGCAAAAGCAGATGCTTCACCATGTATATAGGACAGCCGTGTTGAACCAAAAGCCAAGACACACATCGGTGACTGCCCATGCATGGGAATGACTCACAAAGGACTGGCGCAGACTGGATGCTGTGCTTGCTGCTGGGGACCTGGGCTGCTTGGAAACAGAGATCCCCTAACAGAAAGGAGGAAGGCTTGCTTTACCCATTAACGCATTTACAACAGGCACCCATTACCTTAAAAAAAAAAAGGTTACACTGAATAAGCTAAAATGATGGTCATAATAAAAGTAAGTTTAAATTTTTTAAGTGGACTTTTATACAAAGGACACAAAGTATAAAGCGCCCGAGTCTATGGAAATAGCTAAAAGCAATTACTCGAAGGGTTTGCAGAGAACAGTCTGTACTATGACTACGTTTAGCAGAACGTAGTTATTTGCAGTATATTAAATGGTGCAGAGAACCTTTGCCCTAAGAAAGCAGACACTAAGTAGATGCTGCTGTAGGTTCTTGTCCCGTGGCCCTTGAGCCCCAAGTAAATACACAGATGCTTTATTAATTATTAAACTGTTGGCCAATAGCTTGGGCTTCTTATTGGCTAGCTCTGTCTTAATTATTAACCCATTTCTATTAATCAAGACCATGTGGTCTTGGCTTACCAGAGAATGCCTGGTGCATCCTATCTTTCCTGACTCTACATGGCATCTGCTGTCTGCCTACACTTCCCAGAATTCTCCAGGTCTGGTAGCCCCGCCTCTTCTTCCTGCCTGGCTACTAGCCAGTGTTTTATTCATTAACCAATAAGAGAAACATACATACAGAGGCACAGCCCCCATCAGTAGAGCTTCAGTATCAGTTCTCAGAGCAGTTGCAGTAACTTCTGCCTCCTATCTTGGTCCGGAACCATCATAACCAGGAAGTTGCCATGACAGTCAGTACTGCAGAATGGATACTGTGTACCACAGACAGGGGACTAGTCCCTGGGCCTCTGCTAAGTCTTGCCACAGAAGTCATAGTCTTCCATAGCTGTGCTAATTTGCAAATACACTCAAGGCATGGCCTCGGTCTTACTCTGCTTTCCAGATTCACACACACACACACACACACACACACACACACACGCACGCACGCACGCACGCACGCACGCACGCACGCACACACGCATGCACATCTCATTGGAAGGAACAGATCTTGTTTGGAGACCTGTATGCAAATAAATCTGAAAACACATCAAACGCATGCAAGTCAGCACTACCACTGCATACAGAAATGCCATCTGTCTAACAGAACTGAAATTGCACTAGCCTCACGATAGAAAAACTCTGCTTTAGAGGAACTATTCTGAGGGAATTCTCTCACATCGTCCACAGAACTATATACATGAAAGTTATTCCTAAAGACCTGCGGGTGTGGTGGTGCACACTTGTAATCCCAACAGGCAGGAGGATCACCACACTGAGGCAGCCTGGCTTATATGGTGAGTTCTAGGCCTGCCAAGGCAACATGGTGAGATTCTGTTTCAAAAAACCAGAAATTAAAACCAAATCAAATATCAAAACAAAGAAGGAAAAGGTGAAGGCAGAAAGGAAAGGAAATGTATTTGCCAATGAAAAGTTGAAAACAGGGCTGGGTGTTGGTGGTGCACGCCTTTAGTGCCAGCACTTGAGAGGCAGAATCTGGCGGATCTCTGTGAGTTCGAGACCAGCCTGGTATACAAGAGCTAGTTCCAGCACAGTCTCCAAAACCACAGAGAAACCCTGTCTCAAAACAAACAAACAAACAAACAAACAAACAAAACAAAAAAACAAAGAAGTTGAAAACAGTCATCAATTTAGTAGACCACAACATTTTCATTTAATTGACACAATACAGCCATTAGCATTACGCAAGAGAGCCACTGATGAGAAAATAAATAAATCTCAGCTTAGCAATGTTGAAACAAAGCTGCACACTTACCAGTTTAGCATTCATATAAAAATTTTAAAACACAAATTAATACTATATATTTGTTAGGCAAGCACATAGAGAGAAATTAGAAATGGCATACTCAGATTAGTGGATGTAGCTGGAAGGAAAAGGGGACATGGAATTAGAAAGAGGCACATCACCAGGTGGTGACACACGCCTTTAATCCCAGCACTCAGGAGGCAGAGGCAGGTGGATCTCTGTGAGTTCAAGGCCAGCATAGTCTACAGAGTGAGTTTCAGGACATCCAGGACGGTTACACAGAGAAACCCTCTCTCAAAAAACCAAAGGGGGAAAAAAAGAGGCACATAAGGTTTTCAACTTCTCCTTATATTTATTACATATAAACAAAACCTGAAGCAACTGCAGTCAAATATTAACATCCCATTAAGCTAAATGAGGTCCTTCATGACTGTGTTGTCATTTTATACAACTGCCCTCGTGCTTTGAACTTCTAAGTATATACAAATTTTAATTTGTTAGTAACTTTTTTTTTGAGACAGGATTTCCTTGTGTATCCTTGACTGTTCTGGAACTCATTCTGTAGACCAGGATGGCCTCAAACTCACAGAGATCCACCAGTCTCTGCCTCCCAAGAGCTGGGATTAAAGGCATGCATCACCAAGACCCAGCTAACTATTAAAATGGGACTTTCGTAACATATCAAGAACAACAAAAAGAATTCAGGATATTAAAAGGAAGAAGAAAAGAAGAGAGGAAGAAGAAGAAGAGGAGGAGGAGGAAGAGAAAGAGGAGGAGGAAGGAGAAGAAAAAGAAGAGGAAGAAGAGAACAGTAGCCAGAAGAGGATTGAAGAGAAGTCTTAAGAATATCACAAAACAACCCCTGCATCCATGATCATCAGAGTACTCAACTTAGTTAGGAAAAGGCCTGGAACTCATCATATTAGACTTTTTTTTCAGATAAGATCTCTCTTTGACCTTGAGCTTGACAGGCAGGTGTGACTGGGTAACCAGCAAGACCCAGGGATGTACTAGTCTCCACCTCCCTACCCTTGTAGTATCAATGTGAGTCACTTCAAGGTTTTGCACATGCTTGATGGTTTCACATGCTTGCCGGGCGCTTTGCTGATGGAGTATCTTTTAAATTTGTGTCCATTGGTGTTTTGCCTCCATGTATGTCTTTGTGAAGGAGTCACAGACAAGTTGCGAGCTGCTATGTGGGTGCTGGGAATTGAACCTGGGTCCTCTGGAAGAGCAGCCAGTGCTCTCAACCACTGAGCCCTCTCTCCAGTCCCTTAAATCTTTTCATGTGTTTAGATTATTTGGCTGCATATCATGAGGGTCTGGTCCACAAGGAGGCCAGAAGAGGGGATCAGTCCTCCTTGAACCACAGTTATAAGTGTTTGTGAGCCACCATGTGGGTGCTGGGAATTGAACCCAGGTCCTCTGGGAAAAAATCTGTGCTCTTAGCCATTGAGCCATCTCTCCAGTCCTGAGGTTTTCTAAATACCAATATGTGCCTTCCTCTAAGCACAACCCAAGCCAAAATTATAGGCATATTGAAAGCAAATTGATGTTAAAAATCACAACGGACAAATATTAGTCAGAATAACTGTTTCAGACAGATGATGATTTCAGCTAGAAAGCATTAATGGCAAGCGTAGCTGCATAATGGAAGAATAATTCACAAATGAGGTACAGGCTGAGGCTCCCTCATCTGCCTCAGATTGTTTTAAAATGTTTGCTCATACATAGGGAGATGTATTAGGAATAATACCCGAGCCTAAGAGTGGAACTCATTTATACTACGTATGCACCTTGTGTACATAAGTGGGGGTGTAATTTATACAATATTTTCAGTGCACTTATATTTTGACTGTGAGCCATCATTATTTGCAGGCTGGCAGTCGCGACGAGAAAATCCAACTACATATGGTGTCCAACATGGAGGCTTGACTACCCAAACATAGGGCCTGAGAAAGCTAAGAAAAGTTCTGGACAAGGATCTGGACACAGCTTCCTAGTCCTTCAGTCCCTCAGGTGGGCTGGTGCTCAGCTTACAGAGGCACAGCTGGCTGCTGGTTGCAGGCTTGAGCCAGCTGCCAGTGAGGAACCATGCGGTGGATGGACTGGCCCTTTAAGGCTTGACTCATATGGTCAGAGAACATTGCAGTTGCACAGAAAGCCAGGTCCAGACACAGCAAATCTCTACAAAGGTTCAGTATGCCTAAAAAGGTGCTTAGGTGTTAACCAAAGAAAAGAAAATGGGTGTAGTCAGTCATAGAAAAATAATTTAAAAATAATAAAGAGGGAGAGAAAAGTAATATAAAAAATGACAGTAAGGATGGGGATTATTATAATACATGGAGTTTGGACCTTATAGAGTGCTCTGTTAATTTTGAATTTTTTGAATGACGGTGAACAGAGAACAGCAGCTGCTGAGAGACATTGGACTGTGGAAGGAACTCCTGAATTAAATCAGTTATATACTTTAGGTATGCCCTTGGCTTCAAAATGGAAGGCAGGAAATGTGTTGTATTGTACTTTTGTTGCCACAGGAAATAAAAAAGAAATCTATGTATTCCTTCAAAATTAATAAAAATCAGATTTGACTGGAGGAGACCTCCTGAGGACCTTGACTGAGGACCCGAGAGAGGAAGCCAGGTGACACGTATGCTGATCCCTCTACATGGGAACAGCTCTGAAACTGGATGTCAAATCTTGCTGGCCACAGAGTCCTCACAAATTGTTATTACATGCCATCCTCTCATATGGATGGATAGAGATTTATGTTTGCAATTTGGTTATACAGTTCATATGGACAGACGCCTTTTACCTGCTCAAATATAAAACAAAACAAAGCACCTTTAGTTGACTTGTGCATACTGCACATTTCATACTTGTGTTAACGTAGATATGTATGTTACCTTTAAAAGTCTGTGTGTTTTCAGAAAAAAAAGGACATGATGCTAATGAAGGCAAATAGCCCTGGTGATCCAGCCTCTCAGAATGCCTCTGTTGCAGTTTCCTCAAAATTCCCCATCCAGAACAGCTTCAGAGCTGCTGGCTGAGATGGTCCATCCTCACAGACTACTCCAGCCAGAACTTCAGATAAGATCTACACTTTCCCATCACACAGAGACTGGGCAACAGCTACCTCTCTCAGGATTTGATCTTTATCTCAGTTTTTTTCCAGGATCCCCTAAAAATGCTATTGCCCCCAGACAACCAGAAGTAATTATAAAGACACAATGCCTACATTCCCAAGAGGTAGGGAGTGTAGTTTTTGGTCATTTGGTGGATATTTGTCATTGTTTAATAGGGTTGGTTACAAGGTGTTATTAGTCATGGTCAGGGAGGAAATTAAGCAAAGGAGATTAGATTAATGGATCTCATTCTGAAAAAAAATAGTGGGGGGGGGAGATACAGGGATGATAGAAAAAAGGGTAGATTATTGAACCTATCTTAAAACTAAAAAAGCAACTACTAGTCTTAAATATTTTACATTAGTATGGATTTTTGTATGTTAATATAAATTTAAGATTATTTTTGTTATACAGCATATATGTTTCTACTCCTGTTTAAGGTATTGTGCCTAGGCACCTCATTTAAGAATGTTACATATAAATTTCTAGTCCTTGAAATCTATTATTATAAACTATTTGGGATATTTAAGAAATGGTACTCATATTAGATATGCTTTCAAGGTCAAACATATACTTTAGATAGATAAGTGGTCTTCAAACACTTCAGAAACCTATAAAATATGGCATTTAAGATGTTTTAATAGGGGGGCTGGAGAGGTGGCTCAGTGGTTAAGAGCACTGGCTGCTCTTCCAGAGGTCCCGAGTTCAATTCCTAGTAACCACATGGTGGCTCACAGCCACCTTGAATGTTATCTAGTGCCCTCTGCTGGCATGTAGCCAGAAGATTATATGTAATATATAAATAATAAAACAAGATGTTTTAATAACACAAGATTTTTCATGACAGTGACACATGTCTGCTCCTGGCAGCACCAGTTTACTTCAAAAAAGGATGAGAGGTATCCAAAGAACCTCGACATAGAGTTTGCTTTCATTGTGGCAAAGTTAGCCATTGGGTAGGAAACTGCCCTTGTCTTGACTGCTGACAGTATGCTGTACAAATTGGACAAGCAAGACACAAAGGAAAAAGATTGCTGAACTTTGCCAAGCCAAGGTGGAACAGTCCTTCAAAATTCCCGCTTCACAGAAAAGTCTGGCAGATATTTTAGGCCTGTAGGCCAAAGATGGATGCCCCAATGTTGCAGAGGAACCTTGGATGACTACCCAGACAGCCAGATGTTTCTGTCATTTCTATAGTTTTGGAAGTTGTTTGCTCTGCACTTTTTGTTTACTCAGGTGTTATTTTATCCTTTTTGGGTCTCTGATGGAGTTTGAAGACTAGATCATTACAATTTTTCTTGTTACCAAATTCAGGAAAAAAATACTCACAAGAGAGATGTAAAGTGTATAAGGTTGAGAAACATAAAAGCTTAAGTTGTTTACCTAAGCTAATGTTTTGAGTTCCAAAAAGATAGTTTTGTGTTGGTAATATAAGTTATGATAGAAAATGATTAATGTATAAAATTTTGGACTCATGTAGATAGAATCGATAATAGAATATTTTCTTCAAAATTACCAAATACAAACGGACTAGATATTGAAAATGCAATTCTTACCCGATAATTGTTCTTATTGTATATAGTTTTACTGTTTTAGAGTTAAGTCCTTTTCTTTTTATTTAGACAAAAAGGGAGAAATGTTGTGGAATGCTTGTTCACACTGTGTGAAGATGTGTCACTACGATGGGTTTAATAAAGAACTGAATTGCCAATAGATAGGCAGGAGAAAATAGGCAGGATTTCTGAGGAGAGAGAGAACTCTGGAAAGGAAAGAGTCAAGGATTTGGCAGCAAGACAGAGGGGAAGCAGGACGTGTAGTACGGAGATGAGGTACCGAGCCGAGTGTCAGAACATAGACTAAAATCACATGGGTTAATTTAAGTGATAAAAGCTAGCTGAGAAACAGCCAAAGCTATGGCCAAGCTTTGATAATTAATAAATCTCCATGCCATTATTTGTAGGATGGTTGTCCCGAGAAGGAAAATTCTACTACAGGATCCTTTCTTGTTTGCTGTTGTGTATACCAAGCTAGTTGACCTGGAAGCTTCAAGGTTTCTCTGGTCTCTACCTCCTATGTTCCCATAGGAATATTGGGATTAAGGATGTACACTATCTCATCTGACATTTTGTGTGGGTTCTGGAGATATGAACTCTTATTAACTTGCATGGCAAGTATTTTATTCACTGAGCCGTTACCTCCCACCCTGACATCTTATTCTACGGGATTTTCAAAAGTCAAGGATGAGGTGAGAGGGCTAGAGATGTAGCTCAGCAGTAGCGTTCTTAGCCTGAGAAAGACCCCAGGGTCTGTCTCCATCATCCCAAGAAAAAAGAAGTGGGGGTGGGGAGGTAGCTCAGCAGGTGTAAGAGCACTCGCTGCACAACATGAGGACCTGAGTTTAAGGCTTAAGCATATAAGAAAAACAGGGCATGGTGGTATGTGCCTATAACCTTTCTGCTGTGTGGGATTAGCTGCCCCCCTTGCTTTTAGTTATGTGACAGACCCTTTGTCAAAGGAATAAAGCAGAGATGACAAATGAAGCTGGACACTTGGTGTCCTCCTCTGGCCCCTACACACATGCAAGCATTTGAACAACCATACACACATGCATGTGTACCCTACACACACACACTACACACACACACACACACACACACACACACACACTCACTCACAAGAAATAAACATAAAAAGAAGGGAAAAGGCATGGCAATATATATTTGGAAGATGAGGCAGGGGCATCACAATATCCAGGACAGCCTGGGCTTATACAGAAAGATCCTGTTTCCCTTTCCTCCAAAAACTGTGTAAGACTTGCATTCCCACTGCTGCTACTCTTACAGGAGGTTGTGCGGGGTCTAGTAATGCAGCATTGTGAGAGGAAAAGTGAACAAAAGAAAGAGAAGTATATTACCTATATGCTGTAATTTACTTAAAGCATCTACATAAAAGTCCAACAATCAACTCAAGTAAAACTCATAGCATTTGTCAAGGCTGCTGGGTATAGTAGCAATATACAAAAGTATTAGCTCTTCTAGACACAGCAAAATCTGTTAGTGGAGACTTTCCACTTAATATAATTCCAAAATTCCCACAGAATTTTTTTCACAATACTAATCTGATTCTCAGATTCGTTAGTATGGCTGGGCATTGGTGGCACACACCTTTAATTCTAGCATTCAGGAGGCGGAAGCAGGCTGATCTGAGTTTCAGGTTAACCTGGTCTACAGAGTGAGTGCCAGGACAACCAGGTCTACACACAGAAACCTCTCTGGAAAAACAAAACAAAAGAAAGATTCATAAGTATGTAAGCATCTGTGGTAACTCTTTAAAGGGAGAAAAATCAAGGTTTGGTCTGCAAGCTAGCAGGACATGCTATGTGGCTGCCCAGAGTCATCAAACACCAGCCTGTGAAACAGCCCGTTCAGTGACAGGAGAGTTTGCCAAAGGCCAGTTTCCTCAAAGCCAGTTTACTGAAGGATTAATTGCACAGATGACTGACTCACAGAAAATGCTTTAAGAAGCATTCTTGACCTTTAGTTAAACACTAGGAAATAATAGGAGAGAACCGGCTCCTGCCAGCCCTGGCCTCTACTTACCGCTTGCACACTACGGCATCTATACTCCCTACTCCCACATACACATAACTAATAAGTAAATAGATAGATAAACAAGTAAATAAATGTAATACAATTTTAAAAAGAACACATGCAACATAACACATATAACCAAATATATACATGTTCAAGATACACTTCAAATGCTTATTCATTTTCTAAAAACTTACTTTTGCGTATGATGTCTGCCTGTGTGTGTGTCTGTGTACCACTTGTATGCCTGGTGCCTGAAGGCAAGAAGGGATCTCTCAGCTTAGGACTGTGGCAGTGAAAACTTCCAGAACTAACAGACTAAGAGAATAGACCCAAAAAAGAAATCAGAAACCCGACTCAAGTCTCACGAACTCTGGGAAAACCCCCAGAACTACAGAAAGGAGGAAGAAAAGAATATAAATGGTATCTGAAGCAATAACAACTGAGAATTTCCCTAAATTAATGACAGACACCAAACTAGCTCCCAGAAGCTCTGAGACATGAAAGCCAGATTGAGGGCCCCAAAGCCAAAGGCGGCAAAAACAGAGCTAGCCTCCCTCACCTAGGTAGCCCCATCCTAACTCCATTGCTCTTTACTTTAAATTTATTTTATGTACTTTGGTGTGAAGGCATTGGATCCTGGGGAACTAGAGCTGCCATGTGGGTGCTGGGAATTGAACCCAATTCCTCTGGAAAAACAGCCAGGGTTACCGAGCAATCTCTCAGCCCCAACTTTCTTCTTTAGACAGGGCCTCCCTATGTGGTTAAGCTGACCTGAAACTCACAGCAATCTGCAGCCCCTGAATACTGCAATTACAGCAGGCTCCACACCTCTGTGTATTCTAACTTTAAAATCAGGGGCCACTGAATCGGTTCAGTGGTTAAAGGTGCATGCCACCAAATCGGATGGTCTAAGTTCAGTCCAGGACCTCACATGGTAGAAGGCAAGAACCCATCTCTGCAAGTTGGCCTGTGACCTTTATTCAAGCAACATGACAGAGAGCATACTTTCCCTGAACAAAATAAATAAAAGAATACATGAAAGGGGACTGAGAGATGGCTCAAAGGTTAAGAGCACTGGCTGCTCTTCCAGAGGTCCTGAGTTCAATTCCCAGCAACCACATGGTGGCTCACAACCATAATGAAATCTGGTGTCCTCTTCCGGCCTGCAGGGATACATGCAGACAGCACACTATGTACGTAATAAATAAATCTTTTAAAACAATACATGAAAAAAAACATCAGAAAACAAAAAGTCATGAAAGAAGCCATGGTGGGAAGTACTTATCGAGAGAGGTGGAAAAAGATAAAAACAAAATCAAATTTTCCTCAGAGACAATGAAAGAAGAAAGAAATAAAAAAGAGAGGAGGAGGAGAAAGGGATGGGAACTGTGCCAAACTAGAACTGCGGATTCTACTGAGAAAGACTGTTACCAATTACATTTGCCAGTAGACCCATATGTTACCAGTCACTAAGCAGAACAAGACTTACAAAAAGTTGCAGTAACCAAGACAGTGGGAATCGGTGGTGGGGAAAAAAAAGAAAACAAAAAAGACAGGTGAAAATATACAGGGTCGAGAAATAAACCATAGAGAGTTGGGCTTGTGGCACCGGAGCCTGTAATCTCAGAACTTGGGTAACCAAGGCAGAATATGTTTGAGGCTAGCCTGGGCTAAGGGGCAAGTTCCAGGCTAACTTGGGCTACATAGTGATATAATGAGGAAAATGATCACATCGCCATCTTATTGAAGATAGTGCTTCAGCAAGAGGATGGCCACAAGTAAAAAGACAAAAATAAAAGACCCATACAAAAACTAACTCAGAAAGCTAGAATGTAGCTCAGTTCAGAGCACTACCGAGTATGAACAAGACCAGGGGGTTGATCTCCAGAGGAGCAAAATATTATTATTATTATTATTTCTAAAGCAAAAATTTATTCAAAATGGCCTCAGTTAAAGCCCCAAATTATAAAATTTCTAAAAGATGACACAAGTGCAAACCCAGGTGATCCTGGGTAGAGCTATACTTCTAAAACATAAATGTGGATATAAACAGTGTCTACTTTTCACCATAAAATACAAGTTTTCCTATATTCTGACAAAGTATAGAAAAGCACATTGATGACTCCAAGCCAAAGAGTGATTTTTAATTTTTTAAAACTTACATTATTTCACTGAGACTTTTAAATTTATTTTATTTCAGTTAGTTCTCTTTTATCCATACAAGATCTCACTATATCACCCATATTGGGCTTGAACTCACTGTACAGCCAAGGCTGGCCTTGAACTCATAATCCTTCTGCCTGAGCCTCCTACATAGCAGAGCTAAAGGTGTACAATAAGCCCACTGTAGTGGGGTGTTGTTTGTTGGTTGGTTTTAAGGGCACACATACACACATAAATTAAAAGACTGGAAAATGACATGAATATTAAAAGCTCTGTGGCATAAAGAAAACTAGTGGTCACATGGTACACTCAGGAAGGTATTCATATCATATACAACAAGTGAGAGATTATTATTTGCAGCCAGATGGTGGTGAGGCATGCCTTTAATCTCAGCACTCAGGAGGCAGAGGCAGGCAGATCACTGAGTCCAGTCTGGTCCACAGAGAGAGTTCTAGGACGGCCAGAGAAACTCTGTCTCAAAAACCCAAAAGAGAGTAGGGGAGGGAGTAGAGGGGTTATTATTCTGAATGAAGACTTCTAAACAACCATATAGAAATATCTGTAATTCTAGTATGAAGAAACCTGTGTAACCTAAAACCACATTCCAAGAGGTTCCGTCAGTAACTAAACACACATACACCAGATGAGCAGGAAATAAATTCTAACAGTTGGAATGGAGACATGGGCCCTAGGAACTCAGACAGACAGACAGACAGACAGACACACACACACACACACACACACACACACGCACGCACGCACGCACGCACGCACGCACGCACGCACGCACGCACGGAGTGACGGGGTGTGCATTTTCTAAAGACCCTGGACCTCCATATGGGGACTGACTGAGTGAGATTCTCAGCTGTCTCTGAGTAGACAGATGAATGGCCGCAGTGAACGCCGTTGCATCTTCTGAAGGACTAGTCGGCAGATACAACACATTCTTCCCCAGCTTCTTCTGACTTACCTTTATGTCCTGCCAAACTAAACTGACTGGCCTCTTTTGCAGATAGCACTGGCTGAAATTACGTTCTACCAATTACATGCAATCAGAGTGAGAAGAGAGCATGGTAGAATCTGTCTTCCAAGCTAGTTTTGGCTCTCTTTTCCTGGCAAGCGAGGTTGTGGAGATGTCATGGTCCAGCATCTGCTGTGCATGAGTAAGGAATGTGGGGAATACTGAAAGATTTGTGCAGGTGGTAACAACTGCATTGTGTCTGTTTCTCAGACATTTGTAAGCATGGCAGGGATTTCTGGTCCAGTGACAGGAAACTAAAATGTATCATTCCTCTTAAAAATCATCTAAAATGGTGGGGTGCTGGGGGGGGGCTGGTGAAGGGACAAGGGAGGAGGGGTGGGAAAGGGAGCTGGGATTGACATTTGAAGCATGCATGTTTCTAATTTAAATAAAAACATATGTTGAGGAAAAAAGTCATCTAAAATAAGAAAACAAAACAACAACAACAACAAACTCCCAGTATTCACTGTCATTAACCCTTGGTTACTTTGAAGTTCAAAACCAAGCTCATCCTCAGATACAGAACACTATGGACACACACGTGGGGGGGCGGGAGGGGCAGAGAGAGGGAGGGAAGAAGAAGAAGAAAAGAGAGAGAGAAAGAAAGAGGGGGGCAGGTGGGACTGGGAAGGACAACGGGGACGCCATTATCTGTCAACTTCATCTTACTATATAAACATCTGAATACATATAGTAACATCTCTTCCTATTTGGTATGGCATGGGCATTTGTTATAAAATTCTCTGTGCCCTGAGGTATTTTTAAAGATGTTAAGGATGGCCTGGTGATGGTGGCACACACCTTTAATCCCAGCACTCAGGTGGCAGAGGCAGGCGGATCTCTGGGTTCAAGGCCAGCCTGGACTACAGATTGAGTTCCAGGACAGCCAGGGCGACACAGGTGAGGCAGAGCCTATGGCCTGCAGGTGAAAAGTGCTGAGTCTGCACTGAGAGGAGCTTGGCAGCTAAGACGTTCTCGGATCGTCTCCCAGAACGAGTGAGGACCACACATCCAGTTCACGCTCAAATCCTGTCTGTCCTCTGCTTTGCCCATCTAAATCCCAGGGACTGTTTCATGTCCTGCTAAAGGCCCACTCCTCCAGGAAGCCTTCCCTGACTGTTCCAGCTCTTCTCTTCCCGTCTCTGAGCCAGCTCAAACTTGGAAGCCACCGCTCTTTAGAGTATTACCTTTTAACCTTTACTCTTTATTTAAAAATAAAAAAAAAACCAAAATACTAAAAGCACTTTTTGTCCTTTTTTTTTCAATGGTGCGTGTGGAACTCGGAGCCTTACACTTGGTACGCAAGTGCTCTAACACTGTCTTGCATGCGCCCCGAGCTCCTGTGAGACAGTTCAAGGCATTAAAACCCCCAAAGCCCTTGAGAGCTACTACAAATGGGCAGCGACTGCATCCCAAATACGGAGGCTTAACTGGGAACCCTGGACGTTTATTTTTGATGCGGCCTTACTTTTTAGAGTCTGCCATCAGGGAGGATGGCCAGGGCCTCTCTGCTGCTCCCCAGACCAAAAGTCCATTAATGGAAGGCAGCCTCCAGCGTCACCTGGCCGACAGCGTGCAGCTGGCAGACACGGGCCCATTTGCCACCATTCATCAGGTCCGGCTCTCAGCTCGGATGAGCCCAGTCCCTGCAGAATGCATTTTCCTTTTGTGTGGTATATGTAAAGCACCGTTAATGTGAGAATCCTCGGAGAGAGCTCACACTGCCCATCTAAGTGTTTTTTAAAGAATTGAGCTCTTACCTTTTAAAATTACACCGGGGTGGTATTGTTCAAATATGTAAGACTGACTACTCCAGAAAGCGGCTACAACAGGGTACAATGCACTAATTTTACCCCACTTTGACTTAGAAAATATAATCGGTACTTAGAAAAATTGTAAATACTAAAGAATCAAGGGAATAGGATTATTCTAAAATAGGGCGCTAATACATCAAGCAAAATAGCTTTTGCTAGTCTTAACTGAGGGCCATTATCTATCAGAGAAGATATACCTCTGGCCTTGATAATGTAAAGAAACACAAATGGCTAAAGAGGCTTGCCAATATTCCCGGGAGGGGGAGGGGCGGAAGGAGTCTATACGGGATGGGAACTTGGAGAAGCTGAGTGTTTCTGCAGGGTGGGCAAAGCAGCTTCAATCCCGCTGGTGAGGGCAGAGCCTCGCCTGGGGCCGCTGCCGTCCTTCGGAAACACGGAGTCTCTGACCTCTCCTGCCTGAATTGCTCTGTGCCTCCCTGCCCTTCACGGTCACGCCCAATCATGCCACGCATCTTCCCAACTGAAGTACAGTTTTTGAGAGAGGAAAATATGGTCTCTCTCTTACATCATCCTACCTCCCTGCCTGCAAACCCAGAGCAGACTGGTCCGCACAATAGCCTTAACCTTGGGACACAGCTTTTCTTTCCATCTTTGTTTCTGCCTCCATAGATTAAAATAATTTTGAGACCACCTTCCAAATACCCATGGTGGGGAGTAACCCTGTTGTCTTCAGAGTACCAGATGTTCGTTTTGGATTGAATTCCAAGACTGCGAGGTAGGATATTCTCAATATAAAATACTTCAGCTGGCAAGTACTACTCAGCACATGTAAGATTTGTGTGTAGAAGCCACAGGTTTCATTACAGCGGCATCAAGACAGGTGAATAACTGGACATGTGTGGGGAGAAGGCCCCTGCTCACGTGTTGGAAGCCATCAGCTCCTTGGTAATGACCAAGCAATGCTCAGTTATAGAATTCTCACGTGGGAGGGGACCATTTGATCTTAACAGGACTCCCCAGCAGTCATCAAATCCACCTCTCTGCCTCTGAATATCAACTTAAACAGTCAAGAGAGCGTGAGGACGGGGGCTAGTTCACACGTTGTGTGCTTCTAATCAAGTGGAGGAAGAAATCGCATAGCAGGGTTACTATTGAATATATATGAACTTATTAGAATATATGCATATATGTATGTGTGTATATATGTGTATATACATACACACACACACACACACACATTCTCCTTATTTTTGTTCTTTATGTCCAAACCAGACCTTTTTGTTTGTTTGTTTGGAAGAAGGTGTTTTTTGTCTTGTTTTGTTTTTTGTTTTTCGAGACAGGGTTTCTCTGTGTTGCTTTGGAACCCATCCTGGAACTCCCTCTGTAGACCAGGCTGGTCTCGAACACACAGAGATCCACCTGTCTCTGCCTCCCAAGTGCTGGGATTAAAGGCGTGCACCACTGAAGCCTGACTGGAACAAAGTTACTTTGTGTAGCCCTGGTTGTCCTGGAATTTGCTCTGTAGACAAGGCTGACCTGGAACTCAGAGATCTGCCTGCCACTGCCTCCTGGGTGTTAGGATTAAAGATGTGTGCCACCATACCCAGCTAGATCACTTTCTGTTTATAGGTATCTGTATACAAATTCTTATCATATTTATTTTATTTTTTAAGATTTATTTTCATGTGCATTGGTGCATTGCCTGTATGTATGTCTGTGTGAGGATGTTGGAGCCCCTGTAACTGAGTTACAGACAGTTGTGAGCTGCCATGTGTGTGCTGGGAATTGAATCTGTATCCTCTGGAAGAGTAACCAGTGCTCTTAACCTCTGAGACATCTCTTCAGCCTAATTCCACCATATTGTTTTCAACAAACATAAGCAAAATATTTGTTGGCTCTTAACTGTAGAAGAATCTAATCAGAATTAATATCTCCTAGATTATGCAAATATAGGTCATATGCCTGTTATTATGTTTACTTGGGAGGCAGTGAGAGTTTGATGCTAGCCTGATCTACAAAATGAGTCACAGAGTCCCTACTCCTGGAATTTTTGTCTTAGTTAGGTTTCTGTTGTGATGAAATGGCACTACAAAAAGCAACTTTTGGAAGAAAGGGTTTATTGACATATTTTCATAACACAGTCCATCATGGAAGGAATTTAGGGCTCAAACTGAGGACAGAAACCTGTAACTTCAACTCTGAAGGGCAGAGATAGGTGAATCCTAGGGTCTCTTTGGCCAACTAGCCACACTGGCAAGCTCCAGGTGCAGTGAGGGGCACTGTCTCCAAAAACAAGATTTGAGTAGTAGAAGACAATCAAAGCCAAACTTTGGTCTCCACACATGTGCAGGTGATTGAACATGCACACGTGTATACACAAACACACACATTTTTACATTTCCATTCATTTTTCAAATATGCAAAATGGTATTCTTGGTCTCTATCTTTCATTTTTCAGCAACTGATTGTTTACTGTCTCTATCTTTCATTTTTCAGCAATTGATTATTTACTGTGAATGGATCCATAATTGATTGAAGTTTTTCTAGTTTTTGCCCTAGGATAGTAAGCTTTGTAAGGCACAGTAAGTAGTTGGTTTTCTTTCATGAGTTACAAGGCTTAAAACAGAGCTGAGTACTTAATGGAAACTCAAAATGTATTCCCTGAGTGGATGAATCTATTAGTAAAGGACAGAAATCTTCAGGAGACACTTGATTCAAAGCTATGCAGTGCCACACTGGTTTTCAAACTGATTTTTATTGTGAAAGTCAATGTACCTAATTGGTTATGGTAGACATGCAGGATGAAAGGGGATGGGGAAATAGGAGCTTTCATAAATCACTCCAGATGATGAAACGTCTTCTAGTTATCAAAGTCACCCTAAGAGTTGCACACAACTGTCCTTGGCCACAGAACATCTTTGCCTGTCTAGTTTCTGTCTCTATCCCTGTAGCAAAGAGCTGATCACAAATCATGAGCTATTTTCTTAAGACAAACAATTCCAAGCCGACTACCTCCATCACCATACTCATTCTAAAACCATTATTGAAGTGTGGTGACTCACACCTGTAATACCATCACTTGGAAGACAGAAGGAGGACCAAAAATTCAAGGCCAGCCTCAGTCACAAAGTAAAGTCAAGGCTAAGTCTGAGTTACATGAGACCCTCACTGCAAAACCTAAAGCAAAATGAAACTAAAACAAATAAAAACAATCAAATAATCAATGGACATTATTTCATGCTTGTACTCTGAGTTCTGAATAGGTCCAAAGAAAGACAGAAATAGGATCATTACTTGAAATTAGGTGCTTTGACTTCAAACCAGCTCAGTCACCAGCAATGACTGACTTGGAGAAACTGATTTACTTCTCTCACCGTGTCCTTTACAAAATTTGGTTGATGGTTACATGCCTCACATGGTGTGGATTAAACAAAGTAGTTTACTGGAAACCACTTAGCCCAGTAGATTCTTGGATGTCTTGATATTAGTTATTGCTGCTGCTTGTGGTTCTGCTTCTGGCTGCCCCTTTTGCCTCCCCATGAGTCTTGCTGAGAGCGTTGTTGGCAGTTACTTCAAGAACATTTGTAGTGGCAAGGATGCTGAAACCACAGCCCAAAAGAGAGCCAGAGCAAGCCCCTCCTCTTCCTGATAAGGGGTAACATTCGCACACCAAAGCCATGCCCTAAGGCCTGTACCTCAAGTCTATTGGTAGAACAAGATGCCACTACAAATGTTTTGAACCAATGAGTTATCTGTTTTGTCATATGTAAAAGAATGGCTTATTTGAACTGGAGTGGCCATGACAGGGAGGCAAAAGATGAGTGGACATGTACAGGGCTGTTTAGAGGAAGCCAACTGGACCATGTAAGATTTGAGGTGGTGTTTAGATTTATGCTATTTTTCAAAGACCACCTGGCCTGGAAGATTGATTTGTCTGATTGGAGACCATATCCTTGACCTGTCAATCTCTCTTATGTCAGCAGTGAGCAAGGGCAGATGCGACTGAGTTCCCCGGAGAGCAATGGGGCATTCTAGAGCTCAAATTTGGATAATGTACAAATGTTAAGGAATGAGAGACTCACGACACTTGCAAGTGGTAAGTAAACTGGGTGCAGCCAGGGAAGGAGAGATGAGAGAGAGAATCTTGTTTGCAAAATTAGCAAAGTGGAAGAGTCACAGCCAGGCAGATCTGGGAAGACGATTCTTAGCTGTGCTGCCCAAGGTTGATCAAACATCACTGTCTAATTCTGTCACCCCTCGCCCTTGGGTACCACCACGGAGGACTCTGAACTGACCGAGGCAAAGATGGCTTACAGGGACGTTTTTCTTTTCCTTTTCTTCTTCCTTTTCACTTCTTTGATTTTTGTTTTATTTGGGATGGGATTAACAAGGACCTCCACCCTTGAAATCTCTAGTAGTTTCCTAAAAATTATTAATTCTTCAATCAGCAAACCTGTGTTGAGTAACCAGTGAAGAGAGAAGCAGATCCTGCTTCAACCCAGAAGTCTGTGAGAGCTTAAAAATATTTCCCCACCATTTTTGGCCTTATCTATTTTTTTTTCTTCCAAAGCTATGGTGAGTGACTGGATTCCAAATTCCAAATCAATTTTCTTCTAAATCTGCTGTAGGTATATCTAGTTAGACAGAACTAAATTCAAGTTCAGAGTCCAAGATACAAGAAAATTTGAGAAGTTCGCTTTTTATGAATAGGATATACGAAAGGGGAAGTGAGCCAATAAAAGTTAGGTTTTGAAATAGGCTTCAAAGATGTGTGGAGCTTGTTTTAAGAGGAATCTTCCAGAAGAAAGAATTCCTGGCTGATGAAGAAGAAAACTAAGCAGGGAGCAACGAGAATGGCTTATTTGAACTAGACTGAAGGGGTATGCTAGGATGACATGAGATGAGTAGGAATTAGAGTGAAGTTTAGAGGAATTCACACTTAGATAGGCAGGAGAGTGAAGGAAAGAGTTAATCTAAACAAGCATTTTAAAGAAGGCAAGTAGAAGTTCTTGTTCCTCTTGCATAATCAGTATTATCTATGAAGTGCTGGTCCACACACCCACTTCCCTCCAGTTAAAATCTATTTGTTGGTCTCCATGATAATTGCTGATATAATTTTACTGACCTATGGTTTTTTGACCTTAGTACGCAATCCTGAGAAATGGATTTTAAAAGCTAATGGAAAATCATTTCCACCCTTGAGTTCTATACCTAGCTAAACTATCAATGGAAAAAAATGAGTAAAATAATGGCATCTTAATTCATAGCAGAACTCAGAAGGTTTTCTTCTAACCTGTCCTTCTGGGCAGCTCACTTTTCAGTCTGTCCGCTTGTCCCACCCCCAGTTTCAGGAAACAGTTTCTTTACTTCTTAATAAACTTTGTTTGAAAAAAATCATGTCTACCCTATCTTATATATCTTCCCACAATAAAGCTTCTTCAGTGAGATTGGAAGTTCTTGGGTTCTAGAAAAAAGGGAATTCAATGTAAGAGAAAAGCTGATCACCAAAATCATCTTCGGAAAGATCCAAGAATGGTAACCATACATAGTGCAGGGAATGACTAGTCTAAGCTTAAGTAGGGGGATAGGTTGTTAAGCAGCGGCAGGCTCTGGGTAAAAATCAGATGCATCAAGCGTATAACAAGTTGAGCACACTGAGACAAGACTGCATCATTAGGAATCAGTGACGAGCACACTGAAACTGCAAAAGAATGATAGTGAGTCTACTCAAAGCAGAGAAGATGGCTGCAAGAAAGTACCCGTAGATCCGTGGTAAGCAATGTCGATCTTAGTGACATAAACACCAAACACAAGCCATATGGAAGATTGTGGCGTAGCTGTGTTTTGAGTGTGAGACCAAGGAAATTGTTGGTGGAGATGGAAGGAGCACGAATAGGGTAAGCTAAATCCCAGGGCTGGCAAAATGACCCAACAGGTAAGGGTGGTTGTTTCAAAACCTAATGATTTTCATCCCCAGAACTCACACAGCAGAAGGAGAGACCCAAGTCATCCTCTGAGACTGTAATTCAGGGCCTGGAGAGATGGCTCAGCAGTTAAGAGCACCTGCTGCTCTTACAGAGGACCTGGGTTCAGTTCCCAGCAGCCATGGCAAGTGACACATAATCATCTGTTAACTATAATTCCACAGGTCCAACGCTTCTGGCCTCCTCAGGCACCTGCACTCACAAGAACATACCCATTCTCTCTCTCTCTCTCTCTCTCTCTCACACACACACACACACACACACACCATTAAAAATAATAAACCAAATATTTTCAAATATAATTTTAATGTTTTAATTAAAATGGAATTATATCACTTCCCCCCTTCCGTTCCTCCCACCTGCCCATCCCAGGGACCCTCCTTCAAACCATTCCCATGTACTCCCTACTCCCAAGTATGTAGCCTCTTTTGCTTTATTATTGTAACATACATGTGTATGCTTAGGTATGTGTGTGCATACACATACATATAAATACAACCTGCTGAGTGCACTTCCGTTGGAGGTGTGGATAAGGTCTCACGGCTGACCACTTTGCATTGGACGCCCAATGAGGAGCCCAGCCCTGGGAGATACTAATTCTCTTCTCCCACAGTGAAGCCAGAATACCAGGAAGTCTGCTGTGAAACAGTCTCTCCTAATTTTTTTTTAGATTAAAGCTGAATCTTTAACAGGAAGTTATTAGACAGTTTCTAAAACTGGGGAAAAAATCTCGAAATAACATTTAGATGTACAAGAATGAACAAAAGAAGCCTCTGAGGAACATATGAAAGGAGGTGAAAAGAGGCATCATGGAATTACGTTTCGACTCTGGACCTGCGTGCCTGCTAAGAAGGAGAGTTTGTAACTGTTCACAACAGAGGTTCTCAACCTGTGGGTCACGACCCCTCTGGCAAATCTCTGTCTTCAAAAATCTTTACATTATGATTCATAACAGTAGCAAAGCTACAGTTGCAAAGTAGCAATGGAAATAATTTTATGGTTGGGGGGTCACCACAACTTGAGGAACTGTATTAAAGGGTTGCAGCATCAGGAAGATTGAGGACCCCTTGTTTACAGTAACTACTCAAAACTTGATTCTGATGTTCTGTCCCCAAGTCTCTGCAAGATCTGAGACACTTCTTTCGACTAACTACCATTTACATGAACCCACAGCCACTCACTGGCCAAGGGGCGGCTCAGGACTTGTTCAATTCTGTGCTGGCTGCAAAATTAGAAGCCTCAGAAATCACATGAAAGTGTACGGCTACTAACGGCTTCGGCTTGTCATGTGCTGATTGCGTGGAGGGAGCCCGTGGCACCTACAGAGAACCATCTTGCATCTGGTATGTTCTAGCCAGTGACAAGACAATTAAAGAGCATTCTATAGGCAATATGAACAAAGATATGATGCCATCTAAAAACTCATACGGGTCTCTGACTTTAAGTTCCAGGTTTCCCTCCCAGGGTGTTTGCTCAAATCAATAAATGTGTGGGTTCTGGTGGGGAGGGTGGGAAAGCAGTCACACTTTTAAACCTTCCCCTGGATGTGTTCTACGTCGTTTTGCTTCTATTGGACTTCCTGCCCTTTTGGTTGCTGTTGTTCATGAGGTAGGGAGAGCCATTTGTTCAATCGCACAAATTCAGAAGATGTTTCATTTCTCTGAGCATTTCTCTGAGTTATGATTGCATTAAAGTTCCCTGGCGAACAAAATTCTCTATGTAGTTTTCTGAAAGGTTTTCCTTCCTGAGTAGCACAAAGCTTCCAGGAGAAGGCAAAGATATTTCCTTCCCTGAGTTATTGCCACCATGAACCAGATTGAAAAATATATATCATTTCATATCGACCAGTAACATCCCAGTCTCCTAAAGCCATCAAGATAGTGTCAGACTGCAAATCATTTTTACACCGGTGAGAGCCCCAACACCAGCCAGCACCCACAAAGACAGCAACCTCAGGGCTGCCGCTGCAGAACCAATCTCAGAACTTATGACCAAGAGCACCACACGCCTCCTGGATCCTGCTTATTTGGACAACAGGCTGAGACTGGAAGGCATCAAGACTGGAAGGCTCAATACACCCCCCCAAAGAAGAGAGTTACAAGCCTTTGGCCATTGCCAACTATTGAGAAGGCTGGGAATGGCCATGTAGGCTTGATGCAAATACCAGCCAGTGTGCTAACGTGCAGTAAAATGCACAAATCAGACACCCCCGTAGGATGCAACTTAAATGATGCACCCATGCCTAGTGCTGTGGGAAGCCTTAACTAGTGTAGCTCCATGGTAGAGGGAGAGAGACAGAGATACACAGAGAGACAGGGGGACCCAGACAGAAAGAGACAGAGAGACAGAGGGTTTCAGAGTAAGATTGTTGTCAAACCCCAGCTAAGTAATTTCTCTTAGGTATTTTCCCATTAGACAAAAGGGTGGGTGCGGGTGGGGGGCAATAATAGTGGTCACCCCAGAAGGCCTTATGAGGTTAGATGGAACCCTGAAGCCCTGAATCTAAAAGTAATGCAAGTTATATGGGCGATGGGGAGTGAGGGGAATAATGCCCTTATGCCTTCCCCATATGTGCTCATGGGCCTGTGTGTAGGGTGAGAGGTGTTCTTTTTGGTACCAGCCAACAAGACCGACTTTAAAATCGGGAGGCCAGTGAAAGGAGGTATTCATCAACGTCCTGGGTCCCTTATCAATGAGCCCAAAGGCTCTCCACCCCCCCCAAGACCAGGATATCTAAGGAGTCCCTTTCCCGTTCCAGACATGGCTGGCAGGCCTGGGCTCTAGTTGGGCAATGAACTGACATTTGCTAGCTCATTCTATGAAGCAACTCCCGTTCCTCTGGATAGATAGAATAGAGCACATACACATTCAAGGATAACGAGCCAATTACTACTCAGAGAATAGTGATGGTGTCTCAGCTGAGAGTGTGCTGCCTGAGACACTTCTCTGCCCTCAGGAGCTCCCATTTTACATTGTCCATCAGA
Source organism: Mesocricetus auratus (assembly GCF_017639785.1). Lineage (NCBI taxonomy): Eukaryota > Metazoa > Chordata > Mammalia > Rodentia > Cricetidae > Mesocricetus > Mesocricetus auratus. Next base: position 88,002,146 of record NW_024429266.1, read on the forward strand.
GTCACCACAAACACAAACTGGCAAAAAGGTCATTACTGGATGCATGAGGCACAGATGGGGAAGGCCAGGACTGGCAGAATTCAGCTTCAGTGGGCAACCAGGTTTGACTTGGCCCTTGTGAAGACCAGTAAGAGATGATTCTGGTGGTCCAGGCTTGGAGAAGACGAGAGTACAATTCCCTTTGGGGGCTGATGATCACTAGGTCCAGCATCCAGGACTATTAGGTTCCTGGAGTCCAGCAGGGCCAGTCTGTGGAGTTGGCCTTGACATCTACTAACAATGGAAGGAGCAGGAGAATTCTTGGAAGGTAATGGAAAACCAGATGTGAGGTCATCTCCATGAGCAGGAATTTACGGGGACTTGGACAAGGGTTGTGGGACAGGTAAGACAAAGGAGAGGTTAGTTGACACTTGGTGATAAAGGACCCAGAGGTCAGAGAGACCCAAGTGGCAATCCCAAGTATGAGCATACTCACATTACTTATGCTATCTGAACCAGGTGTTTGACTGCCTCACTCGGCTGCTGAGCTGTTGGGAGGACAGAAAGCATCTAAAGTGATTAGACAGTGTCCGGCATGGAAGATATCATTGGAGCACTTACTACCTGTTCTTATATAATGGGGGAATGTCCTTCTGTATACATGTTTCTCTTATTGATAGATGAATAAAACACTGGTTAGTTGATAGCCAGACAGGAAGATAGGCGGGACTAGGACAGGAGGAGAATTCTGGGAAAGGTAGGCAGAGGAATACATCGAATCGCCATGTAGACCACAAAGAAGAAACAGGTCCAAACCCTTCTCTGGGGAGATAGCTCCACGTGGAAATACATAGATTAATAGAAATGAGTTAATGATTAAGACAGAGCCAGCCAATAAGACGCCCTAGCCTTTGGCAAACACTTTAACAACTAAGTCTTTGTGTGCTTATTTGGGGCTGAGAAGGACGGCGGGACCAGGTCAGACAAGAAAACTTTCACCAACACTTATAAGTACAGGCTGAGCATCCCTCAACTGAAAATTCAGTACCCAGAGAGCCCCCAAAGCTAAAACTTTTCGAGCATGGACATGAAACCCAAGGTGGAAAACCCCACAATTGGCCTACTGTCCTAGGCTGCAGTGAAGACATGGTGCCCATTGCTTCGGAGACACACACACAAGGAGTACAGAAAGCATTTCATTCTGACTTGTGACCCCTCTCCAAGACGTCTCATTGTATGTGTGCAGATATAAATATAAAAATTAAAAATAAACCAAAGTTAAAGAAAAAATTAACCTGAGACACATTTATAGTAGGAGTGAGCAACCTGCACTGAGACGCTTTCATATCACGCATACCCAACCTGCATTTCTATGGATTCTGGTCGGGAGAGGAGATTGACGTCCTGAGAGTATGTGAGCCCAAGGAGTAGGCTCTATGCGGGCCTGTTGGTTGTATCCAGAGAGCGCTTCACATTACCTTGAGCAACTGAGGTGTGCTGAATGTTTTATAGGCTGGAGTCCTGCGGGTGCCCCTGCAGAAGCTCGATCCCCTAGCTCCCCCCAAAGAAGCTTCACTCACGTAGCTTCTTAAAAGGACCAAATTTTACACAGAGACACCGCACTCTTTCTTCTTTTATGATGGGGTTGAGGGACAGATGTCCCCAGAATGCAGAAAACACAGAAGCTCAGCAGCAGCCCCGGGCTTGGCTGTGGAGCTCTCAGACAGCTGGAGCGCCCGGGCTGCCGGCTTTTTTCCCTGGGAGAGTCAGTTTCAAATATGAGGTTGATTTTATTTTCCTCCGTTGCAATTAACTGAGAAAAATATTTCAAAGCTGTATAATTAAAGGCCGGCATTTTATTAGGGTTTAAAATAGTCGCTATGAAATTTGTTCCTGCCACTGGTAATTACAACGTACATCTTAATATCCCCCTGCTTGCCAAGCCCGAGATAACAGCACTGTGTGCACTGCATTCGGCTCAGCAGAGAAGGTAAAATCCGTATCTTATCTCCATCTGCACGGAACAGCCAGCCTCTCTTCCAATTCAACCTTAATCTTCTTAGTAAATAATACTGATATTTTCCACCATAACAAAATGGGGCTGGTGCCAGATTCTCTCCGATAACACCTCTCGCTTACACACTATTCTCTGTCAAAATCGGCCTGATTTTTCTTAATCTCTTTAACTTATCAAGAAAAAAAAAGGAAAGGAAAAGACTTTTTTACATTTGGCCATTCCTTTTCTACCGAATAATAATATTATAAATAAACCCCTTTGCCTACAGCTGGCGCATTGAAAAGACACTCGGCCTCCTCGTTTCCTTCGTGAATGGAAATTGTTCTGCTCTTCCATTTTCCTCCAGGTTTGGGGTCTGCACCCAGGGACTGGTTCCCAAGCAGGCCCCGAGCCATCTTTGTGTCTCCCTGGGGATCAGCGTACTCCAAAACGCGTGCTTCGTGCTTTCTTCCCATCTTTTCTGGCTGTACTGGCGGGCTTCTCTGCTCTCACCTCCATCCACCCCCAAAAGGAACCATCCAGAGGGAAACGCACAGGCTTCAGACGCCCTGGCAGGCTCTTCTCGGGCAACAATCTCCACAACGTGGGGACCAGTTTCCACTCAGAGCCCCAATTTGGCAAAAACCAGAACTAACTGCGTCGTCCCGCTGCTTTCCGATGTGAATTGCCAAATTGTCACACGTCCCCGGGAGGGAAGACAGAGAAGTGTTCATCACACAGCAGGAGTTTATTGAGCACTTAGTGTGTGCGCGTGTTCCAGGCTTAGCCTGAGTGGCATCTCGGAGATGGAAAGCGCAGTTGTAACCTACCGGGAACCACCAAATATGCGGCAGGTTCTGTTGGGCTCTGAAGATGACTTCCGACACAGAAAGACCGGGGTTTAAGGAATTTAAGATGTTATGTGAACATAAGATTGGAGCAAGGAGAGAGGATAAGATAAATCAGAGAGAAGGCCAAGGCAACAGACACTATGAGTGACATTCTCCATAGTGCAAATGAGTAATAACCAGCACTGGCCTGGGAGTTTGCAGTTTCCACTTCCAATTTCCTTGTTCACTACATCCTTTCCGTGCCTTCCCTTTCCTGCGGCTTCTGTAATGCGCTTGTAAATTTGCTTTGCTTTGCGCTGGATGATGCCCACTGGTCCTGCAACGTGTCCCGTGCTTCCCATTCTGCATTGGCAGCTGCCTCCTGTCACTGCAGCCTGACTTTCCTTGAGTGCGTGCTCCCCGCCTTTCCCCAAGATCCCAAAGAACGCAGGTGCTTAGGATGCCAAAGTCAGGTGTCTCAGCCTTTCTCAGTCCCTGAATGCCAGGACCACCAGCTGTGGGCCTCTATGCTCTGGCCCATGTGCCTGCAACACTCTTCACACAGGCTGGTGCGGGTGAGGAATCTGTCCCCAGATTCCGTCGACAAATTTCCAGGAGGTGTGGCTCCCACACCTCTCCTCTTTACTTAGTGGGAGTCAGGACCAGACAGTCCTGGATTTGAGTTCTAGTCTTGACACTTGCTAGCCCGGTGACTCCAGACAAGCTGCTTGACTTCTCTGGGTCTGTATCCATTTCCTTGTCTATAAAATCGAAATACTAAAATGAGCAGGTGGTGGTATGCCCCTTTAATCCTAGAACTTGGGAGGCAGCAACAGGTGGATCTCTGTGAATTCGAAGCCAGCCCGGTCTACAGAGTGAGTTCCAGGACAGGCTACAAAGCTACACAGAGAAACCATGTCTCAAAAAACCAAAAATAAGCTAGTAAATAAATAAAATGGGAATAACAGACCCTCCCGTGGTGTGTTATGAGGTGGTTTAATGATTATCCATGCACCTGGTCATAGAGAAGTCTGAGGAAGTGACGCCATGGCAAACGGTATTACTGCTATTGCAGGAGAGATTTTTCCCTGGGACCCTCCTTAGGTGGGGAGCTGTACAATGTTAATGAATGCATGAAAGACTGGATGGTGTGGGGCAGTGGTGGTGAGCGACTTTAATCCTATCCCTAGGGAGGCAGAGGCATGTAAATGTCTGAGTTTGAGGCTAGCCTGGTCTGCAACACGAGTTCCAAGGAGGCCAGCACCACACAGAGAAACCATGCCTGGGAAAACAAATGAACAAACAAACAAATAAAAAAAGAAAGAATGAATGGTGTTAGACCAGGCAAGTTCTTTTTTCAGAATGTATTATATTTATTTATTTGGGGTCTGTGAGTGTGTGTGAGAGTGTGTGTGAGAGTGTGTGTGTGTGTGAGTGTGTGTGAGTGTGTGTGAGAGTGTGTGTGTGTGAGTGTGTGAGTGTGTGTGAGTGTGTGTGTGAGTGTGTGTGAGTGTGTGTGAGTGTGTGTGTGAGTGTGTGTGCGTGTGAGTGTGTGTGTGAGTGTGTGTGTGTGAGTGTGTGTGTGAGTGTGTGTTTGCACCATGGCACAAGTTAAGAAAGTCCGAGGACAACTTCTGGGAGTCAGTTCTCTCCCTCCATCGTATGAACCCTAGGGATTGAACTTGGCAACAAGCACCTGTATGTACCTGCTAAGCCATCTCGACAACCCTGGGCAAGTTTATCTTGTTTTGTTTTTAAAGATTTACTTTATGTTTGACTATGTGTATATGTGTGTCTGTGTGTAGGTATGTGCAAGGGAGTGCTGGTATCAGCTGAAGCCAGAAGAGCCCCTGAAGATGGAGTTAAAGGCAGTCGTGAGTTGCCCAACATGAGTGCTGGGAACTGAATTCCACTCTTTCTTAGGAACAGAAAGTACCTCAACCACTTAGCCATCCCTCCAGCCTTCTAGGCAAGCATTGTGGCTTCTTAGCATCCTGGTCTGGTGACAGCTTCAGAAACTCAATAAACGTTGGACCTACTGTCCCCTGGAGATACAGACAGCTCAACAGGCCTGTGCCAAAACTGTACAGTGTGTGGTGTGATGTGAACTTCTTTCAAACCATAGCCAGAGGTTCACTTATCTGAAGCCTGTCAGCAAAGCTCTTCAGGTCTTGGGACTGGGGCTGATGAGAACATTGTGGGCAGCTCTTGTTTTGCAAATATAGCTAGATGGAGCTGGGTCTTGGAGCCAAATCTGTTTTCTCCACTCCCAAGTCCTCTCCAGCAGTATCTCAGAGATTCCATCCCCTACACAGTTGAAGCTGGAGCCCATCCATGCACTCTCCAGCAGCTGTCTCTGGACATGCACCCCACTCTGTACTAAGCTTCGAGCGTACCGTATTATCTCACTTAGTACTGCCACTATCCCATTCTACAGATGAGAAGACCCTGCATGGGGAAGGTTAAGTAACTTGGCAAAGGCCCAGAGAGTAATAATCAGCATTTCTGATGTTCTGTGCACAGCTGCCTCTTTCAGGCAGCCTTCCTTGCTTGTCCCTCCTTCCCTCTGTGGTCCCCTCTGTCACCCATCCATCACTTCATGCAGTGTGATTCCATGGTTAGAGCCTACTATTTCATGTGGGTTCTAATCTGCCTGCCTACCTTTCTTTCCCTCCCTCCCTCCTTCCTTCAGGTCTTCGATCCTTCCAGTCTTCCTATCTTCCTTCCTTCTTTTCTTCCTCCTTTCCTTCCTTCCTTCCTCAAACTCCTTTTGATATGGTCAAGGCTGACCTTGAACTTCTGGTCACCCTGCCTCCACATCCTAAGTGCTGGTATAGACATCTACCACCTTGCCTTTTTTATACCGTGGTAAGTATCTAACTCAAGGCCTTGTGTGTACTAGGAAAGTGCTCTGTCAACTGAGCCACATTCTCAACCCATTTTAAGTTTTGCTTTGTTTGTTTTGGAAACAAGGTCTCATGTAGCTCAGACTATCCTCAAAGTCACTAGATAGCCAAGGATGACCCTGAACTCCTGATCCTCTTACCTCAACTTCCCAAGTGCTGGGATCACAGTCACATGGCATATGACCACAACACTCCCATTATACTCTTCTTTGACAGCCCCCACAAGAGAGGTACCCTGCTTCCTGTCTCCCTCAAGACTCCCAGAACATTCTCCTGTGGCCTGTCACTCTAGTGTCCCAGAGGCTCTGAGCTGGGCTTCACAGGTCTGTCCTGGTGGGTGGGGCTGCGGCACCCTCTGTCCCTGTGCCTTTCATACTCTGATCGCTGTGGGCTCAGGGATAGTTGGATTTGGGGGCAGACAGGCAGGGGTCCAGGCCTACCTGGGACTCATGCTTGCTTACAGTGAAGAATCACAGCATGAGGCTGGAGGTATTGCTGTCCCCATAGCAGCTGCAGCAACCCCAGCCTGACTGTGCTGGTAAGATACTGGGGATGCTCTCAAAGCCAAGGGCAAAGCCTCCCTAGCACAGCATTCCCTGCCAAGCACGGCCCCACCCTGCATGTGGCAGCCTTAATTGGGCCCTCATTTATTATTGTAATGAGGATCCCTTCTCTAATGTGTTTTCCTAGCCCTCATGTGGCTGAACTGTTATTTTTCCTCCCCTGACTTTTTTTTTTCCCCTATGAAATGTTTTGGATAAATATGCAGCTGAAATGGCTCGTTACTGACTGTGTACATTTTCGGCTGAATGAAAAGTAAAGAAATACAGCATTTCGCATATAAAATATTCTGTTAATGTTATATAATTTGGCTGCGGAGTATCATTTTGCTTTTATGAAAGGGTTTGGCGAAACCCTGGGGAATAGCAGATGGCTAACATGTAGTAATTATCGGTTACTAAATATCACTCATATCATACTGATCTATTCATACAGGCATTACTGCATTGAATATATATATATATATATATATATATGTTTTAAGGACAATGTGTCATGGGAGAGCAGGGTTTAAGAAACATGGAGGACCTGTCTAAGGGAGAACGATTTTCAGAGCCTTGTTTTGGATGCTGCCGCCATCACCTGTCCCTCTGCTCCGTCCTTTCTAGCTGGGCAGGGCGGGGACATGAGGAGGGATGTTGGAGGAGGCGGGGTGGGCAGCATTTGGGCAGATGTTTTGAATTCCCTGCCTAGACTTGGATGTGGAGGGCCAGGCATGACTGCCACTCCTGGCATGATTTCTATTTGGCTGTGAGTCGGTGGTAGGCATCAGCTGATTGCTACAGGAGTCACAGCTGATTTTTCCTCCCCCAGATAGTCCTTCCCTGGCCCCCATGGAGTTCGCATATCTTCCAGGTCCCTTGCCTATCTTGTATCCTTGTGCCTGGAAAAGAAGAGCCTAGTCCAGATAGCTCAAGGAACTGACATGTGGGCAAACCAAACAGCTGCAAACAGTAGGCAGCTAATCAATGACCGCTATCACCATCACAGAGGAAGTGCTGATGCTTATATTAAAGTGGATATTGGTCAGGAGTAGCATCTGAAGCCTGTAATTCAAGCACTCAGGAAGCAGAAGTAGGTGGGTTGTTGCCAAGTTCAAGGTCAGCTTGGTCTACTCGGTGAGTTTCCAGGCCAGGTAGAGCTATATAGCAAAACCCAGTCTGAAAAGCAAAACAAAGCAATATATATATATATATATATATATATATATATTGTTTCCTGCTGTTTGAGTGCTAGAAATCCAGGTTGCTGAATAGGTCTTGACTCTTGGACCAGTTTCTGTCAACCAGGAGGGAAATCTGGATCATTCTTCCCGAGGAATCTGAAATTGAACCCCGAGGGAAGAAAAGAGTGCTGTTATCAATTAGTGATGTCTGCCAGGGACAGACTTGAGGAAAACAGACATGTTTTGGTACAGATTTTCAAATCTCACTCTTATTTATTTATTTATTTATTTATTATCGACACTGGCATGAGGGGTTATTATCAACTCCCTGGAACTGGAGTTACAGATGGTTGTGCTCTGCCACGTGACTGCAGGGAACTGAACCCTGGTCCTTTGGAAGAGCAGTCAGTGCTCTTGACCTCTGAGCCATCTCTCCAGCCCCGAATCTCGCTCTTAATATCCTAGATCTGACTGTACTTGTCCTTCCTCAACAAAGCCTGGCACGGGGTCAGTGGGATGATCAACAAGTATTTCCCTAATCCATTTGATTTCGTTATTGAATTTTCCTCATTGTGAAGTGGGCCCAACAGCAGCACCTCACCTCAGTAAACAGCACAAATGTTAGCTTGGGACACTGACATCCCGTGCCACAAGCATTCATCTGGTCACTGTCATTTGCAGATCCACACAAAAGTCCACTATTGTCCTTTGAGCAGAGACCCCCCCCCGTTATGCTAGCTCAGGTGTTTTCCATTTCTGCCATTGATACATGATTACTATCTATGCCTGTGTTTATTCTGTGTCCTGTGACTGGTACCTGGAGGTGTCTAGTGCTTGAATATTAAATAAGCGTGTGACTCCCTGGGCAATTGACTCATTTTCATAGATGAAACACCCACTTCCCACTCCATATAAGTTTCCTCCCTAATATCAATCACTGGTATAAGAGTAAGAGGTGATGGTGAGGCAAAAAGGAAAAGGGGGAATAGCTTGGGGAAGTGAGACAAAACACTAAGGAAACAGAGGAAGAATGAGGAGATAGAGAGAGAGTAGACTGGGGATGTAGCTCGGTTGGCAGGGTACTCGTCTATCAAGAGCAAAGCCCTGGATTTGATCCCCAGAACCACTGAAACTGGCTGTGGCGGTGCACACTTGCCATCCCAGCACTGGAGAAGAAGCAGCAGCAACATCAGAAATTCAAGGTCATCCTAAGGTACATAGGGAGTTCAAGGTCAACCTGGGCTACCTGAGCCTTTGTCAATAGAATCACATAAAAAAATAAAATGTGGGGATTAGATAAAATGAGATTAGTCAAAGGAGGACTGGAGAGTTAGTCAGTTGCAAGCATAAGAACCTGCATTGAAACTCCAGAACCCGCATAGCCATATTGACCATAGTGGCATGCACTTATAATCCAGCATTGTGAGGTCGGAGGCAGGAGGAGTCACTGGTCTAGCTGAATTGGTGAGCTTCAAGCCAGTGAGAGACCCTGTACCAATGGATGGCCTCTCTGAGGATACCTGAGATAGTCCTCTGGCCTCCATGCATGTACACACATGGGCACGCACACACACATGTACAACAATATAGCTCTCCACATGTACATACACATACATACATGCATTAAAAAATTAGTTGGGGCAGAGATGCAAAGACAGTTGTTAAAGATCCGGGCAGATAGACATTGATGGAGGGGAATCATCACTCTGGGGTTGCCTGGAAGGGCTCTTGGTCCTGAGTAGGGTGTCTGCAGAGGGACCTGCTTCTCCACTAAGTTGCCATCTGAACCTAGACTGCTTGGGCTTGACTCTGCCTCCCTACTTCCCGAATAACCTTGAGCAAGCTGCTAACCTGAACCTTGGTTTTTCTCACCCACAAATATGTGATTTGAGAGGAGAGAGAGAGAGAGAGAGAGAGAGAGAGAGAGAGAGGACTTTCCAAAAAATCACTGTATCCCCAGGCAGTGGTGGCACATGCCTTTAATCCCAGCACTTGGGAAGCAGAGGCAGAAGCATCTCTGTGATTTCGAGGCCAGCCTGGTCTACAGAGCTACTTCCAGGACAGCCAGGGCTACATAGAGAAACCTTGTCTCAACAAAAACAAAAAAAATAAAACAAAATCAGTGTATTATTGAGATAAACAATGAAAAAAGTTAACTGTCACTAACTTTTGACAACAATAATTATTGAGAAGTGCCAGGCAGGCTCATGGGTCTCTAACCCATCCTCTGTGTGTGGCAGACACAGCTAGGGAGCATTGAGCACTGACTTGTCTGTCCCCAAGAGTCTGGACCTCCAGGTACAGACAACCCCAACAGAGAAGGCCCTACAGTTCCCATGTCAAGACCTTCATTGTCCCAAGGCCACTGTTAACCTCACTGTCTGTGATGGCATTGGGCTGTCTCACTGCTGAGGCAGGGCACACTCTTTAAAGAGGGGGCAAGGGTGAAGGCAGTGTATTGACTGTCACACAGAGGATGCCAAGGAGACGGGCAGAGACACCGTTGGTGAGAAGTCTAGGTTCATTGCTGGGCTCTCGCATGGAAGCACTCAGAGACTTGAAAAGAATTCCTCTTCAACACCAAGTCCCAAGCTCACACCTTTCCAAAGGAGGTAGGACCTGGGGCTCTTCTGTCACTGATTTCATAGGCTCACAAGAAAAGTTTGAAAAGGGTCCACTCCTGCATCCAGGGGTGCTCATTCTTGGGGTAACTTACTGGCTGCCAAGAAGATGGTAAACTTTCAAGCTGTAGTAGGAAATCTTTTGGAAAGCCCTCCACCCACAGAGAGAAGGTCCTGCCCCAGCTGGTGCAGAGAACCAACGTAAACAGTGATCAGGTGGCTGGAAGGAGTAACTGGAGAGATGGGCTGAGGGCAGAGGTGGCCGGATGGTCTGCAAATGGTGAGGTGGGTTTGAACCTTTGCCTCTCTCTGAACTTCCTCTTTCGGGGACTGGACAGGAAGACCAGATCCTGAAATACCCTAAGAATGGAGTTTCTCATCCCTCCCTAGTGCAAACAAGGAAGGCAGGAAATGCTACCCGGGCATGGCTTAGTTCAAAGGGCTCAAGTCCAAAGAACAGAATTGAGTTCAGCTGTAGGGGAGAGTCAGGGCCATGGGAGTCCTGGTAGCCTAGCCCTAGGCCAGGAGATCCTCCCAGAAGCCTTCACTATGAAAGGGCTTGTACTACATCTTACCTGCTGACTCTGGAACAAGAATATTTTGGTTGACTCAAACGTCAATCCACTCAGAAAGAGCAGCCAGGTGGTGAAGGCACACACCTTTAAGCCCAGCACTTGCCAGGCAGAGTCAGGTGGATCCTTATGAGTTTGAGGCCAGACAGGTCTACAGAGTAAGCTCGGGGCTGGTCAAAGCAACACAGTGAAACCCTATCTTTTCAAAAAAGCTAATAACATTGAGCATCACAAAGAAAGATTCCCTCAGCCTCTCTCCCAGTCAACATTGTCTCCTTCCTCCAAAGGTGACTTCTGTCACCAAAGAGTTGTTTTGCCTGCTTGCACGCCGTGCACAAGTAGTGCGCCTTGGATGGCTCTGTGGCAACTCTTGTTTCCTCAGCGACGTCTAGGAGTGTTATCGCAGTTCCTTCTCGAGGCTGTGAAATACTCCGTTGAGTGGCAACGGCAGATTGCCTTTCCCCAGCTTTGGGTAGACACAGAAGTCAGTTCCGCTTTTGAAGCCATTCTGAATAAAGTCGTGCGTGTATCCTCGTGCCCCTACTCATTTATGGCCGACACATACCCCGTCTTAATTTTGCCCGGTTGAAATGTATCTTTGGGGGATAATCAAAAGGTCTAGGCCTGGAAGTTAATGAGATGAGCGATGGAACAAATAGACTTCCCTTCCTCTAGGGAGGTGTGAAACTGAATTAAAACAAACCGGAAAAAAACGCTAGGATATCCTCACTGCTATGTCCCCTCATTCCCCGAATGAAAACCTGTTCTCCAGGTGTATTGTTCTGTTTCTGTCCTTGGGAAGATATTATGTGTTACTCGTTGAGAAGTGCATGCTCTTTGAAAAGTACAATGTGCTCTGTAAATGCAGGGTGATGGCTTTGTTGTCGTCATCGTGGTTATTTCTGCAGGGGAAGAAGAAGAGGGGTTAGAGATGCCCAGGTCCGTTCCCCAGCCCCATCCCTCCTGCAGCGGCTGCTAACTGATCAGTGGGGTGCCTTGGTTACCTGTCGATAGTCAAGTCGGACCAGAAGTATCGTCTGAAGACATCAGGAATAACGCAGGCAGAATGATTCAAAAAGAAATCGATTCATCCTAAAAATAGCAAAGATAAGCTCCCAGAATAATGCCTTCATGAGGGAGATGGGGCTGGCTGGCTGGTGAACTGTACTGGAAGAAGTTGGGTGTTTCAAAATGTCTCTGGAGAAAGATAAGGAGTGGTCAGCTTAGAAGTGGGTAACATGCAGGCAGATAGGCTCCCAGGCTCTGGCCTCCTCAGCACCAGCTCCTGCCTAGTGAGTGTCTCGCAGGGAGAGGAGAAAGAGGGGCACGGTGCAAATTGGAGATAACAAGAATCACCCAGGAGCCAGGCATGATAGCACCTGCCTGGAATCCCAGCACCCTGAGTCTGTCAGATCTCTATGAGTTCTGATCTACATAGGGAGTTCCAGGTCATTCAGAGCTACTTAGTGAGATCCCGCCTCAACAGGAGGAGGAGGATAGGAGGAGGAGGACCACCCAGGAGCTGGGCATGATAATGCATGCCTAGAATCCCAGCACTTGATGATCCCAAGTCTTAGACCAGCCTGGGCTACAGAGTGAGACCATGTCTCTAATGAATAAATAAATAAATACATTCATACAAATAAAATCAACTGGCAAATAAGGCAGATGCTATGGTGACACTCATCTCTGAGTGTGAACTCTCCAGGATTCTGTCCCACTAGACTGGCACTTATGTAGTGACTTCTCCCTGGAAGGATGCTGGGCTCTCCCTTCTGTGGAAGTTCTCAGGTCCTGCCTGTGGCCTAGCCACACCTCCCTACTGATTCCCTGTAGCACCTGGGGTCACTTTTATTCACGATGACATACACAAAAGGTTTCTCCTACTCTTATTCCTAAAAGATGCCAATGTTGCGGCCAAGTTTACTAAAATAGTATACCAGAGTTGGTATTAGTAACTTAATGAGCAAGCAGATTAGACTGATTTTTAGTTTTCCTTCACTTTTTAAAGGATCTTTGATTATTTTTATTTTTATGTGCATTGGTGTTTTGCTTGCATGTATGTCTGTGTGAAGATATTGAATCCCCTGGAGCTAGAGTTACGGGTGTGAGCTGCCACATAGGTGCTAGGAATTAAACCCAAGTCCTCTGGAAGAGTATCCAGTGCTCTTAACCACTGAGCCATCTCCCCATGCTCCAGGATTTAGACATCTTTACTGGTAAGAAGCAGGACATGTGGCCACTTAGTTGAAAGGTTTCTTGTGTGTGTGTGTGTGTGTGTGTGTGTGTGTGTGTGTGTGTGTTTCCATGCTGGTTCATGCATGTTTGTTTGTTTGCAGGTAGGACAGCCTCTAGGGTCATTCCTCCAGCTCCATTCAGTCATTCTGTGAGCTCCAGCTTTTGTGAAAGACTCAAAAATTTAAGACAGAGAACAATTGGTGAAGATACCCAGTGTTCCTCTGGCCTCCACACATACACACATGTACACACACATATACACGCTTGCACATATACATGCATATGCACAAGCACACACATGCATACAAACACATGCACATACAAGTGCATACACACTCGCACATACACATGAACACATACATGTATATACACAGACATGCATATGCACACATGTGTGTACATATTCAGCGTGCAGCATTGCAGAAGCACTACATAACTTCTTCATAAAGACACACAGATGAATTAAAGAAGTCACTTGCCCACCAGCCTACCCAAAGGACAAACCCTGCTGTCACCTGATTTTGCTCTGGGTGGAGAAGGTCATAGATTGGTTCAGGGGACAGTCACTGCTGCAGGGAGGTAGGGTTGGGCAGAGAGGATGACACTGCCACATGAGACAGCCTGAGGTTTGCCAAGGACCCTGGAGTTGGAGTAGCAGAATATCCAGCATGGGTAACGAGAGAGGTGACAGCTAGGGAGGATTCCTTGTCAACTGCTCCCTGAGTGACTCCTCATCCTCAGACAGGGATATCCACAGGCGTGGCCTTGCTGTCTCCAGCAGGAGCCACACTGTCCAACACCTGCATTTTGCTGTCAACCAGCAGCAGGAATGACAATTCACGGGGCTGGCCCCACGCTGATGAGGACGATCAAACCCCGGGAAATGTACCTGCAAAGTGCATCATCGGGTTAAAAGCAGACAAAACTTCCATTTCCCCCTTCATTAATGTTTCCAGACCAGGCGTCCAACTCAGGGGTGGCTCACAAAGGAACCTGGTAAGAGGATGTGACACCTCCCTTTAAATTCCTTCTCTGCATCGCTGAGGTTGACGGAGTGTCGGGGAGTGAGGCTGATAAAGTCCTCCGTCCCCTCCAAGCGGACTAATCGGACATGAAGTCTTGGCGAGAGATAACCAGAGTATATGAGAGGCAAAATGACATCGCATCAATTCCGTTTCAGATCTTGTCCACACCAGTGCCTATCACTGCTCCAGGTGGCCGGCACCCTCGACTCACAAGAGGTATTTTCAAACCAGGATGTTGTTCCCTTCCCCCGACTCTGGAGCTGTCACTCTGGGGTACGCCGGCAACATTGTCACACTAAGCCACACACAGTAAGGGGAGATCACTCCAGAGGTGAAGTCACTCTCTGCTGCCTTCCTCCCAGTATTCTTAATAGGAAGTCCTAGCCATGGGCATCAGAGACAGGGCCAGAGCCCCCACCCAAATACAGGACACTGATTTCCATCTATCGGTGGCTCTTCTCTGAAGTAAGTGGCTGGCATACAACCCTTGCCCACTGGTTTGCAGAGGTAACTGAGCCCATGTCGTTGGAAGATGGGTAGAAGAAACAAATGGCAACTGGGGCAGGTTGGGGCTGTAACGAACACCTATCAGTTTAATTATGTCTCCGTCTTTAGCTGACATGGGGGTCTTTCCTCCTTGAATTAAAATATCCAAGCAACTTGAAATGAACCAGTGATGAATTTTTCATGCTCTGTGCTCTACCTCAGTCTCCTGGCTCAGGGCACAGTTACCAGCACACTTTGAGCTTTTCTTCAATTGATAGTTAACGTGACATGCAAGAGTCGCCTGTGTGACACAGATAACTCAGGGGCAACAGCGCCACGTAAATGAGATGCATAGCGTCTGGATGGAGCTGCAGATAGAAGTTCTCCGAACTTCTTGTTTAATTTATAGCAATGGATTTCCCTCCTGTGCTTAAGATTTCAAAATAGTAATCATATTCTGAAGAGGACATGTCCCCACTCCAGGTACTAATATCAATATGTAAAAGAAAACCATTAACTAGATGTAACTCTCAGCAGCACCTATTATATGTCAACAAGCTAACTGAGGTGATAAAACAAACTGTTAGTGGAAATTTAATTACTAGCCATTGAGATTTGGGCAAGAGCTGGGAACTCTAGGCTCATTACTCTGGCACCGGAGGCTGCTGGAAGCAGCCATCCGCCTGGAACGAACATTTTTAATAGGTGTTTTCCTTCCCTGGGAACCATCAGCACACCAAAGGCCACTCGGAAACTTTTCAAAACAGGCAATGAGGACTAGAACGATGGAGGAAAGCAAAAGGAACCATCTCCAGATACAAGTGTGGGGCTGGGTGCGGGGCCTGTGAGGTCATTTTTTAAAGTGATTTCTGTGTGTTTAATTGTGTCAGGTTCCTGGCCAATGGCCACTTTTCAAGCTGGCATAATCTCTCATTTATAATATGACACAAAACAGAGTCCTGCCCTCTGTAAAAACTAACAGAGCTTGCTCCCTTCCTTCCTCCAGATGCCATGTCTTGATCCCCACCCAAGCACCCCTGAGAGCCCCTTCTCTCCCATTCAAACCTCCATCGCTCCCCCTTGGCATGGGTGCAAGCAAACATGGTATCCAATGAGTAACTGAATGTAGGATCAGTGCCAGTATGACTCAGCTGTCACCTGGGAACGGCCATGCTCCAAGGTCTAGATAAAAAATGGCATTAAACCATAGCAGTTTCACCCAGTCCAAAGTCCTGGACAGAAAGAGTTTAGCACCTCAAGGCCGTGTCAGTCTCGGGGGATTGGTGACATCCTGTCTCTTTTTCAGTCTTGGCATGAAATTCAGCCACCGTCTCAGTTTTTCAAAGAAAAGCTATCCATGGTACACAGTAGTTTGTATGTTTGTGCATGTGTGATGTTGTAATGGATATGTTGTGTTGTGCGGAGGTCAAGGCCTCGGGTATTAACCCCTGCCTTTCACCTCATTTGAGACAGGGTCTCTTCGTTAGGTTGTTTGTCCAGCCAAGTTGGACCACTGGGGCTTTCTCTGGTCCCTGTGTCCCACCTCGCTGTAGAATCAAGGAGACTGCATTCATGGGCTGCTGTGCCAGCTTTTATGAGGGTTTCTGAGATTCCAACGTGGGTCCTCACGCTTGCACAATAAGAGCTGTATCCACCAAACCATCTCCCCAGGTCTCGTGTGCAGTCATTTTAAATGGGTAGACTTCCACAAAGTCTGAGGGCTGGGAAGCAAAATGCGTACCCTGAGACGATGCCTGGTCCAGCCCTGCCCGCCTTGGCTCTCCCTTCCACAGACCTGAATGGAGGAGCTCTCAGCTCCCCTCCTGGCACTATGAGGAAGACCCTGGGTCAACTCTCAGGGGAGAAAACAGTGACAGATCTTCCCTGCTTGACCAGGAGAGAGGATTTTCCAGGGCTTGGCCAGCTCTGGGTGCTAAAATGAGACAGTGAACCAGGAGGTGGGTTATCTGAGGGGGACTGACTGTTCTACACTCCAGAGGAGGTGGCATTTTTCTCCTGATCAGGGTCTTCCTCTCTTACTCATCCAGAAGGGTCCTTCCAGATCTCCTGAGAAACTGCAGACATCTCCACAGCCAGGTCTTAACTCATGATGACTGACTCAGGAGTTAGAGGGTAGGACGTGGGCGACAGAGTTTACTAAGGTTCCCAAGCAGAGCAGTTGCAGACAGAGGGCTAGACAATCATGGAGGGAGAACAAGGATTATAAGAAGTCCTTAAGATAAGGCTGTCCATTCAGTAGCCTGGGATGATGGCTTAGAAGCCTCCAACTGGGTTTGTTTTGGTAAAATGAATAATGTCAAAATGTGCAAGTGGCGTGTGTGTGTGTGTGTGTGTGTGTGTGTGTGTGTGTGTGTGTGTGTGTGTTTTCTTGTCTCGATGCAGGGTCTCACATAGCCCAGGTGGGTGGGCATCATGCAGCCAGGGATGACTTTTTGCATCTGATTCTCCTGATTTCACATTCCCAGTACTGGGAATGCTGGCAGGTACCACCACCAAACCCACCACCAAACTGGGGGTCAAACCCAGGGTTTTGTGCATGCCAGGCAAGTGCTCTACCGACTAAGCTACATGGCTAACTCTCTGCTGTCTCTCTGAATCTGCTGGCTTGTTTTCTCCAGCCTTGTTAAAATAGCAAACTTACTTTTATTACTCCCCTTTTCTTTTAAAGAAAAAAATGGATAGAATTTTAATTTTCTTGGCAGGTATTTAGAACCAACTGACATCTTAGCATCCCAAATACAAAGGACACACAATCCTAAGGCTTATGATTCCATAAATATTTATTATACTGTTACTACATAGAACACTATGAATGAGAAATGGTTCTAGCCTTCAGGGGGTTTGCAGTCTAACATCAAAGGACTCTGTTCTGTGGAGAGTACTATATATAGTTGAGACCCGAGGCCTGGAGGAATGGATGGCTCAGAGGTTAGAGCACTCTTGCAGAGGACCACAGTTAGAGTCTCAGCACTCACATGTTAGTACACAGCTGTCTGTAACTCCAGTTCCAGGGGGTCTGACACCTCTTCTGGCTTCCATAGGTGCCAGATGTGCAGTCATACATGTGGTACACAGTTGTTTGTGCAGACAACATGCCCAAACACATTACAAAAAATTTTGTAAAATGTTGAGGCCCATAAAAGTGGCTCCATTCCATCTTGTCATAAGGTCAGAGAGTTTGAGCACAGACTGGATAAATCTGCTGGACCAGACATATGGCGCCCAACATGGGGAACCAACAGTTTAAGCCTGAGATCCAGTGGTGTAATTAAAGGAGCTTTAGGAAGCTGACATCATGTGGCACCTAGACCACCTGAATTGAACGCAGATGACTAGATTAAAGTGGTTGGCCCCATGACTGTTTTGGCAACACCATTCAAAATAGGAAACATGACTGGGGAGATGGCTCTGTAGGTAGGAAAAGCACTTGGTATGGAAGCTTGAAGACGTGGGTTTATATCCCCAGGACCCACATAAAACTGTGTAGTATCACAGTGGCACACATCTGTGATTCCAGAGCTCCTACAGTGAGATGGGAGACAGAAGCAGGAGAATCCTGGCAAGTTCATGGGCCAGCTAGCCTGATACCCACAGAGATGAACATCAAGAGAGCCTGACTCAAAGCAGAAGGTGAAGGCCGGTGTTTGAGGTTGTTCTCTGGTTTCAGTGTGTGCACCGTGATATGTGCACATCCATGCTCGCACCTACACATGTTGTGGTGTGTGCCTTTAATCCCAGCACTCGGGAGGCAGGGGCAGCCCTATCTCTGTGACTTCGAGCCAGCCTGGTCTACAAAATGAGTCCCGGGATAGCCAGGATCACACAGAGAGAAACTCTGTCTCAAGGAAAAAAAAAACAAGGAAATAATGTTTACTGTTCCTAAAAATTCTGCGACTATACAGTGCTGGTGCACACCCCTAATCCTAACACTTGGGAGGCAGAGGCAGACAGATCACTGTGAGTCTGGAGTCAGCCTGGTCTACCTAGGGAATTCTAGGCCAGCCAGGACAATATAGTGAGTTCGTGTCTCAAAAATTAATTAACTAAGTAATTTGTTATACAACCCTTTGCTAATATAGTTGGATAGCATGTGTTTACCATGTCACAGGTCTGCATGGGGCATCATTGAAAGTGACTACCTTGGCGACTGACACCATTGTGTCCATTTCATAAATGGGTCATTTGAGTCAAGAAAGGGAGAAGCCTGTGGAGAAAGCTCCAGAGTATACTGTAAATTCCCACGCTGGCATCGCCAGGCTTCACAAGCGGCCACCCTTTCCTTTTCTTTCTCTTTACAGCCCTAGAGACCAGAATCGTGGATTGGATGCCATTTTACAATCGTGTATCCCTTCACCTTCACTCTGCAGGTTCTAGGCATTCAGGCAAGCTTTTCGATAATCAGGTCTCAGCTCAGCAGTCACCTACTTAGAAAGACTTTCTATGCTCCCTTATCCACTCCGCCCAACCCCCTCGTCCAATGTTTCTGACTTATGATTACCACAGTGCAAATCACCGTCTAGGCATTCTCTTTCTTACTTCTTTGTGTATTGTCGTCTATTTAAATGGGACCTCTGGAAAAATATGGCTACACCTCATTCACAACTCTGCCTGCTATGCCAAGAATGGTGAGTAGCACACAGTAGGTGCTCAACTAAAACTAATCTGAAGAGTGAATAAATAAAGCCATCCTGTCTGATTACATAGATGAAGGAAGTGACAGGAAGAGTAGTACTTAAAGAGACGGGACTGAGAATTCTAACTCTCACACCAAGTCTCCAAGCCCCAGTTTCTCCAGTGTGGACCCCAAGAACTACATCCACAAAAGGACCTGTGGAAAAAGGTTCCAGGAACCGAATGAGGAATGTGGCGAAGGTACTTTGACAAGTGAAAAATGTGAGTTAAGTGGGAGATGTCATTATCTTCCGCCATCTGCTTGACTCTAATCTTTTACCTCAGTAAGAGGACCTATTGATTGTAGCTTGCTGCAGGAAGCTCTCACTGTCTAATTACTGCCCAGCTCAGCCTGTCACTGTGTCCTCTACAGTCAGCACGCCCTGACACTGACCCCTGATGCCACAGCCCTCTGCATGCAGCCAACCCAGCACTCTTCACCCAGCACAGAGGGGCACATCTCCTGGGATGTGAGAGGATGTTTTCCTTTTGGCAGTGAGCCGAAATCCCCACTGGGAAGATGGGAGAAGCCCTGTCCCAGTACTTGCTGCAGCAGACAAAGGCTCAGGAAATGCCACCACCTCCATGAGCCAGCGCCTGCATCAAGCAGAGGCGTGTCCTGTGAAGATACAGTACTTAGGCATCTTGGACCCTGGCACCCAAAGAATATTCCTTGTGAACTTCCTCTGGCCTGGATATAAGGAGTAGGAACAAGTTCTGTGCTGGGCAATGGTCATTAATAGCTGAGGTGCATGATCTGATCGGTTCTTATTCAAATGTTGAAATGGCAGAGAGGGGAACTGCATCCCCTTTCTTCGACTCTCTTGGATTATGCAAACAGCCACAATCGTCACAGGTCCAACCCTGGCTATTGAGTTTAAACTAACCTCGAAGGTGTCTGGACTTTAAGAGCACTTGTCATGTGTGTGTGTGTGTGTGTGTGTGTGTGTGTGTGTGTGTGTGTGTGTGTGTGAGAGAGAGAGAGAGAGAGAGAGAGAGAGAGAGATTGAGAGTGAATATGTATACATGAGTGTGTGTGTGCACGAGAGTAAAAGTGTGTTCATTAGTGTAGGTATGAGAGAGAGACAGAGACAGAGAGAAAGATATGGGAGTTCTGAGCATGTGTACATGGGTCAGAGGAATATCTTGTGGGTATTGTCCCTCAAGTTTCTCATTGGGCTGGAATTTAGCAAGCTTGGCTAGTTGACCCGGGGGCTTCCAGGGTACAGTCATCTCCTGACATCACACTATTGCTGGGGTTACAAGCTTGCACCCCCATGTCTTGCTTTTTACTTGGGCTCTGAGAATCAGAACTCAGGTCCTCAAGTTTTCCGGACAATCAGTTTACCGATGGAACCCTTCTCCTCAAACTCCGAGAGCACTGTTCAGGTTAGAGACTTGATGGCAGGAGGCAGAGCTCTGTTCTAGTACCAGGGAGACCCTGGGATTGATCGCAGTATTGAAAAAAACAATGCCCTAAAGAATTTTAAAAGATTGTTGCCAGAAAAGTAAATAAATAATTTTTAATTAAGATAATAAGGATATGCTAGAGAAGGTATATCAGTTATATACCTGCAATTTTGTTTCAAGTTGAGTCCCTCAGGAAATAAACAAATGAAGTGAAACTGGGCTGGATATTGCCTCAAGAGAGGCCTGGCAAAGGCTTGTAAGTGGCTAGAAGAACACTGACTTGGGCTGGCAAACATCCTGAGGTGTAGTTGTCTTCACTCGTCCTGATCATCAGCTACAAAGTCACCAAGTGTTAATATTGTTATAGTCCTTTAACCTTTTCGTTAGAAAGACTTTTATTCTGCAATATCTTCAAATGACCCTAGGAAATAGGTAATTTTATAATCGGGGAGACTGAGGTTCATAGATACGGATTGTTTCCCATGACAGTAATTGTAGGAAGATAGTGGGTAGTTGGTGACATCTCAATAGGATGGACTTAAACTTTTTTTCTTTGTCTGTTTTTGGTTTTTTGGTTTTGTTTTTTGTTTGTTTGTTTTTGGTTTTTCAAAACAGGATTTCTCTTTCTCTCTGTAATCAAGGCTGGCTTCAAACTCAGAGATCTGCCTGTCTCTGTCTCCCCAGTGCTAGGATTAAGGGTGTGTACCACCATGACAGATGACAGACGTGGACTTAAACTGTTAGAGTAAAAATAATATTCCTGTCTCAAGTACTTTTATAGGCATTATCCAGAGTCTCTCTCTCTCTCTCTCTCTCTCTCTCTCTCTCTCTCTCTCTCTCTCTCTCTCTCTGTGTGTGTGTGTGTGTGTGTGTGTGTGTGTGTATCTGTATGTGTGGCCTGTCATTTCAGAACCCTTAAGAGAAAAATCTTAAAATCATCTAGAGAGGGAAAACATGACTTTTAAAGGGATGATTTTTATGGTAGCAATCCCCACCCCCACGCCAGCAACAGCAGGAATTAAAAATAACCTCAGTGTACAGGAAGATAACCCCTCACAGGGTCTGGTCCCTGCCACCCTGACAATGCAAACCATCACAGGGAGAGGAACAGTAAACAAAGGTCAGCATCTGACTTTAGAAGGTAACAAGGCCAGGCGTAGCCTGAGTCTTACTGCAGCTCCGGCTGCTTTGTCTGAGAGTGAGTCAAACTGAAGCTAATTTGCCAGGCTGTGATGGCGCACACCTTTAATCCCAGCACTGGGGAGGCAGAGGCAGGAGGATCTCTGAGTTCAAGGCCAGCCTGGCACACAGAGTGAGTTCCAGGATAGCCAGGAAGACACAGAGAAACCCTGCCTCAAAAATCAAACAAACACAAAACACGAAAAAAACAACAAAAAAGAAATTTAGAGAGATGTCAACAAAAGTAGTGATAAAGTACACAGTGAAGCTGGCAATATTTCCCTGCTCCTTGAGATCTTCCTCCTAGAGACTGATGGGTGTGACATGGATGGAGAGACAGGAAATGGAGTTAAGCAATGGGCCAGAGAGTAAAGAGCCCTTATCTGCCCTTGCTCTGGTCTCGTTGGTACAAGGAGTTCTAATCTGCTAAAACCAACAGAGGCCTATGAGAAAAGACACAATTTAGAAGGACACATTAAAAGCATCATAGAAAAAAAATGAGGCACAATTTCCTAAGGGTCAGATCTCCCTCTGTGGTAATTATCCAAGTTAAGGAAACTGTGGTGGCCAGCCCCAACCAATTTGATGATCTCTGGAGTTACCTGGGAGACTGGCCTCTGGGTGACGGCCAGTGGGAATTATCTTGACTAAGTTAGCTGAAGTGAGAAGACTACTGCGGGTGACACCATTCCCTAAACGGTATAAAAAGGAAAAAGCAAGCTGAGTATAAACATTCATGATCTAAGTTGCTTGGCTATGATTGTAACGTTCTCAGCCGACACAAATGTCTGCTGCTGCTGTACCTTCCCCACCTCGATGGACAGTTACCTCAACCCCCGAGTCAGAATCAACCTTTTCCTCCTCAAGCTCTTTTGTCACAGCAGCAGAGAAGGAAACTAAGGCAGAAACCAAACATGGTTCTGCAGCATCCGGGAAAAACTTCCCTGTGGTCCTCTTCAATGAGTGGTCCCGTGAATTCCCTTCTGCCTTTGGATGGAAGCCACAGGTGTGTGGGAGCAATCATGACAAGATTCATCAAGTCAACAGGGATTCTCCATTTGTCCCACAGCCATTGCCGGGGAACGTGAGTTATTATCGAAACAAGCCAGGGTACTTCCTCGGGCCTTCCACTCCTGACCTGGCTGATGGTGTGGCTGTCACTGAGCTGGGAATGTGCTCTGGTGGGAAGGGCTCATGAAATACAGCATGCCGATTGTCATCAAGGCTGCCCTCTGAGGGCCTGGTGGAAAACCCGCCATTGCCTCCTGCAGACATTGCGGTCACAGCCGGCAGCCTGAAGCAACCTTCTGAGTAAGAGTCAAGTCACCGAAACATAGTTGTGTGTGATGTGAAGTCATTCTCGTCTCTGAGTGGCTGCCTATTGAGTTTTGAAGGGACTCTGGCCGGCCCAAGCACGGCAAACACAGCTCTGGCAGACTTGCCCTTCTCCATCCACTCTGCCTTGCTAAAAACCATCAGACAACATCCCTTATAACTAACATCCAAGTCTGTTCCTTTATTTGGCCACTTCCTCCTCCTGAGGCTGACTACCAAGGTCCAGCTACCAAAGTATTAAAGTCCAGCAATCAGAAACCCCTTTGGTTGTCCTAAGTAACATGCCAATCAAAATTAAACACCTCATCCTAACACGGGGTTTCCCTGTGTACCTTTATAAACTGTCATTTGCCTGTGGGACACATCAGTCTCCTCTCTATGCAGAGGCAGTCCTTTGTCCCCTGGAACAGATGCCCCTTCCCCCTCTCCCTTTTTCCTTTCCCCTTCTCCCTTGTCCTCTGTCTCCTGTCTTTGTCTCTTATCCCCTGCCCTTTGACCCCCTGGGGTCAATAAATCTCCTTTATGTTGAGACCTTGGTCTTGGGGTGTCCTGTGCCATTATCAGTTTCCTCAATTTATTTACTTTTTTTAAGTATGAACCTTTCTCTTTCCCTCATTTTCTCTATATATGAAAAAGTTTTGGTTGGAGGGATGATTCTTCACCCTGGCTTCATTTAGAATCCCCTGGAAGAATGAAATAAGCATTTTATGCAGTGGTTCTTGCCAAGGCTGATGGGATCGGGGTATCTTGTGAGGTCCCAGCTGCAGTACTCTTATGAGCTCCCCCTAAAGACCTTGATGCACTGGGTGGGCTTGAACTCTGAGCCTTTTCCAGGTCTGCAAGTCTGTGTTTCCCAGATCTGAAATACTGCGCACAGCCTCAGGGTGCAGCACAGACCTATTTTGTGAGTCATACCATGAATACCCTGTGGTGGTATATTATCTATGATTTATTAAAGCTTGCCCGAGGATCCAGAAATCAAAGCCAGCCAGGAGCTATAGAGGTCAGGCAGTGGTGATACACACCTTTAATCCCAGGACTCAGGAGACAAAAGCAGGTGGATCTCTCTGAGTTCAAGGCCACCCAAGAGCTACACAAGACTGAATAAATCTAAAAGAGTAACAGAGCTCACACCTTTAATCCCGGCACTAGAGAGGTATAAAAGACAGGAGCAGGGTCTTCACTAGTCAGTCTCAAGCATTGATTCTCCAGCCACGCTGAGGAGAGGCAGCAGTCTGAGGCTTGGTTACAGGTGGTGGAGACAGGATCAGCCCTTTCAGCCTGAGACAGAGGTAAGAGCTAGTGGCTTGGCTGCTTTGCTTCTCTGATGTTCAGCTTGAAGCTTGAACCCCCATATCTATCTCTGGGTCTTTTATTTTTCGTGCTACAATACCCAGAATAAAGCACACTGACCTCAGCCAAAGCCCTGTAATTTTCATTACTCCAGACCGCTCCACTCACTGCAAAACTGCCTTGTGGTCTTACAAATCACAGGAGGCATGTAGGCCTCTGAGAGTGTTTTGGTATTTAAAGGAGAGAACTAGACCAAACCTAATAAACTCATGTATCAGACACAAAGATACACCATTATTATCCTCAGGGTGTATTGTATCCATTTTTATTTATTTTTCATTTTTCCAAGATTTCTTTTTTTAATGTGCATTAGTGTTTTGTCTGCATGTATGTCTGCGTAAGGATGCCAGATCCCCTGGAACTGGAGTTACAGACAGCTGTAGGCTGCCACGTGGTTGTTGAGAATTGAACCCGAGTCCTCTGGAAGAGCAGCCAGCGCTCCCAACTCTGAGCCATCTCTCTAACCCTCATTTCCATTTTCAGAAAGAAACAAAATAGGATTCAGAGTGTAATTCAGTGGTAGAATATACACTTAGCATGCACAAGGCCCTAGGTTAATCCCTGGCACCACAAAAAAAAGAAAAAGAATTATTATAAAAACAAAAGAAACTCAAAGTGCCTGGAAGGTTAAACAACTTGGCAAAACTGGTAGCTAGTGAGTTGTAGGGTTGAGAGTCCCCATTCTGTATCCATCACTTGGCTCAAGTGAGGGCTGGGTCTCCAGCAAGGAGAAGGTAAGGTTACCCAAGGGAAACCCACTGTTGGATCACAGGCCATGGAGATCCCGAGAGAAGATCTCCATCCAGTGGGAGTTGACTCTGAAGACAGCTGAGCTCTGGGCCTCCTGTGCAGGGAGACAGTGCTCCTGACTAACACACCAGGCTGCCAGCCTCAGTTGGTATTTTACAGTCCACTAATTAGGCCATTCTAACTAATTTGTTTGCATTTTGTATGAGCGAGTTGGGCTTTTGGATTGACGAATGTAATTGCAGCTGGTTTCTGCCAAATACAAATTACTCAGTCTAGCGTGGGCTAGAGAGAAAAGCAAATATTTAATAGACATCAATACCCTTGTAGCTTTTTAGTCGCGCCTTTTCCCCCATGAAAGTTGAAATAATTTCCCCAGCATCTGATTGAACTCTCATGTTAGAGAATTATTTTTTAATCATTTTTTAAAAAATTATGAGGCAAAGGCTTTAGTGCCTCTGTTGGGGTTTATCTCTGAACCATTTACCCCTCAGCTTGGGAAACTCGCTGGACTTCCTTCTGTTTTCCAGGCCGGCTCAGCACCGTCTCTTTCGGCTTCAGCTCCTCCAACCATCCCCAGGCAGTGTGCATCATAGACAGACACATCTAGCAGGGACCTGATTGAGTACCTGACATGGCAGATCTCTGGACCAGCAACTTCAGCCACCTCTGAGAACTTGCTAGAGAGACGGCACCTTTGGGTTTCCTGAATCAGGAACTGTGTGATGGCACCAGCAGATTCCTTAACTAGCCTTTCAGTGGATACTCATTCATGCTAAACTTGGAGAACCATTGATGAGCTTCAACAGCCCCATTTTACAGATGAGGAGAATGAGGCTGGGAAGAAGTCTACACTTGCAGTCAAAGCACGGGCTCTGCCTGTTTCCCTCATTTGCGTTCACAGGGTCAGCACAGTGGCGGGCTGGCTCGTGGTACACTCTGATCAGTCAGTACAGCTCGGCTGACTGAGTGACTAATGGGATGAACGAAGCCCTGGAATTGGGCGTCACTCCCTGAGAATGTTCTTTTGTTGGGACAGGTATAAAAATAGGGGTTTCTCGCCTGGAGGTGGTGGTGCATGCCTTTAATCCCAGCGCTCAGGAGTCAGAAGCAGGCGGATCTCTGTGAGTTCAAGACAGCCTGGCCTACAGAGTGAGTTCCAGGACAGCCAGGGCTACACAGAGTGACCCTATTTCCGAAAAAAAAATGCTGGGCAGTGATGGTGCACGCCTTTAATCCCAGTACTCGGGAGGCAGAGGCAGGAGGATCTCTGTGAGTTTGAGGCCAGCCTGGTCTACAAGAGACTCTCCAGAGCAAGTTCTTAGGTGCTAAATTCTTCTATGAACTAGGCAGCTAAAGGAACCAACAACCCTGAGGTTCAGCCACTTAGGAGTTTATGTTCCTGAGACTCAGACTTCACGGCTTGGTGACACAGCTGCCCAAGTCCCTTCCGCAGCCTCTCTACCCACCGCAGAGCCCACAGCCAGCTTTCCAATGCTCCGCACACGCCCACCCTAGGCTGTCTCAGCCGTCCTGCTCCATGCTTCTCTGAGACCTGCTCCATTAAAGTCACCTAAGAGGCGCCACTTCCGCCTGCAGAGGATTTAAGCTCAATATTTCATACTGCAGTATTAGCTCATAACTCATGATTTGCAGTGGACTAACCCACAGCAAGTCCCTACCAGCCAAAGACATCGGTTCTGCGGGGACAAGCTGTGACCCACTAGGCTTTGGAGCAGGCCTCACATTTTACAGGCAAGAAAACTGCCCAGAGGAGCCTATGGCAAAGCAAATGGGTGTCTACTGGCTTCTTGATGTGGGAAAATACTGAGTATATATTTCTTGCATGTGCACAAGGCAATGCGCAGCTGAAAGGAGAAAGCGCCTCTGTTCCAAGACTTCCTCTTTTTTACCTGGGGTGTGTGTGTGTGTGTGTGTGTGTGTGTGTGTGTGTGTGTGTGTGTGTGTGTGTGTGTGTGTGAGATCCCAACACTCGGGAGGCAGAGGCAGTAGGATCTCTGTGAGTGTGAGATCCCAGCCTGGTCTACAGAGCGAATTACAGGGCAGACAGGGCTACACAGAGAAACCCTGTCTTGAAAAACAAAACAAATCAAAAGCAGCTGCTCCTTCTGCCATGTGGTCCTTGGGGTTCTCCTGTATTTTTAATCTCGTTTTGTTTTCTTTTTGAGGCATAGTGAATCAAATCCAAAGACACTAGTACTGTATCCCTGAGCCACATCCCCAGTCCCCGAATTTTCGAGATAAAAATTTTACTGCATAGCCAAGGCTGACCTTAAACTCGCTGTCACCTTCCTGCTTCTGCCTCCTGAGTGCTAACATGAGCCACCATGCCCACGTCAAGTCTTATTTCTAATGTTGATGTTGGCCTGGTTTTTCTTTCTTACAACCTGGATGTTCCATGCGTCCCTTGCAGAGCTTGGTACCACAGAGGCGTCTAATGATTTTTGCAAAGCAATTGAGTCCAGAACTTTCTGAATGCCTGTCCTCTTGCCAAGTCCTACTGGTTGCTAGAGGTTGCTTATGTGCTTGTTCAGCAGAGTCCAGGCTCAGCCACCCTTGGAGAAGCCTAAAACAAGTTAGGCTTGTGCATTAATGCTTTTAGGATGCTTCCTAGGGCTTCCCCACAGAGATCTGAAAAGGCTCCCAGCCATCCCAGCAGACAAATCTTCACCCCGTGTGTTCCTGAGTTGAAGAATTTGAATGTAAAGGCTTATTTTACTAACAAATGACCATCGGTCACCAGCTAGAAGCAAGGCAGTGTTCTGGATGACAAGGATACGACAGTGAAGAAAACGGTGACAGTGGTGTCCCTGCTCCTGTAGACTTGCATGCTAAGCCAAGGAGACAGAAGCAGCGCATCAACCAATAGCGTCAAAGAACGGCAGCGAGACATCAGAAGAATGGGGCCAAGTTAGACAGGCTCCTGGCAGAGAGTTCAGAAGTCAGATACAGCTGTGGAGGTGTGAGGAAAAAGTGTCTGAGGCAGAGGGAAGCTGCCCAAAGGTCTTGGGGCATGCTCGGTGCGTCCAAGGTCTGATGGGCTGCCACACCGTATCCTTGAGATCAGTAGCCTGAGGAGTTGGAGTGATGCAGACTGTGATGACAACATCACAGGCATCAAAGGCCTTTGGATCTGTTTTATGGTCAAGGGAGGTGGGTAGGAGAGACATGATGCAGCAGGGACCATCGGGTTCACAGGAGCTGTCGCTGTAGTGCGCAGCACAAAAAGTAAAAGACCCGGAGACTGATGTTGGGGTTCAAGCTTCAAGCTGAAGATCAGAGAAGCAAAGCAGCCAAGACAGTAGATCTTACGTCTACCCAGCTGAAATGACAGTCCTGTCTCCACGAATCCTCAGAGGCAAAAGCTCTGAATTCCTGTCTTCCCCTCCTCCTTATATTCCTTCCTTTGCCCAGCCATATCCTCCTGTCTCCATCTGGGATTAAAGGTGCGTGATCCCAGGTGCTGGGATCCAAGGCTCTGTTACTCTTAACTCTCACATAGGCCAGGGTGGCCTTGAACTCAGAGATTTATCTGTCTCCTGAGTCCTGGGATGAAAGGTGTGCGCCACCGCTGCCTAGCTTCTACAGTTAACTAGTGTGGCTGGCTTTGCTTTATGATACTCCAGCCAATGTTATTAAATCATTAAAAAATGTATATGTACCACCACAGTAGTGGTTGCTTGGTTTGTTTTTTATGAAAACCATTGGATGTGGATAGGAACAAGCTACAGGGTGAGCCCTCCCATGCTGAGGATGAGCCAATCGGCACAGAAAGACCTGTATGGCACTTTCTGCTACCACTGACCAAGCCCTCCTCTGCATAGTGTCTGTACCTGTACTATGCTCTGTCTTCCTGCCTGCCAAGAAGGATAAGGGTTCTCACTCTTCTCAGAGCCCATTCCTGGAAACTCAGTGGTAAAGCTCGCTAACCTTGTGCATTCACAGTCCTGGATTTTATCCTCTGAACTGAAAGAACAAGCAGTAAAAGTCAGTTCACCTGGACTCTGAAGCATTTTGTCTTTTTCCTTCACGTGGTGTTTGCTCTTGTAGTGCCTCTCCTGGATCCTCTAGCTCCAGTACCACCAGTGGGGTCTTCATCTATTTGCCATCACATCCCCTGAACACACTCTATCATCTAAAACAGGAGTATATAAGCTCCCCCCAGTAAAGGGTCAGAGAGTAAATATTCAGCCTGCCATGGCAGCAAGAAAGCAGCCAAAAGCTTATGTAAATGAATGACATGACTGTACCCTCAGAAAGACAGTTTATAACTCCAGGTGGCCTTCAGAGTTGGTCCGTGAGCCAGACTTTGCCTAACCTCTTGCTGGTCTAAACAAGGTTTGTCATAACAATGCCATTGCAATGGAACTTGAGAGAGGAAGCAAGACGCATGATGATAGAAAGGCTGAAAAGAGGTCACAATCTAGAACCAGAGGGGACCGCAGAGTGCACATAAGCCTTGGAGGCAGAGAGAGTTAGGCTATTAAGTATGTGAGACACTATTTGATTGACAGCAGATGTCAGACCAGACACCCAATTCTAGAAATGTAGCATGGGAGAAATTGGGAGGGAGAGGAAGAAAAGGTAGTCTGAGAGCTGGGATATTATATCCTTTTCAGGTCTCCAGTGGAGTTGAAGATGAGATAGTTATAGCTACAGTTTTCCTTAGTTATGATAAAAGGTAAATTAGACACAGAGCTTTGGACTCATAAAGATAGGACAAATAATAGAGTAATTTCTCTGAATTTACCAAATACGAATGGACTGGATATTGTACAATGTGTGAAGGTATATTGCTGTGGAGGAAGCTGCAAGGACTATCTCATCTTCAACTCCATCAGAGACCTGAGAAAGATATAATATTATCTGAGTCAACAGGAAGTGCAGAACAAACAGCTCCCAAAACTATAGAAATGACAGAGATAGCCAGCTGCCTGGGTAGTCACTCAAATTTCCTCTGCAACATTGGCGCATACATCTTCAGGCTATAGACCTAGAGTATCTGACAGACTTTCCTGTGAAGCAGGAATTTTGAAGGACTGGCCTACCTTGTCTTGGCAAAGTTTAGCAGTTGCCTTCTTTTGTGTCTTGCTTGTCCAATTTGGACAGCATTCTTTTGGCAGTTGAGGCAAGAGCAGTTTCTTACCCAGATGACTAACTTTGCCACATAGAAAGAAAACTCCATATGGAGTTTCTTTGATGCCCATCATCCTTTTATGAAGTAAATTGGTGCTGCCAGGAACAGACATGTCTCACTGTCATGAAAAGCTTTGTGTTGTTAAAACAGGTCTTTGAAGTGTTCAAAGGCCATCTATCTATTTAAAATATATCTGTTTAACCCTGAAAACATATCCAACATGACTACAAGTTTGATTATTATAGGTGACTAACTACTAACCTGTATTTCTTTATTATCCTAGACAGCTTTTAAAGAATAGAAATTTACACTGCACTGTTAGATAATAGGGTATATAGGTAAAACACCTCGAACAAGAGTAGAAACATAACTACAACAAAAATAACCTTAAATTTGTATCAATATACAAAAATCCATGCCAATATAAAATATTTGAGACTAGTGGTTATTCAAAAACAGACTCAACAATCCAACCTTTTATCTCATCATTTCTATGTATCATATTTCCCTTTTTCCCTTCAGAAAGAGATTCCTGAATCTAATCTCCTTTGCTCAACTTTTTTCCTTACCATGACCAGTAACAACTTGTATCCAACTCCCTTAAATGATGATAAACATCCATAACCCAGCAAATGGCCAAAACCACCCACCCACCTCTTGGGAATGTGGGCATCATGTTCTTTAGACTACTTCCTGTTGTGTGGGGGTGATGGCATCTTTAGGGGATCCTAAGTAAGCCAGGATAATGGTCAAGTCCAGGGATAACTAGCTGTACTATTTTTTGTTTAGTCTCTATGTGATGGTAAAGTATAGAGCCTATCTGAAGTCTTGTCTGAGTTGTCAGTGAATCTGGACCATCTCAAACTAACAACTTTGAAATTGTTCTGGATACAGAATTTTGAGGAAACTGCAACAGAGGTATTCTGAGAGGCTGGATCACCTGGGCTACTTGTCTTCATTGGTATTTGATCCTTTTTTTCTGAAAACACACAAACTTTTAAAGGTAACAAATATATTTGCATTAACACAAGTGTGAATTGTCCAGTGTATAGAAGCCAGTTGAGGGTGATTTTCTGTTTTCTGTTTGAGCAGGTAAAGGGCATCTGTTAACTTTATGTTTGTTTGGATTGTATAACCAAACATGTATCCACGCCATATGAAAGGATGGCATATAATAATAAGTCATGAGGACTCTGTAGTCAACAAGATTTATCATGTCTCATCCAGTCTCAGAGCTGTCCCCATGATCTCCACCCCTGCTTCTGCCCCACCCCCAAAAGAAAGAAAAACAAGTCACCCCTAATGCCCTGTGTATGATGATTGTCTAACATGTGAGAAACCCTGGGTACAATCCCCAGCACTTCAAGTAGAAAAATAAAGTCACCCCTGATCTGCACTTTGTTTTTTAGTGGGTTCCAAAGTGATATAGGATCAAGCCCCTTCAGTAATATGGTTCGATTGCTTACCCTATCAAAATTATACGGACACTGAATTTTTTCTTCTGTGACATTCTGGTCTTCTAAGAGCTAGGGCTTATAATTGGAGGTGGGGCTTTCATTTCCTGAACACACAGTCCCAGATAATCACACATACACATATTAATTAAAAACTATTTGCATATAGCTCAGTCTTATTGCTAACTAGCTATTACATCTAAATTGACCCATTTCTATTAATCTGCGTATTACCACGTGACTGTGGCTTTTACTGATCTGCTGACATGTTGTTTTCTT
Organism: Mesocricetus auratus; assembly: GCF_017639785.1. Taxonomy (NCBI): domain Eukaryota; kingdom Metazoa; phylum Chordata; class Mammalia; order Rodentia; family Cricetidae; genus Mesocricetus; species Mesocricetus auratus. The sequence goes on from NW_024429266.1 coordinate 88,034,132, forward strand.
GCCCCTCTTCATCCGAGTCCTCAGTTTGATTGTTCTGCCTAACTCTGTCCTGTCTGGCTATTGGTCAAATAACTTCTATTATTAACCACTGGGAGCAACATACATTCACAGTGTACAGAAGGGTTAGCCCACAGCAATGGCTCCAGACATCATTGGACTTGACACAGTCTGGTATATGACCCATCCTCAGGGCACCAGCCTTGACTCTCTACCTTAAGCACTTCTGGTACAAGTGCTTAACCTGTGTGGACACTTGTTCTAGCCTGCTCTACTGTCCACAGAGGGTACACCTGACTGTCTTTCTTCATTCTAACTAGTACATGAGTGAGGTAAAAGGTTTAGCCCAGTTCTGGAGAACTGCATTTCAGAAGGAACTGAAAACAAATACAACAAGCAGAAACAAAGGGTTTTTTGGTGGTGGTGGTGGTGGTGGGTTTGTTTGTTTTAATGCAGCCACAGCATGGAAGTGGTAGAGTCTACAGACTTTAGATGGTTAAAACTATTTTACCACTAAGCCTCTACATGACCAAAGCACTATAATTGTTAGAGGGGTCCCAAAGGGCTAAGGACAGAAAAGACAATAACTCACATAAAAAGACTAGGGCTGGGGGGGGGGGGGGAGGAAGGAGAAGGTCCAGTAGGGAAATAAGAGCAGACAAATAGGTAGAGTCTAGTAAAATCTTCCAGTCTTTAGCATCTAGCCCATAACAACCATGATGGTTGTTAGTAATATCATCCTTTTTCTTGGGTTCAGAATTCCCCCTCCCCCTACTCTTTGACCTTTAAACTTGACTACAGGATCAATATTAATTAATAATGATGCATTCGTTAGAATACAATATAGACATGTACAAATCAGTCAATTCTTCCACCTACGATGATGTTTCAGTCCATTCAGGCTGCTATAACAAAATATCAGAAACTAAAGGTTAGGGATATAGTTCAGCCAGTAAAATGTTTTACTAACATGCACAATACGCTGGGTTCAGTCCTCAGCACTGGGCATACACTTGTAATTCCACTGGGCAATAGGGAGGTGGAAGTAGGAGGATTAGAAACTCAAGGTCGTCCTTGGCTACATAACAAGTTTGGAGCCAGTCTGGTCTTCATTAGATTTCTTCCTCAAAAAATAAATAAATAAATAATGAAAATGCAAGGTGGATAGTTTACAAACAACAGAATCTTATTCTGAAGAGTTCTAGAAGCTAGGAATGGAATGCCAAGGCACCAGCAGTTGGTGAGGTCATGCTTTCTAGCTTACCTGGTGGAAGGGCAAGATGTGTCTATGCAGCTTCCTCATAAGACTCCACCTGAATGACCCAACGACAATCCAGAAAAACCCACCCCCTAACACTGTCACATTGGTGATGAAGTTTCAACATGTGAATTGGGAAGCAGGGACCAAAACACTGAAGCCATGGCCAACAGACAAGGCTGACTTATCCATGGAGCAAAGCCAGTGAGCTGAATCCATTCAAAGAAGTAAAACCAGCACGAGCAAGCCCTATGCAAGATTTAGAGAAAGTCCATAGGCCACCATCATGAAAGTGGCGTGGTGATGACTAAGTGTGCAGCAGGGGAGGACACCAGGCTTATTCATTGGTGATATGAGTCTCTTGGCTCTGCTAGATGTCCATATGGCCATGGACATTGATGAGGGATGACTAGGCAGACAGGAGAAGGGACGTATCTCAGATACCTCTCAACCACTGCATTATGGCCAACACTTAGGGACCAGGATTATGATTCAGAGTCATATATTTGGAGGGGAGAAGTCTAGGTGATTTTGGTTGAGTCTTGGAGGAAAAGACGAAAAGTATTAAGGAGAAAGTTGAGTGTATGTGGAGATTGTGAACCTGCATGGAGAGCTAGCTGGGGGCTGTCACTCAGTTAATTAGAATAACAGATTGCTCATACCTGGCATATTCTCTAAGTTGAAAAAGAAGTAGCAAAAATGGAATGAGAATAATAATAATGATGATGATGATAGTAATAAAGAATTAACTGATACCAAATGTTTTCTCCTTGGTCTCTGCTTGCCCAAGTCTGACTGGTACAACTTATAATTAGTCTCTGCCTGCAGATGTGTGGTTCCAATGACTTGTGGATTAAGGAGAAACTCTAGAATTTCTCAGTACCTGACAAGTTGTAACGTGAAAAGCTACACTTAGTCCATTAAAGATTTTTCACAGTGACATTTGAGTGCAGCTTGAGAAATACGCCACCTTGCCATTTATCATTTTCAGGGCACGGGTGTCGGGAAGGAGGTTGCTATGAAGAACAAAACAAAATGGATTGCATGTGTGGAGGTGAGTTAGTGAATGCTGATAAATGTACTTCACTGAATGTCAGCAAATGTCACCTGAGAAGCCATTTGCAGCTACCCTAACACTCCCCAAACCAACAAAGAGTAGCAGAAACAGGCAAAACGAACTGGGCGTCTCGCTTCCGCATGAATTAGCAATCAGGCCTCTCAGAAGTTACACCAGAAAGTTGTTAAACTTGATAGAATGGGCTTTTCACCCACACTGACACATGTCTGGATTGGCTGCAGTGGGCTGGAGACCTTCTGAGGACACTGGGGCTGTAACTGGGGGACAAGACATCATAGCCCCTTCAGCCCTGTGGGTGCCTTCCTTTTGTATGTGGACAGACTAGCTGTCTCCGAGGCGGTTTTCTGGCTTCTTCTGCCCAGCATGCTGCTTTGGCAGACTCTAAGAGCCCCGCCCACCTCTAATCTAGCTTCTCCTGCAGTGTGATCCAGGTGGTAGAAAGAGGGACCAGGTGGGAGTCCAGGAATGCAGCTCTCACATCAAGAGACACCTCAGTATCAACCACTCTTGACCCGGGCATTTCAAGCCCTCGTACAGAAAAAGGATTTGAGTGATGACGTCCAATTCTGTTTCATTCCTGGTGATCGGTCAATACTTATTCCCGTGTGTGACTTGGGATTTCTAGAAGCTGGGAGCCCGTTTCCCTCAGGATTCTGCTTGGGCCCACTTGCCCTCCCCTTCCTCCTCAGCTTGGTGCTTCTCCACAGATCACTGCAAAGGAGTAAATGGGAGGGAAAGAAGATCGTGTCCTCTGAGCAACTCTCCAGGGAAATAGGAGACTCATTAAAAGGAATCTGCAGCCTCTCTTAATTCCCTAATCTCTGTAGACTGCTCCCTCCCCTCAACACCTACAGACAGGGTCATCCAGTACTTACTTCCTCTCTGTACCAAGACTCCCAGAGTAGCTGGATTGGCTGACTTTGTAAATATGCTGCACACACATACACAAGCATGCTCAGTGCCCACACAAGTTGAGTTCAGCTAGTGGAGCATTGGAGCAGTGCTGAGGAATAGGGCCCTTCCTGGTCTCTGTCCCTGGACGTGGTGATGGATGGACTTCCCTCCTTGAACACACGCAGTCTGAATTCCCACCATTTACTCTGAACACATTTTACAACCAGGAAGAGACGGGCTCCTGGGAGAGCCAGCTTCTCTTGAATGAACTCGGAGGGTTGGTACCTGTAGGAGTGGCTGGGCAGGTTCCTCTTTCACAATCACAGAGCCCTTCATAACCCTGCTGTTCCTTTTGAACTAGGTACTTCCCGTGCAAGGAAGGGCTTTTGCTTCAGTCCTGGAAGCTCAAAAGACATCTGCTTATTGAATTGGATTGCCCTCGACTTGTTGACTCTCGTGCTTAGTTTGGGAAGAAACAGTGGTGTGCTTAGGGAAAAGGGAAGTTGGGGGAGGAGAAGGAAGGAAAAGGGAGATGGTCTCCAGAGGTGATTCAAAGAGGAAAGAGAGAGAGAAGGCAATGTTCTGGGAAGGAAAGGTTCTGTGTACAGTCTGGGACCTACTTTACTCAGGTAAAATGCTTTTCTGAAGAGCCAGTGCCTGCCATGTCCCAGCATAGGGTTCATAGCTCAGATCCAAAGACCCACTATAGCATATAAACACATTCTGAAGGGAAATCAGGAGAGGTGTAGATTTCTCATCATGCCACCCAGGCTGGCCCCGAACTTGCTATGTAGCCAAGGTTGACCTTGAACTGCTGACCCTCCTGTTTCTACCTCCCAGGAGAGGGGATTGTAAGTACATATACCACCTCAGCCAGAGTGATTTAGAGTTCAGATCAATAGTACCTATTTCTAGAAGAGGGAAAAATGTTCACAACTGGTTAATATCACCCAAATCTCGCTGCCATTGCTGGTGGCAAGAGATAGACAAAAAAAAAAAAAAAAAAAAAAAAGAAAGAAAGAAAGAAAGAAAGAAAGAAAAGAAAAAAAGAAAGAAAGGAACTATCTTCATAATTGTTTTTTTGTGTTTAAGGAACCAAAACAGACAAGAATTATCCAGCATCATCTCTCTCTCAGGTGAGGGGGAAAAAAAGCTATTCTTGAGTTGGAACCTCTATCTATGCTGTCACTAGCCCAGCATTCCTTGAGCCTCACCCAGAGGCCATTTCCAGCAGAGTGGCTTCCCTTCCTACAAACCTAACCCATTACCCACTTTGCATTCTGAGGTGTTTCGAGCAAAACAGTAAATTGGTACCATATGAGGGAGGGTGTTCAAAATGCAAAACTCCTAAATATTGTAGGGCCCCCTCACTCTTACAAGGGCATCGATGGTGGGAGGGTCCATCCGTAGAGGTCTCTGAACAATACGACCAGCAAAAAACAATTTGTCAGCTCCAGACATCAGCAGCAGCCTCATGCTGACCTCCCTGGTTGACCCCCAGGGAGGGGAATTGAAGAATAACATTATAAAGTGGGAGAGAGGTAAGTGAGTATTAGGTTAACGGAACAGGCAAGCCATCCCAGGGCAAAATGTTCAGAGGAATTCATAAGGTTTTGTTTTGCCATTGATTCATTTATTCTATTGTTTTAATAAACACTCATTTGCCCACGTTAGGTCAGAGGTGATATTATGACTTACCTGGATACCAGCTTTTTACACATGGTACTCTTTACCACTTAGACCGGGCCTTTAGTGCCCAATTCAAACCTCATCATTTCCCAGAAGCCATCTGAGATTAGACACCTGTTTTCTGAGATTAGACTCCTGTTGTTTGTTCCCAGTGGGACACCTGCTGTCCTCCACTATACATGTCCTCGCCACAAAAAAAAAAAAAAAAAAGAATCATCACTGGGTGGGCCTCTCCTAACCAGCTCTTTGAAATGGGATTTAAGGCTACTCTAAACTGGGTTATCTTCCACACACACTGAGCCATTTGGGTTTAAATATATGGAAAACAGTCTTCTGGGCTGTTGGTCATATTTACATTCAGCATATAATAGGGAAATGCAGTTGGGGGAGAAACATATGGGTAGCTATCTGGATTATTTGGGAGAAATCAGGAAGTGAACTTGGGTGTGAATGTGTGTTGGGGTGAGGGCTAAATTAAACAAACAATTGTGTAGCTGTCAAGTATCACCCTTCATGATATTCTTCAGTATTGGAAGCCATTTCTCCCACCTCTGTATCAAGGATGCTTTGGAGACTTAGGGGCTAACTTCTTGTGCAGAGAGAATGGGGTAGACATGAGAGAGTTCTACCAAAGCAGCCAGGTTTCCTAAACCCAGTGAGGACTTTCACTTTTTCTGTAGGGCAGTGGGGATAGGAATCAGCCCCACTTTCTTTTATCTCAGGGAAAGGATGGCCACCCCACCAACCACACACCACTGTTTTCTCTCTTGAAAAGCAAAGGTGTTATAAGATGTTTACAAATAATAATGATGATAATAATGGCAACTTTTGATAATATTTCTTTCTTCCATTCTCCCTTTTAAATCAAGGATTTGGGAATTCCCTTCCTTCCTTCTGATACCTGTTGTTTTTCAGAGAAATGTTGTTAATGCAAATCGTCACTCTTTTTAATGGAAAGAGTCTCCAAAGTAAGTATAAGACTTTGTGCGCAAGCCAAATTGTAATCCAGAAGAAACCACCATTTACATCCCTTGATAACTGTGGGATTTGAAAAGCTTGGACAACCATATTGTGTTTACTTAAAAACAAAACAAAACAAAAACTTCACCTAACAGAATTCAAAATAGTCCTCTTTTATTATTTGGACTGTTTCATTTCAGTTTCATAAAATGTACTTATTTTCCTGCCCAATTAGGAGATTTAAAAAACAATTTGCCTCGATTTTAAGAAAACGATCTTTGAAGTTTTAAAAATAAGAATGGTTGGAAAGATCTTCCTCTTCAGATAGCTGTTCAAAACAATCATATCCCCCACTTCCTTTCAGAGAGCAGAACTACCATGTATGCTCAAAACCTATTTGTTTGCTTGTTTGTTTTGAAGTGGAACAAATCTTTAAGTGAGCATTTCTAGAATTATTATGCAGCAGAAGCAGTGGGATTTCCTACCAAGAAAATCTGCATTGAGAGAGGTACTAAAGTCTAGGGAGCATTGAAGGAAAGTTTAATGTCCAAACAAAAGCAGTATTACCATCACTATCCATTCTCTCACCCGGAGGAGAAACAATTAATGATTTGCATATGCTCATGACACAAATTAAAGACAAAAGACCCCTCAAGGGCTGTGGTTACTACAAAAATCTCAGCATGGTGCAAGGTTTTGGCCCTGCACTGCTTGCTCTAGCTCCAAATGAATAGCATTAAGCTCCATAACCAAAAATAGGGGTTGTGGGCCCTCTGGCCTATTCCCACTGTAGAATCCTGTTCCCCAATCAGAAACGTCACCCAGTCTCCTCTATGAGTTTCTAGGCAAACAGAATGTATAGTCCCAAGGGGGAAAAATAATGTATATACTTTGCCCTTTTATTTTAATGGCCAAACATTGTAATGCTAGCTAAATAGAAATTCTCATCTGCTAATAGGTTCCTTTAGTTTGTAATAAATAGGAATGCTAATGACTAAAATTTGGTATTTGGTATGCATTAGCTTCTCCGAGCTTTTCTTTACAGCCCTCATTGACATGCAATATGGCAAGCTTCCTTTGAAACATATTTATAAAATAACTACAGTATAATTAAACCAACAAAGCATCTTTTAAGGAAGCCTAATAGCTCAGGGTTTTTTTTAATCTCAGTAAAAAATTCATTTTAAAAAGAAAAGTAGTTATGCCTCAATCCCACTGTATAGTTTATTCCGTGCATCTAATACTTCCTTTACAGCTACAATCTGCGCATATCTAATTCTTTCTGACAACCATGATTATTAATAAAGAGCTCATGAAAGATATACTTCATAGCTTCTTCAACAAGAATAACGTTTTTTTGTTAATGGAAATTGTAACATATCTTGACAGATACAATATATAAGATGTGCGTTTCTCTCCCCCCCCCTTAATTGTTAATTTTGCTGTGCTGAATACAGCCGATATGGCAGGTGATAATCAGAGTGGATGCTATTTTATACAACGTAACCAAAAATATTTTAATGCTATAAAAGCAATAGATAAATAAAAGGAATTATGTTTAATTTTGCTTCCCCGTGGCCGCCGTTTTTGTTGTTGCTGCGGCTGCGGGTTTGTTTAACAGAAGAAACCAGGAGCTCCAATACGCCCCTTCTCTGCCCTTGGCCGCTTCAGAATTCCGAGTGAGCAGGGCCCGGTTGAACACACAGAGGCTCAAGTTCACCGAGTTTTGTGCAGTTTGTAAGCCCTTCCACTCTCCCCAGAATTCCAAAGATACCAAGGCGTGGGAGTGGAGCTGCTAGAACGAACTGAGGCCCCTCGTTCGCCCCTCAGACCCCTCTACTCTGCCGTGCACTCTTCTCTCCCTTCCTATGAAACTCAGTGCCGGTGGCCGAGGAGCTGCCGAATCCCCTACGCACCCCCCTGCGCAGAGAATAAACACAGTTGACACCACTGTTATAATCTTTATTTAAAACAGTTTCCAAGGTTACAAATTGCAGTGCCTCGTATGCAACAGGTTCATCCGAAGCGGTGTCATTACAGATTAACTGTAATGTGTAGGATTAAAATAAAAACATAAGGGATTAGGTAAAATGGGTGATGCTTGAGAAATAACCGAGCGCATCTCTACTGAGAGTCCGCAGAGAGCGCCTGCGAAGACGCTGGGCATCGGGATGCCGCAGCGCACCAAGCTGGACCCTCGTTCCCCGCGAGCCGTCAGGAGCCTTGGTTTTGGTAGGGTCATCGCGGCTAGAGGCTGAGGGGTGAAGCTTCTGGAGCTCTAGGGAGGAGACGCTGGACTCACAAGGATGGGAAAAGCCAAGGGCCAGGGACTATCCAAGTGGACATCGCGGGCAGGCCTGTAGTCCGGCTGGGGGCGAGAGGGAGCGCGGCGGCGCCAGGGACACGGCTCCATTGCCTGCGTCCTGCAAGAGGTGAAGGGGACAGCAGACCCACAGAAGGTCACTGGGTTTGTACGTATGACTGACATTCAAGGCCCAAGCCTGATGGGGTCCTATATGGAGTCCTCTGTTAGTCCCCGCCGTTGTCCCCACTCCTTGGCCATCCAAAGTCCGGATCCACCACTCAAGTCACATACACCCCTCAGAGCCCAGATCTTGGGCCTTCACAGTCCGCTGAGGCCCTGAACCGTTCCCGGCCACCTCCCCTTCCCTATGTCCCTCGTGCCCTCTGGCTTCAGGAAGACCCCGGAGCCCTCCTGTCCCCTCTGCTTCCTGTGGGACCAGAACTCGGGGCGAGGCGGGGGCTAGACTGTGGCCTGAGCCACGCCCGGAGCGGCTGACGCAGCCTCGAGGGCTATTTGTGCATCGGGGTGGAGGGCTCCGGGCTGGAAAAACAAACAGGGCCAGGGCTCAGCGACTTGGAGGCTGGCTGGGGGCTGGAAGGAAGTATGCAGTGTGGCCAGAGAGGGAAACAAAGCCAGATCCCCAGTCCTGTCACCCCGCAGTGACCCCAGACCCGCCCCGCTGAGTCGTGGGGCTCCTGGGCCTTTACTCTGACCCGGTCGCGCAGCTCGGCCAGCCCACGCCAGGTGCTCCTAGGGCTCCGGGCCACCGCTGTCGCCGCTGCTGCTCCATCGTCTCCTCTCCCCGCATCCATGGAGACCCAGCGGGCAGCCGGCCCGAAGGCACGATGGCCAGAGCAGCAGTCAGCGAAGCCGCACCCCTCCGCGAACACCAACCGACCAAGGCTGAGGGAAACGGTGTAGATACCCTCCATCAGAGAACCTGGAGACTCTGGGGTTCACTAATAGCCACAGCAGTGCAGAGCAGCCAGGGAAGAGGCGCGTGGAAGAAAGTGGCGAGCAACTTCACTGAAGACTCCTGCTTGCAAGAGAAGGGCCCTGGCTAAGGCGGTAGCGGGAAGGGGCTGTTGCAAACAGCTGTTCCTCATACATATTTCATTACACAATCAGATAATGCGTCCCACTACCTTCTCAATTATTCACAGATAAACATTTTCAAGACGTTTTGACATCTGTCTTGGTGCCTGCTATTAATTTAGTAATCACTGTAGTTAAAAATGTATGGGATTTTTTTTCTGTCGGAGTACCTCCTCTCTGAGCGCGAGCCCAGTGTTGGGCTGCGGCAGAGAGCCTGAGCCCTCTGGGAGTGAAGACACTTGGGAGGTGAGACGACATCTCTAGAGCATTGACACTGTTATGGAAAGGATTAAAGGGGTATCTGGTTATTTTAATTTATTGTTGAAGATAATGACTGTCAAATCACACACGTGCACACGCACCCAACGGGTAATATCCTATGCCAACTCTAGAGCCACAAGGATGTTTAGCCCTTAGACCTGGGTAACAGAAATGGTTTGTTTCATCTAGGAAGCAAGAGTTTGTTGAGAACGTGTGGGCAAGCCAATAGGAACCCATACATGCAAATACATACATGCTTTGACACACACAAAAGAATTTATCACTATACAACAAAACCTAACAGTTGTGGGTGCTACCCAGAGTTCACAAACCTCCAAAGTTTTGCCCCTAGTTCTGTGTCCTCTGCAGAAGTGACAAAGGTGAGAAAGAAAAATAAATTATGTCCTGTGAAGTATGCGGAGCCTTCCGGGTTAGGAGCCTTCCGGGTTAGGAGAAAACAGCTGATTCTTTGCTTAAGAGGTGAATGTTACAACTCTTCCAGCTCAACCCACATAAACAATTCTTAGAGTTTGGAGACCACTGTAAGACTGGAAAGTCAGAGCAAACATTTGTTGTGAGAAAGGCTCTAAGCTACCCAAAGAGGCAGAGAATGTTCGAAGGCAATCAGTTCATTTCTTTGTGTTCTGAATCTTAGCTAGAAGGAAGGAAAGTTCCACTTTAGATCTGAGGGAGATGCCTCCTTATTCAATTTTCTCTTTTGGTCACAGGCTCTTCCAGAGAAGCACCAGCAGGCGATTCAAATGTGGGTGTGAGAGAAGAACAACCTGGAGAAAATAGCTTTGGAGGCAACTGCTCTGTCGAGGAAGATTAAGATTACATGGACTCTAGGGTGGTTTTCACAGTTTATTTGTCAAAACGCAAACAGGAACAAATTCACTAAAATGGCCAGGCACTAAGTGTGTCTTGGAAAAGTGAAAGATCTGACTCCTCATGAAAGCGAAGACAATCTTCCCTCGCCATGCCCCTCTGTCTCTTCAGTGGACAGGGATTGGGGGTCATTTCTTCTTTAGAACAGGAGCTCCCCTCTGCTCCTTGGAGAGTGGTTTTTTGGGCTTGTTGACCCAGAAGCTAGCAACCCCTCCCACTCCCTTCCTCCCTCTTTTCCTCCCTCTTCTTTGCAGTCCTTTTAAAGAAATGGTCCAAGACTTCACTCCTCCTACTTTCAAGAGAACAAGTTGGAAAATGCTAGGTGGGGAAGGGCACCATTGCTCAGAACAGTCCCTGCCTCTTCTACAGGGAACTGGGGCGATATTGTCCAGGACTCAACTGGTGAAGGAGGCCACAGAGAAAACAAGTTAGCACACTTACTTAAGTCTAGCACCCCCCCAACCACTGTGGGAAACCCTGTTGTTAGACTCATAGTCAGGCCAGGCCCTCAATCTCTGCCTGAAATAGAGGAACAGTGGTTGAAGACTTCTCGATATTCCACAAAACAAAATTAGTTTTAAAAAATCATTTAGCTTGCTCTATAGCACATTCCTGGCAGATTTATTTGATATGCTTGGGGTTGGGGAGTGCTACAGTTCTCTTCAGATCCCAGAAGAGAGAAGCAGAGCAGAGGAGATCCACCAGGGTTTCTCCACTTCTGGGAGCATCTTTCCATCTGAATGTTCCTATTAGAAACTGAGACTCTCTTGTCATCTGGAGGAGGCTGCCTGTGCTGTCTACCCAAGCCCTACTCCAGAGCACACTCTCCCAGGCAGAGGGTGAAACAGACAACACCCTATAGAAATAACTGAGCCAAAGGTGATCTTTCCTGCATTGCCCTTATCTGGGTGTCTCCAAAAGAGCAGGAGAGCCCAAAGGCAGCTTCTGCCTGTGGTACATGACTCCTTGGCACTTTCTTCAGAATGTGGCCTGAAACTTTACTTCCAGAAGATTCAACAGAGTTTCTTCCTCCAGGGCCAATGCACATCTTGCAGGAAGTACTGCATTCTAGCTGAATCTACTCTCCATGGCTTCCTGTATGCATGTGCCTATCTGGGGTCACTCCATGTGGGCACTGTAGCTTTTGTCTACATCTGGACAATTGGCTGTGTACCCATGCATTCAACCCATGCATGTGGACACTTCTTTATTCCTCCAGCTCTCTTGTTAGGGTTCCTTTAATCCCCCTTAAGTGCGAATACCTTCTGTGGCTACCAGATGAGGGTGTGACCCCAGAGATCTGTGTTGGGTAGAGGAGGTGTAGGAGGATAGGTTCCTGACTTTGGGTGGGCGGTGAGTTTGGTAAGTTTTCCCAGTCACAGGCACCTGCATCTACCCTAATAAGTAGTAACCCTTTTCAAGAAGGAGCAACCCTCTGCCATCCCACGGCATGGGTGCAGGAAGGGGTGCGGCCAGCCTGCTAGACAATAGCTCCAAACAGCCAAAAAACAAGAGGCAGAGTAAAGTCTTCTGGCCCTACACGTTAGCCGCAAGGCATTCTAGCCACTTGTGTCGACCTGGGGCTCTGGAGAAAGCAGAGGCTCAGTAGTCAGGGAGCTTCCAAGCAAGCCCTCTAAGAGTTAAGGGACAAAAACTCTCCTTCCTGGCACCCCTGGAGCTGCAGCACTTAGAACTGCAAACTATGAGGACCCGCCCCCTAGGCTCCTCCTCTAGCCTTCACCCAAACTCTAAGCGCCCAGCAGGAGGGCCAGAGCTTGAGTCACTTTCTCCCCTGGGCACTTTTTAGGGACCTAAGGGCCTGGATAGCAGAGGCCAGGGTATTGAAAGCAGTGATCACGGGTTTCTAAACAACCCCAAGCGGTGTATTCCTCTGCCCCGACTTCTCTTCTAGGGCCTGGGCAGTTGGTGTTCTCACCCGCCTCCTGCGAGAGAGCAGGCAAGGGGAGTGCACCGTGAAGGGCGTTGTGCACGTGCGGTTGGAAGCGACTTCACGGAATCTTCTAGACGTGATTTTTCCGTGATTGAAGCTGACTTGAGACTAACTTTAGGCTATGTATTTCTAAAGGACGAGTATCAGTCCGCCTGTCCGCCTGTGAGTTTTTCCTACACGTTCGCACTGAGTGAAGTCACTTATCTTCACCCTACCCCACCCCCCAAGCAGCTTTTCTGGCTGAGTGAAAGGACCAGGTCCTGAGATCTGTAAGGCTGAAGTTCTTAATGCACACTCCAGAGGTCCAAGCTGTTTCAAGCCCTTGCAGGGTCAGGAGGGAAACCCTACGTGGGAAAAGGAGATTCGGATAACCACCCCATACCCACGGCAGGGAGGAGTTCTAACCTCGACACACAGGACCTTCGGACCTACAGCCTGGCCACCTCACTCCCGACCCAATCTGTGATCTGGATTGGCGGCGGAGGGGGGGGGGAGAACTGCTGAGGGAGTTGGGTTGACACAGGATGGAGGTGGAGATGGAAAAGAAGGAAGAAAAGAAGCTAGACTGGGTGGAGATGTGCAGATGGGTGACGATGAGGTGGAGACGGAGTTGGGGTTGCATCGCAGGGCACCAGCTATTCACCCTTCTATGGAGAGGTGCGTCTGGCTGCTCCGTTACCCCCCCCAAATAAAGCTAATGATGTAGTAATTTAGGAGGGGTGAGGGGCTGGGCGAAAGGAGGGAGGGGAGAGCATGGGGGAATGCGCGCCCCAAGAGCAAACAGCTAGCTGTAGAGGCGCTGCGGCAGTTGAGGCTTCCTAACAGGTTAGCTAGCCTAGGATCCACCCGGTATTTCGCAGGAAGGGGGGGGGGGTTGAGACAGCTCCTGGAGGGAGAGCCTTGCTGGAGGACAGAGGGAGGGAGAGAAAGAGAGATAGGAGCGACAGCGCGCGCGCAGAGCCCTTTGAAAGGACTTACACTTCCTAATGAATATTTATCCGCCGCTGCTACACGCTCCCGGCTTCTCTTACCTTTCCGCAGGTAAGATCCTCCCTGCTCCCCTACCCTGGGAGGGGAGTCATCCCGGTTCCCCCGGGCACGGGTAGTCAATCTTTGGGCTGCCGGGGTGAGGTGTGGGGTGTGGGGTAAGGTGGCTTCGCGGTGTGCGATGGGACCCGCACGACCAACAGAGTGTGGGGGCTGCCTGTGTGCAATGGGGGGGGGGGAGAGAGAGACAGAGAGAGAGAGAGAGAGACAGAGAGAGACAGAGAGAGAGAGAGAGAGAGAGAGAGAGAGAGAGAGAGAGAGAGAGAGAGAGAGAGAGAGAGAGAGAGAGAGAGAGAGAGATTGTGCGCCCCCGAGCGCGCGTCTGCTCGAGGTACTCCCTAAGGATTTTCGGACTTTTCTCGCGGACGCCCTGGATCTCTTGCCTTTGCCTTTCTTCGGTTCTCTTCCCCCCTCTTTTGGGCTCTTCAACCTCATCCCCCACCCCACCGCTACCCTTGGTTGCAGAACCGCTCATCTGCCCGGCTTTGTGCCGCTGGCTCGCGTCCCTCCGGGCAAGCTCTCGCACCTCTCACAAAGAGGACGCGGAGCTCTTTTTCCACTGTAACCCCTACACCGAGCCCTCTGGTCAAGGAATCCCTCGACCCCCTTCCCGCAGGTTCTCTTTAGCTTCTGCCGCGCGCTCTGCCTCTTTCCCCCTCTTGGGGCGCAGGGGCTCAGTGCAAGGAGATGCGAGTGATGTCGATGACTGAGACTCCGGGTACCGGGGTGAACTTCGCAAGGGGCCTACTAACCAGGGACTGCGAGCCAGAAACCCCTCCTATGGTAGGGGGCTAGTAACCCCCCACCCCCGCCACCGCTGGCGGGAGGAGCCCAGCGAACCCGGATCCGCCTAGGGGGAAAGAGGGAGGGGAAAGGGTCGGGGAGGAGCTGATGCTTTTACACAGAAATCTTTAAGCAGACTTACCCAGCCACCTGTTGAGAATCGGTCTGGGGTCGGTCAGCTCCGGATCTGCCTGAGGTGGACACAGAAAAACAAAAGCCAAGTTGGGAAAATTAGTTTCTTTGGCTACGCTAGGCGAGGCAGGTTAGGCTCACAGCCCTGCACTGGGGTCTCAAGGCTGTGAGATCCTAGAGGGGACTTTGCTAGAAGACCCAGGACTCAGCGTCCGTCCCCATCCCAGGCCTCCTCAGCTCAGAGCCCAGGGACTCTGAGTCCGTGAACTCAGGGCTCAGCACCCTCAGTTCAGTTTAAGCCGGGGCAGGCCTTCTAAGCCCTGCTCAGAAGTCAAGAGCAGCAGCGCCGCCGCTCCTTGCAGCCTTTCATGCCGCAGGCGCTTCTTATTCTTGTGTCTCGGCCTCTCTGGGCGCCCCGGGACAAAGCCCCCAGAACTCGGTCGCTCCCTTCCCGCTAAATCCCCTTCGGGGTCAGTGCGCTACCAGCACAGGGCCGCACGCCTCTCCTGCTAGCCGTGTGGCTCTTAAAGAGCCCCACACCCCTCCGCCCCTCGTGCTCCTTCGACCCCCGCCACCCCTCCCCTCTCCTCCGGATCTAGCCCCCCACGCCGACGCCTGAGGTCCTTGCTGCCCCGACCCAATGCCCGCAGACTCCCAACCCCCTCCTTTCGCCTCCTCCCCTGAGCAGCCGGCGGGGCTGAGAACTGAATTCTACCCTCCGTTTTAGGTCTCCCTTCACTCCAAGAGCAACCACCCCTGCTTTCGCCCTTTGAATGGATCATGACATGGCCACTATCTTTGCCCAGCTCAGAGATGATCCTAGAATGTCTACCCGGGCTTGGTTTAGGGGGTCGTGGAATGGAAAAGGGGTTGGGCCCGGGAGTGGAGCTGAATGGAAGGAGGGAAGGGAGGAGGGGCCGGTCAGATAGACTTAGACTCTGAGGCTCCGCTACCCCAGAACCCACATTGGCCTTCCTCGGTCGGCGAAAGCTGACCTTGAATGGGGTCCGGAGGTTAGCAATCTCACCCTGCCCGGTGGAGGCGGAGGGGGCTGTAAGCATGTGGAGACTAGCGTGTCCAGAATGTCCAGAAGAGTGGAGAGCTGAGAGCTCCCTGCTTAAGACCCTGTCTAAAGATCTACGAGCTAGGTGACAAGAAAGGGGTGAGGGAGGACCTTGAGTTCCAAATGTCCAGGGGGGACGATGGAGGAGTGGGAGCAGGGGGGAAAGCCAATTCTTCCTGAGGAGCGAAGTACAGTTTCGAAGGATTAAAAAAAATATATATTAACTAGTCAACCATGTCCCTTGGCCCAAAAGGAGAGGAAATAGATGCTTGTCGTCTGTAGTGGATGGCTGTCGATTCTCTTCCCTTTCGTCCAGAAATTTCCCTCTTTTATCCTCCAGGTTTGTATTGGGCCCCATCTTGCCCAAGGAGAGTTGCCTTGCCTAGGGTACCTTCTTCCGGCCTCTCTAGGGCTAGAAACACGGCTGAAGAGAGATCAGAGTAGGGGTAGCGGTGAAGGCAAGTGTGAACCTTCAAGTCAGGCTGTGGTGGCAAGTTTCATCAGCACTGACAGGTTCTATCTTTTCACTGTATGGGCTCTGTGGAGGTGCCGGCAGGGCGGTGTCGGTTTAGGGAGTTGAACCTGCGTACCCTTTCTCGGGTACAGGCCTGGGGTTCTACTTGTCGGAAGGAAGATTGGTGGAAAGAAGTATGAGGTCTCCTGGGGAGATGAGACCAAATGAATTTGAAAAAGGGAGGTGGAAAGCTGACCAGGACTCCCCCGTGTGCCTGTCCTTCTGCCATTCCAAGTCTAGCCCAGATGAACCTTTAAGGAACTGGGGTGTCTAATTGATTTACAGCTGGCCCTGTGGGGGAAAAGTTCGTGGTACACACGGATGATGAGCTAGATCCAAAAGCTGTATAATCCATCTCCCTCCTTCTCGGAACACATAACCGTTGGAACTCTCACTCCCCGAGTGTCTAGCTCCTTTCTCCTGGGGCTAGATCACTGTGCAGTCAGCAAGACTGGGTTTGTGCCCACCCTCCTGGGCCTGGCTGTGGGAGGTGTTCAGGTCCTAGACAGAGCCAAACCGCTCTTGTTTGAGGATGTGGGGGGTGGAAGAGCCTTTAGCGGGCGGTGGGGCTCATTAGGCGGAGCGGGGTGCGGAGGGGTGCGCGCTGCCGGCCCCAGAGGCCGCCTTTGAGCCGTCGGGGCGGCTTCATTAAGCAGCGTTAACAAGGCGTACAAATGCCGGGCCCAGCAGCTTTCTTGCAATGCTCGGGCCTTAGCAGGGCGCCAGGCTAATGAGGGTCACTCAAAGGGGCTGATCAAATATTCAAATTTCCCCTCACGCCGGGAACTTTTATGCACCGGGAAAGTTGAGGCAACTGAGCTGTGTTTACTGTCCTGAGCGACAATTGCTTGAAGCCAGGGTCCCCGGAGGCTAAGGAAGGGAGGGGAGCTAAGGGGAGGGAGCAGTTGTTGTTGTTGTTGTTGTTGTTCAAAGGAAAGTAATCGGGGGTCCTTGAAGGGCTTCGAGGCCTCCCCGCCCGAGCACTGAGCTCCCCGGCGCCCTCCCTGGCGGCCTGCGCCAAGCTCCTTCGTTTGCAGCTTGCGGGGAGGCCCAGACCACCCGCTACCCAGCAATCTCCATCTTCCAACGTCCTACAACCCGGAAGAGGCGTTGCCCCCCAGGACCAACCTTCCTGACCATTTGGGTTGGTAGTTCCGGGTTGAGCAAGGATAACCTGGTGTAGCTGTTCCAGGCCCTCTGGAGCACGCTCTCCCGCAGACCTGCGGAACCCTTGGTGTACCAAATAAGAAGGGAGTGGGGTTCCTGCAAAGTCCCCTGATTAGACCCCAGACTTTCCTAGCGCTGTGGCTGAAGCTGACGTCTGTAAATAAGTGCCTGGCACAGTACGATGGTACATTCCCCGGTTCAGGTGCTCCCCTTTCTCCCCGCACCGACTGAACTCTGACCCAAAGATTTGGTAGGCCGGGGTTGATAGTGTCGGCAATTTTGACTGTGCAGGTGCCCTCTGTGGGTGCTAGACCGACAGATCCGCCAAGTCCCAGATCCTTGAGTCTCAGAGGCCAGAAAGAAAGAGATCTAGAGTCCCTAAGAGGTTAATTCACCCCGGTCTTGCGGCTCTGAGAGTATTAGGTGCAGACGATCCTCAGCATCCCAACTCCTCTGGAAGTGCCCTAGGCTCTTCCTAGCTCTCCCATTCATTACCCACCCCAGACTAGCGAAGAAGGCAACCTGGGTCATCGGCACCGGCCCCCTTTCCTCAGTGCTCAGTGCGTGGGAATTTGGAAAAACTCCAGAGGTCCACTGCCCACCCTCTCCCCAAATGCACACACCTAAATCTTTCAGATCAAAACTCTACCGATCCCCAGGGAGATCCAGTCGTGCAATAAGCATCGGGAACCATCCGCCCCGCCTCCCTGCCCAGCTCTCAGGACTCTCAACTTACCGGCTTTGGAAGCCGCGTAGTGCTTCCGGCCTGAGCCAGAGAAGCTCTGCTGGCGGTGTGACCGGAGGTGGGCTCAGAGGGCGGCGCAGAACTCTTGTTCTGCTGAGAGGCTCTCCCAACAGTTCCTGGCTGCTGTAGGCCCGGCCGGGGTAGAGGCGCACTCGGAGCCGTGTGCCTTGCCTGCTGCCCTGCTCCCGGCTTAGCGATCGAAAGGCGCGGCCGCCACCGAACTGGAGTGCAGGGTTGCTCCGGAGCAGGGTCTGCAATCCTTTTGCCTCAATTCTTCCTGAGTGGCGAGGGTTTTCGATTTCAGTGCTTTCGGCACAGCCCGCGGCACCTGCCCAGCCTCCCTCCAGGCCTGGGTCCCCCCACTCGGAGGCGGGGGGGTTGCAGGGATTGGGAGGGACTGGCCGGGTTCACCCGCCCGCCTGGCGCCTGGGTCCCCGGCTCCGGGGGATGCAGTTTCGGGGTCACGAGCTGCTTTCAAAAAGTTGAACACAATATTCGGAAACCCACCCGTAGGAATTCT
Source organism: Mesocricetus auratus (assembly GCF_017639785.1). Lineage (NCBI taxonomy): Eukaryota > Metazoa > Chordata > Mammalia > Rodentia > Cricetidae > Mesocricetus > Mesocricetus auratus. The sequence continues at coordinate 88,052,479 of NW_024429266.1, forward strand.
CCCCCCCCACGCGGCACAATACCCACTCCCCTCCCCTTTTTCATTCCTTCCTCCCCCGCTTCCTCCTCCTGCCCCTTCTCCCTCCCACCTTTCAGCCTATAATCCTTCCCCTACAAGAGAAAGGGGTCGGGAAGAAAAGACGAAGTGTCTGTTTTTGTGTCCCAACCTTTGGGCTCTTTCTGGGCCCGCAATGAGCGACCGCCCAGAGCTTCGCGGAAAAGCACTCTCTACAGAAAGATGAGAGGGAGAGAGGGAGAGAGGGAGAGAGAGAGAGAGAGAGAGAGAGAGAGAGAGAGAGAGAGAGAGAGAGAGAGAGAGAGAGAGAGAGAGAGAGAGAGAGAGAGAGAGAGAGAGAGAGTGCGCCAAAGTGGGGCTCGACGGATCCACCTTTTGGGGAACATTCTTCCACCGTAGTCAGTGAGTTTGGACTCCCCCACCTGCCTCCTGCTAGAGAGCCAGTGAAGCCCCAGTCGAACCCAAACACACCTGTCACCCTCAAAGCGGGTTTGCACTCCTAGGCCCTTTAAAACCTGGCACTGCTGGATTAAGGCCTAAAAAAGACCCGAGCTTGAGATTTGGGGCCTGCGACCATTTTAGCTCCAGGCTCCAGTTAGATTCGTATTTAAATTCTCCCACAATGTCTTTTTCACTCCTCCCTCATTGAGATCTCCCGAGTGGTGTGTACCCGGCGCCGCGCCCCCAGATCTGCATCGGAATGTAGAAAGGATCTTTTTTTTCTCAAAAAAAAGTTTTGAATTCCTCAATGATTTTTCTTCTGGAAAGGCAGCTTAGGATAATTATTTCAGCTTTATTGAGAGCAGATTAGTTGAAGTCTGGGCGCTGCGTTTCAATACGCGTTGTACATGGGCCGACAATGTGGGTATTGTTGGCTACTGTGTGTGAATCCATTCAACATATACACTTTTTAACACCCAAACCGAATCCTGTCTAAATATACACAGTGCGTAGGGAAAGATGTCTCTGACCCGGACAAATCTGCGTAAATCACACTTCCATAGTTACAGAAGCCTTACAAAGGGAGATTACAAGATGCAGATTACAACTTCTCACAAGCAACATACCTAAGAATAAATGCCCATGGCTGACTTGGGGGCTGTGGTGCCCAGCAGGCAGGGAAGGTCTTCTTTCTTAGAACCAGGGGGAGTCTGTTTCAGGCTTGTGATGTTTCCATATGAAGAAATTAGATTTTTACTATTTGTCATTATAGTTATTTACATTATGAGCAAACAAGGAACTTTCAGGCCTTGGGTGTTTACTCGTGGTGCCCCCTACAGTTTCAGCATCTGAGGACGCTGGGCAGGTCCAGTGGTTGTGCCCATGGTTGTAAGAAAAGTGGGCATCCTCCAGACTCCCCAAGGTCTAGAGGGTCCCTAGGTTTCTGTGTTGCTACTCTACAACTGTGTGGGCAGCTGAGGGTGGAGAGACAAAGGGTGGGCTTGCTTTTGAAATGGAGAAAGTGTAGTGCTGTTTCCAGTATTTTAAGATACTCGGCGATGGGTCATACGGTGGGTGATGGATGCTCCTTGTCTGGGAGCAGGGTAAAGAACTGTGCCTTCAGCAAGGAAGGAGATGCGGTAAATGTAGTTCAGTGACCCTGGCCAGGAAAGCCCTCACAGGTCCTGGGTTCAACCTCCTGGGTACCACATATTGTCTCCCAGATCTAAGCTCACCCAGAGGCTTACTAGGCGGAGTGTGCAATAGGCCTCATGCTCTCTCTTCTTTTTCCCTGACCACTATTAGCGCACACATAGACAGAAAGATAGACACCATGGCAAACCTTGCCGGGCCACCTGGTCCTCAGCCTCTACACAGACAAGCCGCTTGGTGCTCCTGAGGCTGGGAGATCCTTCCCTTCCCCGAAACACTCCTAGTAACTAATTGGTTGTCTCATTCAACTACTCTATGTCTATTCCTTTTCGAATTTGTAGATCGACTTCCTTGAGTAAGGAAAGAGAGAGAGAGAGAGAGAGAGAGAGAGAGAGAGAGAGAGAGAGAGAGAGAGAGAGAGAGAAGATATTAAGAGTTGCAAAGATTTTTTTTTTAATTCTGTTTCGCCTTCTTCTCCCTCCTCCTCCCCACCCCCCCTCCGGCTAAGTGGTAAAACCGTCCTTACGTTCTCGGTATTGATTGGCAGGGCTGACAGTGATTGGCAGTGGTTGCCGTGGCAACGCCACAACGACACGCCGCAGACCAATAGAAAAGCGAAACAAAATGTTTCAATGCTGCACTCACTGTGGATTTAGGGGAGATATTATGAGGCTGTTGTCATTAGGGCGATTGCTGTGGAATCGCTGAATCTTGACTCGCCGGTGGTTGGCTCTCGCTCTCCTCTCGCTCTCCTGTCTCTCCCTCTCCCTCTCCCTCTCCCTGCCTCGGGTTCTCTCTCTGCGCGCGCGCACCGGGCCGCTCTCCTTCCTCCCTCTCTATGTGGCTGCGCGGGTGTGTGTGTATGTGGATGTGTGTGGGGTGTGGGTGTCCCTTACGTCCTTCCTCCTCCCCCTCCTTCTCCTTCTGCTCCCCCCTCCTTCCCACCTCCTCCTCCCCCCTCTCCTCTCCCTCCTCCTGGTCCTCATCGCCCCTCTCCTCCTCTTCCTCCCCTCTCTCTTCCTCTCCCTGAATTTTCTCCTCTCCTCTCAGGTCAGTCCATGGTATTCCGCTCCCCCCTAGACCTCTATTCCTCCCACTTCTTGTTGCCAAACTTCGCCGATTCTCACCACTGCTCCCTACTTCTGGCGAGTAGCGGCGGCGGGAGCGGTGCGGGCGGCGGCGGCGGCGGCGCGGGAGGAGGCGGCGGCGGCGGGAACCGTGCGGGAGGCGGCGGTGCTGGCGGAGCAGGCGGCGGCGGCGGCGGCGGCTCCAGGGCCCCCCCGGAAGAGTTGTCCATGTTCCAGCTGCCCACCCTCAACTTCTCGCCGGAGCAGGTGGCCAGCGTCTGCGAGACGCTGGAGGAGACGGGCGACATCGAGCGGCTGGGCCGCTTCCTCTGGTCGCTGCCCGTGGCCCCCGGGGCGTGCGAGGCCATCAACAAACACGAGTCGATCCTGCGCGCGCGCGCCGTCGTTGCCTTCCACACCGGCAACTTCCGTGACCTGTACCACATCCTGGAGAACCACAAGTTCACCAAGGAGTCTCACGGCAAGCTGCAGGCCATGTGGCTCGAGGCGCACTACCAGGAGGCCGAGAAGCTGCGCGGCCGTCCGCTCGGCCCGGTGGACAAGTACCGCGTGCGCAAGAAGTTCCCGCTGCCGCGGACCATCTGGGATGGCGAGCAGAAGACTCATTGCTTCAAGGAGCGGACTCGGAGTCTGCTGCGGGAGTGGTACCTGCAGGATCCCTACCCCAACCCCAGCAAGAAACGTGAACTGGCGCAGGCCACCGGCCTCACTCCCACACAAGTAGGCAACTGGTTTAAGAACCGGCGACAGCGCGACCGCGCCGCGGCGGCCAAAAACAGGTCAGTGGCAGGGACCGCGGCCGGCCGGGCTACAGCATCCGGGGTTGGGGAAGGGGAGAAGTGTTGAAATGCAGGTGATCCAGTCATGGTAGGGGCAGCTGACCCAGAGCTGGAGAAGCCAGGACACTCCGGGTAGTTGGAGAAAGTTTTAGGTTGCCCTGGAACAGGGGACGACAGACTGCGTGTTTATAGACTGCTTTGCCCAAGAGGGGCTTTTTATCAGGGCCAGAACTTATGTCTCTAGTGTCCTCAACCCATGGAGCCCATCTTGGGAAGCTGTAGTCCCCTGGTGGGTTTCCTCAGCCCTAGGCCCAGCTATAAGACTGGAAAGAAAGGAAAACTCTATTTGCTGTCTGATTATATCTATGCATCGCAAAAGAGGGGCGGCGGGGCGGGGGGAGCCTTACAGAAGTTCAGAAGCGGCAAAGAGCGGGGAGATGAACCTGGGTTCCTGCCACAAAGGGAAGAAAGCCCGTGGCCACTATCCAGGGAGCTTCATTCCGGGACCCTGGACAGGAGAAGCAGGCTGGGGTGAAGAGGCCTAGTGTGTTTTACTCTATGTGTTCGCACAAGTGTGTCCACTCCCGGTGTTCCTCAAGCATTAAGTCCCCCGATGTCCTCAGTTAAGGCGCACCCATCGGTTTGGTGCACTCGCTCAGTTGGAAAGCAAACACCCAGCAGGTGCAGCTCTGTAGCCCGGAAGTTGGTTACAAAGTCACAAAGTTGTTTTGGTTCTTGTCGGATCCTTAAAGCTGGGTTAGGAGAAATACAAGAAAAACAGGAGAGGGGATAGAGAAAATGAGTCCAAATGGAAGAGAAAAAGAAGTGTGTGTGTGTGTGTGTGTGTGTGTGTCTGTGTGTGTGTGTGTGTGTGTGTATGTGGGGGGGGTGAGCCAAAGCTCTGACACAGAGTCTTGCTCCGCTTGAAAGGCACTAGGCCTTGGCACACTGCAAGGATCAGGAACCGCAGCTGCTGACAGCTGCTGGTGGCTGGAGGCTTAGAGTGACTAAGTACCTGGACTGTGTGTGGGTTTAGGCGGTCCAAGCCTGAGGCCACTTGCCTCTCATCTCTGCCCGTGGAGGCCACTTTTCGCCAGATGGGGGGAGCATCCAGGACCAGGGAAAGGCTTTCTTATGGGGAGACACGAGGTTCAGGCAACTGCTTTCTTGCCCGGGAAAGAGACAGTCTGTCCTTCCCTCCTGCCTTCTCTTTCTCCCCTCTTCTTGCTTCTTTCACTTCTCCCCATCTTTTAGCTCCCCCCCTTCCCTATTTTCTCTTCCCCGGATCCAGCGCTTTCCGCACAGGGACTCAGAAAGTAAAACGGTGTAAAACGGTGGGTACTCTTAGGAGAACACCCCTCTCCCCCGCAGCTCTGGATGTATGTTTGGGGAAGCCGTGGCAGGAGGATCTGTGAAATTTCTGGGTCTCCAGGCAGCGAGCCCAGTTTCAAGAGCCTCCGAGGTTGCGGAAGAAGAGCGAAGCTCTTCCCTGCTGTCTGCTGATCCAGGGTTCAACATCCCTTGCCGCCTGCTCAACTCTCCACAGGCGGCTGGCTTGGGATTCAAGCCCTTCTCTAAGGCCTTCCCTATCTGGAACGCTTCCCTATGCCAAGGAGCAGGGACATGGGTTAGGAAAAGCTCTCCGGTACTCCGGGCACAAGCAGCTGGGTGCCTGGAAGAACACAAAGCGCTGTTGGGGGCTTTGGCTAGGGCTCCAGGAGGCCGCAGAGGGAAGGGAGTGCGGGCCCAGGGGGGCCAAGCTCCCCGCGGTGCGAGCCAGGGGAGCAGAGTGGTGGGCCTTTGAGTCAGGGCGAGCACGGCTCTCTCTTTCCCGCAGGCTCCAGCATCAGGCCATCGGACCCAGCGGCATGCGCTCGCTGGCCGAGCCCGGCTGCCCCACGCACGGCTCGGCAGAGTCGCCATCCACGGCGGCCAGCCCCACCACCAGCGTGTCCAGCCTGACGGAGCGCGCGGACACCGGCACTTCCATCCTCTCGGTAACCTCCAGCGACTCGGAATGTGATGTATGATAGCCAAGGCCGCCCTCCTCCTCCTTCCCCTCCTCCCTCTCCACCTTCCCCTCCTCCTCTTATCCCTGCTACCCTTCTGCTTCATCCCTAGAACAAACCGAAGTCAGGACACACACACACACACACACACACACACACACACACACACACACACACTCCATATACACTCCCACCCCAGCCAAAATATATATATATATATAAAAGCAAGAAAAATAAATTAACCTCAAACCATCAGCAACCCCCCACCACCTACCACCACAGCCACCCCAAAGGACCGCGACGCCAACAGACAGTCACAAACGCCGACGTTGCGGGCAGAAAACATAAAAGAGGTGACAATTGTATACTTTCCAGGACAAGCACGGTTTCTCCTTTTGGTTCCCACGGACCCGGCACCCCACCTGCATGACGATTTATTTGTATCTGGGAAAATATTCTCTCTAGTTTAAAATGATTTAAGGAGTCGACCATACAAAAACCGCCGTGACGACAAGACGACTAAAGCAGACAAAAAGAAAAGAAAAAAACCACCACCAACAACTGACATCTCCGTTCTGAATCTGGTTTTTAAAAAGAAAAGAAAAGAAAGAAAGAAAGAAAAAAAACTCCTCGAGAGAAATAGCAAATGTTTCTTCCTTCTGTTGCTCTCTTTTCTCCTTCAACTCTTTCTCTTTCTCTCTCTCTCTCTCTCTCTCTCTCTCTCTGTTTTTAAGTCCAAGTATTGGTCAAACACGATAGAACCTTTTGTTTTTTGTTCAGCAGACAATCATTTTCTTCGTAAGCACCTTTTCCTCTCCACTCTGTCACTGCCTGTGTGGGTACTGGTTATAAATGTGGAAAAAGAATAGTTATGACTGTAACAGATTTTTATTTTTATTTCAAAATTTTATATGAATTATGTATATCTTAATGATTGGTCATTTTCCCAGTTTGTAATATATGTGTAGAAATTGCTTGTATATGATACCTGCTTTTTTTCCCCCTCTCCTTCCTCTCTCCTCCCTCCTTCCCTGTTCACTCACCTCTTTCCTTTTGGGGGTTCCTCCTCCCACTTGGGGTTCCTGGCTTCGACTTGGTAGTCGAGGCTTGGCGAGGTGGCCAGGGTTAGGGCGAGAGAGGGACCCTCTCGCTAGGGAACGCGTGAGGCGGTAGTATTCTTATGCAAAAGCTATTCAAGTTTTGCCTAGCCGCTTCGATGGCCTCATTCACTCCCGTAGGGCGCTTTTACTGTTATCTTAACTGCGTGTTTATCTATATGTAAAAACTTTCTAAAGCAAATACAGTATTCTCCATTTTCTTATCACTCCCAGAGACTGGTGTTTGTGTCCGCCCAGGCCGACGGTTCCCGGGTGCAGCGGCCCAGCCTAGCACTTGCTCTCTGTAGCTCTGCAGCCGCCAGAGCGTGGGGGAAGGATGTCAAAGCTGGGTCTGAGATTTTTCTGGAAGTTGAGCGGAAATCTGGGAACACACACTTGCTTGGGAAGCGAGCCCAAGCAGCACCCCGAGAGAAAGGCCGAGAGGATCGGAGGGAAGGGGTTACAAACTAGTTTCTTCCCCGAAGCGCTTTGCCCTGGAATTACAGCGTCCTGTGGCCTTCGTGGGTCCTTGGGATGTTTTGTTAGCTTTCTGGTTATTGCTTTGCTCTTTTAAAAGGAGAAACACACAAAGTCCCCCAACCCAAGCATCCATCCTGAACAAAGCTTAAATTTTGTCTTCGTTGCCTTTTTTCCTTCCTCTCTTTTTTGGGGGAGGTGTAAAATAGTTAGCTGTGGCCCGGGTGGGAAAGATAGGGGGAGGGTAGAAGGAGGTAGCTTTCTGACTGCAGGGCCTAAAACCAGGGTGCTCCCCGCCCCCACCTTCACCAACACCCTTGTCTGACAGGGTCACTTGCCTTAAGAGTCTGGACCTATCTGAAATTTTTTTCCCCTTGTCTTTTGGGATCACCCGGAGTCCCTTCAGCTTCTAAGGAGTTTTGGTTGGGTTGCAAGTTAAATGAAAACCCGAACAAAACAACAACAACACCCTTACTAACCACGTTCCTCTGCTGGCCCCAAGCTTCCCTGCCTGGCTGTGGCTACACAGCTCCCAAGGATGGCTGGCTGGCAAGAAGCTGCGGTTCTGCGGCCCTGGGTCAGGGCGGCCTGCGCTCGAGGAGGGGCCAAAGAGGTAATTTCAGAAAACGTGCCTTCACTTGAAAGTTCAATTTCCAAGCTAGGAGGATTAGAGAGAAAAGAGCCTGGAATTTCGCGCCCGCTTCCAAACTAATTTTGACTTCCGATTTCCTTTTGTCTCTATTCCCCGAAGCACCACGGGGGTTTACGTGGGCCGGCTTGGCCAGAGGATCTGACTGGCCTGGAGGTGCCCTAGGTGCACAAGAGCGCATGCGCTTCCATGGGGCGGAGGGTTTCTTAGGTCGTCCCTTCTTAGAATCAGGGCGTCCAGCCCCCTCCCCAGCCAGCCTGGTACACGGTGTCAGAATCTGTAGAAGCAGTCCAGTGCAGACATATTTCTGACATCGCCAGGAGATTGGGAAGAGGCCATCTAAAACCCACTAGGCTTGAACCTTCTCACACACTTGACCGAGAACTTGGGCCTTTCAACCCAAAAGAAATAACTGCCTCGGTACAGACGATGTGGACGGACCCAGAGCGGCCAACGAGGCACAGCTCAGGGGTGAAAGGAGAGGACTATCGCTGCTCTAGAGTGACTTAAGGAGCAGATTAGACCTAGTGACACCAGGAGCAGGGGGCTTTTTGTGTGGGGACAAAGAGAAAAACTTGAGAGTTACCCTTCTTTCTGTCATCATGGCCAGAAGAAAAAAAGCAAGTCTGGGTCAACTCATTGCCTCTTCCTCCACTGAAGAAAACAGTTACTGGACTCCACCAGCAAGCAGCCTTCGCCTTGGCGGGCCTGTGCTCTGTGTCACCAGCCTGTGGCCCCTGCCAATCACTCCTATGTTTCTACATAGCTCTGCCACAAATACCAATGCTGTGTTCTTTGCACGTTCTGACTTTACCCACAGGTCCCCTGTGTGCTTGGTGTGAGTGGCATTATGTGTGTTGCCGTTCTGAAAGCTGGGTCCTCTCCATTTCATCAAGTTCTGCCTACAAAAGGATGTGTGTATGTGTGTGTGTGCTAGATATAAACGCACACGTGCTTCATTGGTATGTGCCTAGTGTGGGTTTTTGTACATGCTGCATAGCTTAGCTATAGTACTTGTGTACAGAGTGAGTGGTCTGCAAATTCCTCGTCTTTCGAGGAGTATCATCGTGACTCTGGTACATCTACAGGGTGTTGTTAGCAGGGGCTTTCTCTGTCCAGAGAACATGTGTCTTGTACATTTCAGTTCTTTTGTGGACATCTATGTTCACTCATTCTAGTCAGTCCAGGAACCTGACTTAACTGTGTGAGTCCCCATCTCTAAGAGTATTCCTGTCCATCTATGAAATGGTGTGTGTGTGCGTGTGTGTGCGTGCGTGTGTGTGTGTGTGTGTGTGTGTGTGTGTGTGGTTGCACGTGTGTGCATGGAAACCCACAACAGATGTTCATTGATTAGAGTGTGTTGGTTGCTTTCCCCATTGACCTTTTTCCTTGATACATCCATTATTACAGGGGATTTGGCCTTCGCCCTTTTATACAGATGATAGAGGGAAAGGGGTCCATTTTTGGCCAGATCTCTCTTTTACCCAGTGCCTGTTTATTCTCTTTCTAGCCCCCAGAACTATGGCCAAGGCAGGCAAGGTCCCATGGGACTGCTGGAGCATAGCTGGATGGAAGAGCAGTGCAGATGCTATCTTTGTACAAAATCCAGCTCACCCCCAACCTCCTGGGAGAAAAGCAAACTGTGCCTGGGCCAGGGGAGCGAGGGCCTCTGTGGATCTGTTAACCATAGGACACCCCCTGTCTGGGCCACACAGCAGCTAAAGGGCTGACTCCCCTTGGAATCAGAGGGTTGAGACCACTTCTCTGTATAATGTACACATTTTGCCCCCCTCCCAGAGCGTTTGGCTGAGGTCTTTCGCAGTGCGAGGCATCTATATGCCTTGATGCTTGCTCTAAGGGCAGTGGCTCTCAACTAGTGGGCTACCACCCGGAGGGTCACATATCAAATGTTTATATTAAGATTCATAACAGTAGCAAGATTACAGCAAGTAGCAATGAAGTAACCCTATGGTTGGGGGTCATCACAGCACGAGGAACTGTATCAGAGGGTCACAGCATCAAGGAAGGCTGAGAACCACTGCTCTAGGGTGTGCAGCTTGAGGAGTGACGGCCAATTTTCTTCCTCTCTGAATCCCTTAGAGAAAAACAATGGCTGTCTAGGATTTGCATCAGAAACCCAAGCAGCTGATTGGACTGGAAATCTGTGAATACCTGTTTCGAAGACCCCACCCTTGGGCTCCCCCTGCCAGACAGGCCAAGGCACTCCCTTTGGCTTGCTCACTCTCACCCACTTCCCTTCCAGCCGCATCCCAGAGCTCCTTTTGAGCTCCTCTTCTCGTCCCCTGAGTCCTGCCAAATTAACTGCCCAGTGCCAGTGGAGTTGATTATCGCTGGTGAGATGCACAGCTGATTTAAAAGAAATGGCTTTGGAAGCTGCCACAGTGCCAGGCGGCGGTGCTGATCAATAGTGGGGCCGGGTGGTGGCATGTGAGCCTGGCGGTAGGGCTGGGATTGGGGTTGGTGGGACTGGTGGGACTAGTGTCCCAGCTTTGGCCCTGGAGCTGGTTCCAGTGCAGAGTTGGGAGGGGAGGACAGGGCTGAGGCAGGCCATGCTGGAGGGAGTGTGGAGGCAGAGGAACGGCCCCAGCTTGTATTTCCTTCAGCACACTGTAGTTTGGGCTTCAGAGAGGTTCAGTCAGAGAGCTATTTCCAACAGCCCACAGACACCGGTGTACTTCTTTAAAAATGGGACCAAACAGCCTGGCACATTTCGAACTAGGTGCCTTGTAAGGATCACTAAATGTACAGCCTAGTATCAGGCCTGTGGAACACTGGGCATGCTCTGGTTGCCCCAGAGCAGGGGGTGCCTCAGGCTCTCCCCCCCCTTCCTGTACTGCCTTAATGTGGCTGTCACCTGGAGTACTGGCTACCAACTCTGAGACTTTTCAAAGTCCTCCCTGAGCACGGAGGCCAAGTCTCCCAGCTTAGAAATCCTCAAGCATGGGCCCCCTCACCTTTCACTGCCAGGTCTCTTTCCGGGGGCCCAGCTGAGCTAAACTGAGTCTTCCTGGTCCCCGCCAGTCGCCTGCAATGGTTGTCTGGCCTTAGGGGGAGGAGGTGAGGGAGTCCGGAAGGAGGGTAGCAGTACATGCCCAGCTCCAATTTCTCCGGTCAGCTGAGCACAACTTTCCATTCGAGTGTATTCATGCAGCTGCTGATTGAGCTCCACAGTGTCAGGAAGGACTCGGCAGGAGGGGGCAGGCACAGCAAGAATGACAGAGGCTACACCACACACACACACACACACACACACACACACACACACACACACACACACGCATGCACGGACATGCACACACCACACACACCACACACACACATAGTCACACATGCATGCATTCATGCACACATACACATGCATGCGTGAGAGCACACACACACACATGCACACACCCCTACACAAAAATACCCCAACCACATGTTGTATGCACACCTTATTCCCAGTCATTTCTGCGTAGATACAGCACACACACACACACACACACACACACACACACACACCTGCCACCAGAGCAGTTTCCCAACACCCATAGGTCTTCCCTACACAACAGACAGCCAGTCTTTCTGCCTTACCCCTTATAGAGTCTACACCAGTACTCAAAACACAAATGCAAGCATCCTCAACATCTCTCCATCCCGCAGGTATTCTCTCCAGGATACACATGCTCCAAACCTGCATGGATGCACACACAAACATGTCCAGTCTTATAATATCCCTCCCACAGAGCTTTCAAGACCCACACCACAGTCGAATCGCACACTTGTTTATGGCACTAGCACCTACAGACAGGTGGCACACATGCTGCATGGAACCAAAGTCTCCTCTATGTAGAGGTCTGGGGCCCACCAAAGGTTCATACGTGGGAGAAGCTGCATATTATTGAAGACAGAGGACATCCCAGGAACCTTCAGACACCTGCTGACAGAGGAGTCAGCCCCAGAGACAGTACCTACACCCTGCAGCCCCTTGCCCTCCGCCTCGCAGCCTGTGTGGGTACCTCAGAGACCACGTCTCTCAACCTCATGCATTTCCAGAGATACCCCTCCCCCAAAAGTAACCCACAGTAGGTGGCTAGAGATTCAGAGGAGACAGGCAGTACGATATAAGCGCCATCAGCCGAACACATGTCCTGTTGAGAGGGGAACACAACTCTCTGTTTTCAAACTCCCCTCCCCACCAGCTACGCTGTTCTTCAGGATCAGAAGGGGCAGCAGGATGGATGACATCACAGAGTGAAAAGAAGGAGAGAGGTGAACTAAAACAAAAGGAGGGGAGCGACACATCTAGACAGAGGCAAGAGGATAAAGGCCAGTGTGGCTATGGAGTGACGTCGCCTCACCGCCACCCCCACCAAAAAAAAAGAAAAGAAAAGAAAGAAGCGAGGAGACGAGGAAAGGAGTAAGGAGAGGGAGGGAAGAAAAGGAACAGAGTAAATTAGAAAACTCTAGAAAAGCCAGCTGGACTCAGGCACAGTCCAGCCGGGTTAGGGAAAATGTGTCCCCGTGGGAGGGAATAGGTTAGCATTCCTGAGAGTCCCTAAGGGAGCCCTTGACTCACGGCCAGCTTGACTTGGGGATTTGCTGCGTGTGTGCCAGGCAGCCTGGAGTCCTAAAGTGTCCATTCGCCTTGGAGCATGGTTGGAGTTTAGACACCCTCCTCTGTCCCAAAAAAGGCCCCACCCACCCAAGAAAACATGTGCTGTCCCCTCCTGCCCCAGGTAGCAGCCTCCCCACTGAGCTCCCCATAAGGGCTGGCTCCCTCCTGCAAGTGAGCAGGCATGTGTGTGGACAGATGTCTGCTACAATGGACAGTGAGTGGCAGTCCCCCCTCTGCACAGGGATGAGTGGCCCAACAGCACCACACAGAAACACGTTTGTTTGTGCTCTCCACATTTGGCAAATAAGCCTGTACCTCCCTCCCATTGATATAAACACTGTCTTTAAGAGAAAGGGGGCGGAGCTTAAACCCAAAGGAAGCTAATTTAGGCCTCCGGGATTTTTCCAAAGGTGTTGGCAAAAGGAATTAGAAACCAGTCCTGAACACATGTGTTTGTATCTCCATTGACTGTGTCCGCCCGGCAGCAGCCAGACAACCCCGTGGTTGCATGGACTTCTTTGGGGACCGGAGGAGCATACCAGGCCGCTAGCTGAGTCCTTGGCTGAGGTTTTGCCTTTTTTGCCAGCACATTCTATATAAGGCCTCTGTGTCTAAAGGAACAAGTGGGGATTGGGATTAGGGGTGAGTGCCCCGAGGTTTTTCAGACCCCTGGATATGAAGGGAATGTCTTGGGTCCAGGAATCTGTAAGAAAGGCAGGAGGTGAGAATTGGTGTGTTGTCAGTCAGTGCTAGCTGGGCCTTTGTCCCCCTCATTTTCTGACTCAGACTGCCTTTCTTCTTTCAACCTGCTGGGGCCGCTGTGATCCTGCCCTGGCAGCTCCAGGCCCCTCCCTCTCCTGGGAAACCTGAGGTCACAGCACCATGTGGCCTTTCCTCTTGCCCCCTGTAGTCTGGGCCACCCCAAGTGATGGTCCAGCCTGTGCTCGAGGGCAGCCTGAGGCCCTTGCAGGCCAGTGCAGACTTTGGTTTGTTGGATTTCGAGATGACTATTGGCCATCACGATCCATTTGCGGCTATTATTGAACAGAAATTCTTAGCAAGCATGGCTAATTACAGGCAGCGTGCGTGGGTAGCCCTGGAGTTCTGTGGCCACCCTGCCCGCCCTCGCCTGCTCTGCGCCCTGGCCAGGTCCAGCTGAGGAGGTTCAAGGGCACGGGAAACCTTGACTGCAGATGGCAGTCACACGTATGAGATCCTAAGAGGCTAAAGAGAAGTGAAGATCACAGAGGACAATGACTAGGACACTGTCATGCAGCTACCTTTGCAATTCGGTGTCCTGCCCCCAGTCTTTCTCACCGTGGGTTCCTGGTACCCGAGTAAACAGATTTCCAACATCCTCCACTGGCGCTCAAGACCGGGCAGAAAGCTGGGTAGGTCAGGGAGTGGCCTGCCCCAGGCACTTGCTTCATGCAGTGACATAGTCCTGTGAGAGACTGGGCTACTAAGAACCTACACAGGACCAGACACTTTCAGAGCCCTCAGCCAGAAAGCAGGCATTCCTAGCAGGGCCCTAGGACCAATGGAGCTGGCTCCAAGCCCAGAGAGAACGGACCTCGGCGTAAGGTGCCAGACTTAGTCCAAAAATATCACATAAGTTCTGTATGAGCCTAGAGGAGGGGTCAAGGGCAACTCAGGCTCACCTTCAAATTGCTTACAGTCAGTTGGAAGGGGCAGCTGAGGCCATCGATTGAAAACAAATGTACATAGGATGTCTGGGAACGGAGACAGCAAAGGACAACATTGACCCAGATAAATGAACTGGATTCAGCGAAGGAGATTCTAGGCAGGCAGAGCAGGGCCGGGGTGTGGAGGGAGAGCCAGCTCCAGGAAGAGCCCCGTGCGGGAGGACTGGTTCCTGATGACTCTAGGGTGTTACCCATGGGGTGTGGAGAAGCTGCCAGTTGAGTCAGAGGAAAAGAGACACGAGGGAGGTACAAGGTTCCAGCAAGCTATGTAGTCTTGACCCCATCCCCAGTGGTCAACCGGCACATCCCTAGTAATGGTCAACGGGCACATCCCTCGGCAATGCTCAAGAGGCCGTCACCAGAGCTTGTCGGTCTATTGTGGACTCATGACTTAATGGTCCTGGATCCCTACTCCCCGTGACTGCAAGAAATATGGGGACCTTCAGCTTTCTTCTCCTGAGCTGAGCTTAGAGGAGTCTTGCCAGCCAGTCAAATTCTGTGAGTCTTGTTGGAAAAGCTGCCCCCTACCCAGAGTGAGAGTCCTCATTTGATTCTACTCCCATACCCACACCCTGGAGGGAGGGCCCTAGGGTGAGGACAGTGAAATCTTGAGTACCAGGCCCCCTGAGGTGGGTTGTGGATGAGTAGCTGAGGTCTACCGTAGGCAATTGGGAACATACATGTTCCCTGCCAAAGGCTGGAGGGCCAGAGGTAGGTCAGGAAACCCAGGTGTTACTGGACTCCCAGCACCCTAGGGGAATCTGGGTCTGAGCTCTGCACAACTTCTGTGCACCGAGTCTCCTGCAAACTGTTTCTCAGCCTCCTGGCTGGCTGGCTCCAGGGAACAGATGACAGCCCAGCCCACAGTCTCCGGATTTGTCACCACTGGAATTTCAGAATGGTTTCTTAGAAGGCGGTGGCCCTTCACAGGAGATGTGGGCTTCACAGCCACCACACAGCTTGGAGAACATGCCATGAAATAATGGGCAGTTTTGAGATCAAGTGTGAACAGAAGTTAAACTCAAGTTTCTGGGCATTTTACACTGTGATTTCCATTGCTCTTCAGCGTCTCCCGGGCCCGCACTCAGTTGGTGTCTTCTGGAGCTAATTCACTGTAATTTTGCACAGACCTTTGTGTGTATGTGTTTGTGTGTGTGTGTGTGTGTGAGAGAGAGAGAGACAGACAGAGAGACAGACAGAGACAGAGAGACAGACAGAGAGACATAGACGGCGGGGGGGGGGGGGAGCACCTTAGGTGCAGTTACAGAGGAGGCTCAGCTTTCAGGGTTAGGGTTAGGGCCCAGCAGTAATCGGAATAGAAAAAGGCGACCAGGAAGGGTGCAGGTAGGCCGGGTTGCGACCAGACACCTAAAGGGAAAAGAGAAGACAGGAGAGTGGATAAGCTTCCCAGAGGTGAGGGCTGGGCGAGCCCAGAGGAGCACAGGTAGGATAGACTCCATGACACTCTCGAGAAGTTTCCAGATAATATTGAATCTTTATTAGCTGGAGACCAGAAGAAACTAGTTTTCCTTGTGTCTCAAGGAACATCCACAAAGTTCTCCAGAGCACTCAGTACGCCTCCCGGGGCTGGACGCCCCTCTGCTCCGGTATTTGGCATTCGCGGTAAGAACACACACGGAGGACCCAGGCAGACCGACCGCAGAGCGAGCAGGAAACATTGACGGGATTTTGCTGCCACCTCGCGGCAGTGGTGCGCAGTATCTGGGCTGGTTGCTGGAGTGAGGGGAATGCTGGTCTTCCTCTGCATTTGGAGTCTTTCCTCTTGGAGTTTGGAAGTATCCCCCCTCACACAGCTTCCTGCAAACTGTTTTTACTTTCCTACAGTTATTTTTATTATTTTTCAAGACAGGATTTCTCTGTAGATTTGAAGCCTGTCCTGGAACAGGCTCTGTAGTCTAGGCTGGTCTTAAACTCACAGAGATCCTCCTGCCTCTGCCTCCCCAGTGCTGGGACTAAAGGTGTGCGCCACCACCGCCAGGCCAGCTATTTATTCTTTCTTTCTTTCTTTCCTTCCTTCCTTCCTTTCTTTCTTCCCTTCTTTCTTTCTCCCTTCCTTCCTTCTTTCCTCCCTTTCTATCTATTTTAATGAGGGTAAAAGAACTGTGATACACTAGGCTCTGCCTTATAAAGACTTTCTCCCCTGGCCTATGTAACTTGGGTTCCCCTTCATAGTGCTTAGCTGAACCTCCAAACTTCAGACTGAAGCCTCCTTCTCCCCAACTATTAGATTCTGCCTAGGCCTCCAGGGCTCCATATAGATGCCTCATGCATCTCTTCCTCAGTGATGGGCCAGCAGGAAGCCACCGCTGCAGGCTGTTTGCTGGGCTCAGGGGTACACACCAGGGGACAACTAATGGTAACCCAGCCCCTAACTCTATGGTCATGGTTTAATGGAAGCGGAGAAAAAAACACACACGGGTTATCATCTGAACCACTTTGCTGAACTATGAACAAAGAGGGAACCCAAAGGCAGGCATTGGGAGTAGACCTTGACTGGGATATATGAATTTCCCAGGCTAGCGAGGAGGAACAGACAACACCGGGACTGGGAACAGCATGTTTGGACACTCCGAAGTAAAGGGCGCTGTGTACTGTGTGGACATGTGGAACCATTGTTTGTTTGTTTCTTTTTTCTTTTTCTTTATTTTATTTTATTTTTTTTGGTTTTTGTAGACCATTTATTTCTTTTTCTTTTTCTTTCTTTTCTTTTCTTTTCTTTTTTGGTTTTTGTAGACCAGGCTGGCCTTGAACTCACAGAGATCTGCCTACCTCTGCCTCCCAAGTGCTGGGATTAAAGGCGTGCGCCATCATCGCCTGGCCGGAACCTTTGTTTCTTAAAGGTACCCCATGATGGTGAAGTCAATGCACGACTCTGATAATAGAGCCACCTTTTGACTAGTGATCTGAGTGGGGTCATCCAGGGTTACAGACAAAGGAATTTCTGGATGCCCTCTGGTCTCCATCTAAATAGGTAAGGAAACTGCCCATGCCAATGATGAAGCTTCTGTCTTTAAGTACACAGCTATTCAGATGGTCCTTAACTCTACAGAGTACAAAACAATGCCAAGGACAAGACTATCTTCGTTTTCTGTCCTCCTTCTCCTCTCCACGCTCCTCCCTCCTTCTCTTCTTCTTCCCTTCCTCTTCCTTGTTCTCCTCTTCCTCCCCTCTCCCCCCTCCCCTCCCCCTCCCCCTCCCCCTCCACTTTGGCCTGCTGGGCTTTCTCTTATGCCATGCACACAGACCCGAAATCTCTTCTCTACAGGTCTAAAATTCAAAAGGCTTTGGTTTTTATTGTGTGTCGGGTGCGGTTGCTGCCAAAATGACTTGGCAAGCAAAGCTTGACCTAAACTGTATGAAGCTATTTAGAGTCTATTTATCCACTTGGCATGGGCATTAGAGGCTTCTCTGCAGAAGGATGGGCGCTCAGATTACAGGTACTGCTCCAGCCCCACCAATGTGGTATTGGGCAATGTACAATACATATGTCGTTGCTTCTCCCTCCTCCTTTCCTTCGGGCCCCATCTCGAGACCAAACCCACGGTCTCACACATGCTAAGACGCTCCAGCACCAGGTTGTATCTCAACCCATTGGTACCTTTCTAACATCTCCGAACTTCTAGATTTGCATAGATTTGAGCAAAGGGACTTTGAACCGGGCGTATGTTGTCTGTGGACAGAGAGAGGCTGGCTGGGATGGGGAATTCGAAGTTCTAGAATTTAAATCACGATGATAAATTACCCATGAAAGGCAAAGTCCACGGGAAAGGGAGGTCAGGTTGCCTGTGGGACAGGGTCACAGAGTCTGTGAGCAAACTGGTGGCATTGTGGTAGACTTTAGGAGTTAAGAGTTTGATTTTCATACAAGCTAGGGAAAGCAGGGAAATCCTGGCTGCCAGCAATAAATGGATATTTCTGGGTGTATTCTGCTACCCAGTTGTTGGAAGATTTCTCCAGACCCACTCCTGGCTCTTAAGAACCCTTTCTCCTCACTAACACATCCAAACTCAGGGCAATTTTTATGTGTTTGTTTTACTTCGAGACAAAGTCTCACCTTGTCTGGCTGGCCTGGAACTCTCTGTACAGCCCAGGCTAGTCTCGACCTCACAGAGGTCTCTGCCTGTAAAGTTCTGGGATTGAAGGCGTGCTCCACCATGGCTGACCCTCATAATCATACGTCACAGTGAGTGGAGGTGCCCAAGTGTTGTCACCACCAGTGGAGTGACATCTCAGGTGAGGTTCTGGGTCCCAGACTGTCTCCAGTAAATCATCCTAGAGAATAACGCTTCCTTCTCTGAACCCTAATGCCAGGACACAGGGGAGGTTACCTGGGCTCCCTGTGGCCCGCTGTGCCTGCCTTCCCCTCCAACTTCACTGCTTGATTTGCCCAGACAAACTGCCAGGCCCTCTGAGTGTGCCCTGGTCACCGAGTCTCCAAACAGTCCTCAGACCCTGTAGTGTGGGCTCCATCCCGCTGGCCTTTGTGTAACTGGGACCTCCAGTCTCTCCAGGCAAAGAAGGCACAGCCTCTGCTGGTGGCCAACTTGGATGTGCCACACCAGGGTGGCTGGGAGTCTAGGAACAAGGGCCGGAGAGGAGCCTGGTGTGTCTATTATCTGGCCACAGACTTCAGGTCTAAAGGTAACACAGTCACAGTCAAGGCCTTTGGGAGCCATCTCTGGTAAGTTTTGCCCATCGGATACTATCTCCTCAACAAAAGAAATAGAAGTTTCCCTTTTGGACTCAAGTGAGTTCTAGAACACTTCTCCTGGTAAGACAGGGGTTGGAAGGATGAAAGTGGGAGGGGAAGAAAAAACCTCAAGCTTACTTTTTCCTTTTCTTTTTTATGTTTTGGAGTTGTGCAAAGCACTCATAACAAATCTTACCATTGTAATCGTTGTTGGGTGTCCTGTCAGTGGGGTTGTGTATCTGTCGGTGCTATCTAGCTCGTCTCGCCATCCCAAATAACCTCAATGGTGACTTCATGTGCACCTCCTCCTCCTGCCCAGACCCCAGCAACCATTAATATGTCTCTGTCACCACGGTGGACATTTTCTCTGATTGGATCATAATTTGCTTTTTTTTTTTTTTTTGAGACAGGGTTTCTCTGCATTGTTTTGGAGGCTGTCCTGGAACTTGCTCTGGAGATCCGCCTGCCTCTGCCTCCCGAGTGCTGGGATTAAAGGCGTGCGCCACCAATGCTCAGCTCTGGAACATGCTTTTTTATCTGACTTTTTTTTTTACAAGGTTCATTTATTCCTAGCATGTATCATTCCATTTTATGACTAAATAACATCTCATTATATGGATGTGTCTGGTGATCCTCACATCACTACAATGAAATATCTGACACAAACTATTTTTGGTGTCAAGAAAAGCTTACTTTGGCCCATGGTTCTGGAGGGTCAAATCTAAGATTTGGGTGTCCCATTGCTTTGATGAGATCAGACCCATGGTAGGAATTTGTGTCAGAGCAAGTACTTACATAGCAAGTCAAGACAGAGAAAGATGGGGGGGGGAACTGTAGCTGGAGTTTCTTATCCTGCCAGGTCCACAGCTGCTTCAGCCCCAAATAAACACATGGATGCCATATTAATTATAAAACTGTTGGCCGATATCTAGGGTTTCTTACTGGCTACTTCTCTATTAATTATTAACCCATAATCACTAATCTATGTATTTCTACATGGCCTTTTCTACCAGAGAACGCCTGGCGTGTCCTGTCTTCCTAATCTCTACATGGCCTTCCCTTGAGGCCCCTCTCTGTCTCTTCTCTCCACCTTCCCCTGGTCTCCTAGCCCTACCTATCTTTCTGCCTCTATTGGTCAAACAGTGTTTTATTCATCAACCAATAAGAGAAACATATATAAACAGAAGGACATCCCCCATCAGTGTGCAAATGGGTATGGTCCCATAATCCTCTTCAAGGATGCACTTCTAACCCTGAGACACTCTCTCAAGTCCCTACCTCCTAAAGAGCCACAACATTTTCCAACAGAACCTCTCTGGGAACCAACCCTATAATACATAGACTTATGGATGTGTACTTTGAGATCCTATTGTGTATCACTTTCTTTCTTTTTTTTTAAAGACTTATTTGTCTTTATGATACATGTCAAGGGGTTTTCTGGCAAGGACATCTGCGCCACGAGCATGCAGTGGCCACAGAGACCACAGTCGGGCATTGGATCCCCTGGTCTTTCCAGTAAGGCTTCCTCCTCCCCATCAGTGCTCACCTATGGCTGTTCAGCCCTTCATTCCGGTGGGAATCCTCCCTCATTCCCCTATGGGAGCTTTAACTCAATTGTCTTTGCTGTTTATTTAATGTATTGTAATGCTAGGAACTTGTGTGCCTGCAGGGAGTTTGGAAGCACACTTCTGGGCCCCTGAGTCACTTTGAAAGTACTTAGAGACAGGGTGGGGTGGCTGGGGAGGGTGATGAGGAATGTTCTGAGTCATTCTGGCTATCCAGAGTGGAGCGACCAGGGAGCCCACAAGTGAGCCCACTGGAGTCCCGGGATTTCCAAATGACAGAAGTAAGATCTCAACTGGCAACCCTAAGAGGTTACAGCACAGGGCGGAAGGTACCAAACTAACACAACCTGGATATCCTAGTTCCTACGGAGCCTAGAACCACTTTATTTGTGGCCTGATAATTATATGGATGCTTCTTTCTCCTGCTGCATTGGATGTGGGACACTTCTGTGCTGCCCCTGGCACCTATGACAAATCCAGGCGCATGCTATTGGATTAATGAGTGAGTAAACGGTAAGCATCTACCCAGAGCCGTGGGTGAGGAAGCCAGGCATCACCATCCTGCTATAGCATATACCTAGAGAAGTGAGCATGGAACCCAAAAGGAACAGGCAAAACTGGAGCCTCGAGAGCCACTAAATGAGAGTGAGTGAGTGTTGCCTGAACAGCTGGGACCGTCCGGAACTGACAGGACTCTCTAGCATCAGATGTGAGGACTACAATGAACTTTCCAGAAGTAAGCACTATCTATGCAAGACCAGGGGAGAAGAGGTGACATATTCATCAACTTTCCATCACCGTAAAAAACTACAGTCAATTTGTGTCGGGATTAAAGGCGTGTGCCACCACCATAACAAATTTTCCTCAGGACAGGGCCTTACTATGTATCCTTGGCTGGCCTGGAACTCACTATATATATCAGGCTGTCCTTGAACTCACTGGGATTTCCTACCTCTGCCTCCCAAGTGCCGGGGGAAAAATTACAATCAATTGGTTAAGAGAAAAATAATGTATTTGGACCGCAGTGCTAAAGGTCTCAGCTCATGACTGGTGTCTGTGCTGCTCTTAGGGCTGCTGTGAGTCCCACTATGACTGGGAGTTTATGGCATAGCAAAGCCACCCACCTCCCAGCCAAGGAATTGAGACAGAGGAAAGAGGGGAGTGGGGTCTCACAGTCCTCTCCCAGCAACCTGGAGACCAGGCTCCTACTGGCTTTCTTAGGGTTCCACTCACTTCCAGGAATCCCTCTCTGGAGACCAAGCCTGTGCCACTTGGACTTTGGGGAACACTTAACGATGATAACTGTATGGGTGGATGTCCTTGAGAGCACATCCATAGAAGTTCTGGGTAAGTGTGATAGGGGATCTGGAGAGGGGAGGTGTTAGTATCTGGGCATCCGTACTGCCTGTCCTTGGGGTTCTGACAGGATACGCCCTCAGCTGTGCTCATTCACTAAAAGGGCCCTGCCCACCTCCCATCCTCCTCCTCTCTCTCTCTCTCTCTCTCTCTCTCTCTCTCTCTCTCTCTCTCTCTCTCTCTCTCTCTCTCTCTGCCCCTCTCTCTGTCTGTCCCCCTCCCCCTCTCTCCCCCTCTTTCTTCTCCCCTCTCTTCTGCTGCTCCTGTCTCCAGAGGCCAGTATCCCCCTTCCCTTTCCCGTTTTTATGATCCCTTTCTCTTAAAAAAAAAAACCCTCTGCTTGAACCCTGTTGCATGTCTCTCCTGCACCACCACTTTTCTTAAATTACAAGAGGAGAGGGGAGTGGTCTTGGGGAGGTGGCAGAAGGGATTGCCTGGAAGTCAAGGCTGGAGCTTTCTTCCTTTGGGTCCATTTGAGCACTGATACCAGCTCCATCCCTCATATTTTGACAAACTGTAGCATAACTCTTGTGGGTCTCCCTGGTTACTAAATTTCAAATCCAGTCGCTTAGGCTGGGGAGGTGGATCAGTGATTAAGAGCACTTGCTGCTCTTGCAGAGGACCCTGGTTGGGTTCCCAGCACACACATGGCAGCCCACCATTCCCTTTCCTTCCAGGGCACCTAAGTTCTTTTCTGACCTCCATGGGCACTGCATACATGTGGTGTCCAGACAAATGTATATACAAAAAAACGATCACACACAAACTAAAAATAAATAAATCTGAAAAAAAATCCAGCCATTTGAAACACATACAAACCTTTGGATACACGATATGGACCAGGTGTGTAGCTCAGTGGTAGAGCATTTGCTTAGCCGGTGGGGGGGTCTTGGGTTCAATCCCCGAATCCCCCAAAGTGAAACACCATAAAGAGTCAATCATTCAAACATACATCTTCAGGTCCATTTGTCTTTTGTGAAAGTGGTAAAACATGCATGATCAAATTGGCATTCCTGCTTTCTCAAGTAGGTAACGTGGGCTGAGCTAGCTTTGCAGGGTAATTTCTGATTAATGGCCATGCCCTAGAGCAGCAGGAGTTCTTAATTGGCCTATATAATAAAAAGTCAGAGTCAGATAGAGAGGGAAACGCTGAGAGATGAGAGAGAAGGAGGGAGCCGCAGCACACCTTACCTCCTCAGCGTCTCAGCGATTAAGAACACCTTTTACAGGTGATGTGTTTCATGAAGAGAAAAGGGAAGCAGAGCTCACCAGGCCTTGGCATGCGTTAAACAAAATCACTCTTGGTTCGTCATCAGTAGATGGCAACTCCATTTCCAGGAGCTAAACAGGACAGGCACTAAGAATTTATCTATTTTTTATTCTCATTGTTTTATTTATTTATTTACTTTGAAACCCTAGCTGGTCCCAAGCTCACGGAGATCCACTCTGCCTCCAGAGTGCTGGGATTAAGGGTGTGTGTCATCACACCCAGTTAATTTCTTTTTTTAAAAAATCATTTTGTTTGTGTGCATGTGCACAGGCGTGTGACATGCCACAGTCTTTTAGTGGAAGTCAGAGGGCAATTCTCAGAGGAGTCTGTACTCTCCTTCTACTGTGTGAATCCCAGGGACTGGATTCAGGTCATCAGGCTTGTTGGCAAGTTCATTTGCCTAAAGTATCCCTTGCCCACACAAAAATAATAATCATTTTTTGTAAGTCTTTATAATGTAAGTCTTTATTTTGTAAGTCTTTATAATGTCCCCACCACTCTACCACAATGATCACTCTCAAGACTCTTTCTTCCTTCCTTCCTTCCTTCCTTTCTTTCTTTCTTTCTTTCTTTCTTTCTTTCTTTCTTTCTTTCTTTCTTTCTTTCTTTCTTTCGAGACAGAGTCCCAATCCACAGCTCAGGTTGGCCTGCAATTTGATTATGGTAGCCCATGCTGGTGCTGAACTCACAGCCATCCTTCTGCCTCAGCCTCCCAAGGTCTGGATTATAGGTGTGAGTTGCCAGCTCTGTAGTTTTCCATGCTCAAAGTCTATTTCCTTTGTCTGCAAATGAGTGTGCTTTCCAGAGTGGATGGAGTATTTATGAAAAAATGTGAGCTTCCAGAAAATGCATCATAACTGCCTGCCAAGAGGTCCCAGGTGTGGTGGTGGCTGCTCTGAAGTGGGGGTATGCTGACTGGGACTGGGGAGAACCAGTGAGTGAGAAGTTGGGAGAGCATGGCTCTCTCTATCTTACACCTCCTCCTGCCTGGCAGTGTAGACTTGGGACCAACAGAAACCCTCACATTGAAATGGCCTCTCATCACTGTTTCTTCGAGTCAATCAATCCCTTGGTTGTGCGGTAGCACTTTTTAATGCCAAGGTGTAGTGTCATTCTGGGGCACTCTACTCAATTCTGTCTCTGTGCTCCAAGCACAGCTGTGACTCCCCAGCTCCTCCCAGGCCTGTTTCCTTTCTGTTTTGTCTGCCTGCTGCTTATGGGACTAATATTACCTTGGTGACCCTGGTAACTCCAACAGCTCCTTCTTTTAGCTGCCTCTTCTTTCAGCTCTGTTGAGTACCCTGGCCTTTAGATATCAGGCCCATGGTGACCAATGAGAGGGTCCAAGCAGAGAGAGAGAGAGAGAGAGAGAGAGAGAGAGAGAGAGAGAGAGAGAGAGAGAGAGAGAGAGAGAAGTCTGATGCAAGATAAATGTCCAAGCAAGGTCAGAGCCAAGACAGCCTTCCTCCTGCTGGACGCTATTAAACTGAAGAGATCAGGGAAGAAAGGGGCACCTCACGACCCCAGCAAACAAGTTCAGTTGTGGCCACATCTGCCTCTCACTTCCTGTGTATCATTTCCCAAATTCATTTGACCATGAGACTATTTTGAGTCACACTACTGTGTCCTTAGTGGATCAGGACCTCCAGGGACTCCTAGAGTCTGCTAGGAGTTGGCTGGAAGGGAAACCCTACTCCAAAGCTTGGATTTTGTCCTTCCTTGGCCAAGGATAACTTTGAACATCTGATACTCCGGCCTCCACCTCTCAAGTGTTAGAATTAGAGGTATAGGCTGCCATAGCTGGTTTATGCATGCAATGGCATAGGAACCAAACCCAAGGCCTTTCCCATGCTACCAACAGAGCTGTATCTCCAGCCTCCTGAGTTTTTGAGAGAGAGAGAGTGGGGAGATGGCAGGATGTTGCTGTGTATCTCTTGCTTGTTGTCTTACTTTGGGTTTCTGTTGCTGTGAAGAGATGCCATGACCACAGGAAACTCTTACAAAGGGAAACTTTTAATTGGGGCTGGCTTGCAGGTCAGAGGGTTAGTCCATTGTCATCATGGTGGGAAGCATGGTGGTGTGCAGGCTGACATGGCGCTGGAGAAGGAGCTGAGAGTCCTACATCTTGATCCACAGGCAGCAAGCAGGAGAGGAGACTGGGTGTCACACTGGGTGTCACTTAAGCTTATCAGACATATTTCCTCCATCGAGGTCACACCTACTCCAACAAGGCCACACCTCCTAAAAGTGCCACTCCCTATGGTCAAGCATTCAAACACATGAGTCTATAGGGGCCGTTCCTATTCACACCACCATACTGGTCTAGAATCTTATGTAGATCAGGCTGACCTTGAATTCATAGAGATCTGCTTGACTGCCTCTTGGGTGCTCGGATTAAAGACATGCCCATGCCACCAGGATGGGCATAAAACCAGATTACAGAAGATAAAGCCTGCATTTTCCATGGGCGACTTGGAAAAGTACTCACTAGGAGGAAGCAGGACTGTACCCCAGAAAGCTGTGGGGTACCAACCTGGAAGGAACCCTGGATTATGGTTGCATGAAACACATACACACAATGATTTTAGAGTCAGGATGCTGGGAGTTTGTTTTTAGTGTGTGTGTGTGTGTGTGTGTGTGTGAGAGAGAGACAGAGACAGAGACAGAGACAGAGAGACAGAGAATTTGTCTGTG
Organism: Mesocricetus auratus; assembly: GCF_017639785.1. Taxonomy (NCBI): domain Eukaryota; kingdom Metazoa; phylum Chordata; class Mammalia; order Rodentia; family Cricetidae; genus Mesocricetus; species Mesocricetus auratus. The sequence goes on from NW_024429266.1 coordinate 88,078,106, forward strand.
TATATATGTATGTAAGTATGTATGTATCTTTGTATGTGTACCATGTGTGTGCAGCGCCAGAAGAGGGCATGGGATTTCCCAGCACTGGAAGGGTTGTGAGCTACCTTGTGGGTGCTGAGAACTGAGCCCAGGCTCTCTGCAAGAGCAGCAATGAACAGTGTTCTTCATAACTGAACCATCAATCTAGTCCCAGCCTCTTGATTCTCACCCTAGGAAGAATTTTCCAAAGTCACCAATCTAAACCCGGAAGCTTAAAGTATGGCAGAAATGAACCACAGTAGGGAAGAACTCTCCACCCGACAGCCACGTGGGGATGCTGTCACCTAGGGAGATCCTTGTCTGGACAAGCTGGGCTGCTGTAAATCTTGGCAGTGATATTTCAGGTCCACGCTGTAGGTTTTCTTTCAGCTGAGGCCTGGGAACCTTTGTCCCAGTTGCAATTTGAGAGACGGTGGTTTAGGACTGGGATGCCACCAGCCACCTACCTGTCCAGGGCCCTCCGCTGGGGAGTGAGATGATTTAAGTTAAATTTTCCTTCCGAGGCCTGTAAGCTCTTCTCAGGGGGACTCTGCGGTCCCTGAGTACTTTCTGTCTCTTTCCTCCCTCCCCCCTTTCTCCTTCAGTACCCACCCTCTTAATTTCCTTCCTCTCCCTTTTCTTTCCTTCTGCTGATTGCCTTCTAAAGAGTCCGGGAGCAGCGTTCCCTCTTTCAAGGGGCTGGGTACGGAGTGACAGGCCGCTGGAGGGCTCAGGAGGCAACACTGGGTGTCCTACCGCCCTGAGTGCGGCGGCCTCCCCGCCTGGGCAGACGCAGCACCTCCCGCATTGTTCAGTCCTGAAGACGAGCAGCTGCCGCGTTAATTGCCACCAGCAGGGGGGCCGCGCCGCGCTCACCCTCCTCCTGCCGATTAGGAGGCCGCCCAGGAGGGAGGTTTTCAGGAGCCAGTGTTGCACATTATTCCAGGAATTTTAAACACTCGTTAAAGGCTTTCCCGTGTCTCACTTCAGTACACACCATGCTCCAGTTACTGCTCGCAACCGCGGGGGCATCAGCGCGGGCAGCACTTATCAATATTTCAGCATGAGAAAGGCAAATGATGTTGAAACATTGAACTATATTTCCATCTGTTCAAACCGAAATGGGACAAGCGCAGCTCAGGAAATGAAATACCTCCTCCCCAGCTGCCTCTCAGGCAGCGATACCCACTGGCCTGGCCTTAGCCCCTACCTTCATTTCTCCTCCATCTTGGCTTCTCACTTGGTCCCAGCATTCATACCCTGTGGCCAAAGTTCAAGGAGTTGCATGTTGCATAGGGAGGTGCTGGCTTCGTCTGTGGAAGTGGTAGTACCTCGAAGAATGAACAGCGAGCCTCTTGTTAGCACGTGCCTTTGCTGCAGATTTACAGAGAGAAGTAGGATCCAGTGAGCTCTGCATTTTCAGTGGCAGGGAACTCATTCTGTATCTTCCGCACTGGCCTGGTTCAGTGCCTGCCCACTGCCCCTTCCTCAGGAAGACTTGGGATGAAGCCAGGCGTGTAGCTCAGGTTTCTAATTCCAGTGCTTCCCAAGGTTGAGGGAGAGCGAGGGGACTCAGCCTGATGGAGTCTAGAGCTCGAGGCAAGATTCTGTCATACAGTTGGTAAAGTGACAGGATTGCAGACTAGCATAAGACCTTGCCTAGCTTGCGTGAGCCCCTGCACTCAAGTCCCAAGCTTTAGAAGAAAACAGATCATATCCAGGAGTAAAACCTCAAGATAAAGACTGTTAAGCAAAACAACAACAATGAAACATTTATGTTGTACTTCTGTTTCTCTTGGAAGAAAGCTAAGTTGATTGACAGGAAGTATTAGACTGACAGGAATATTGGCATGGTCTCTAAGGGTCTGAGAAGTTTCTATGCTGTGGAAAGAAAGAAGAGTGTCTGTCATGAATCCTGAAATAGGTTACCTCAGAGATCTAGGGACCCCTGAGAATCTCCATGAGGTGTACCCCCAAAGGCTAGAGAGTCCTAGGACTCTAGATGTTTTCTTCTCTTTTGTCCTTGTCCCAAACTCAGAATGGGGAATGCTTCCAAGGTTTCCTTCAGATTCCTTGACTGAATTTGTGGTTCCTATCCAGGGCCAGGATGTGAAGAGGGCAGTCCAGAGCCTTCAAGCTCCAGGATTTATGCTGCTGCTGAGGGACACTATGGGTGGCTCTCAAGCCCAGAGGGCATTTCTGGCACCAACAGAAAACTAGCTGAGGGACCTTGCTGGTGCTGGTCCTGATGCTTGCCCTCTGAATAAGGCATCTCCACCGTGGCAGTTGGAGTGGCAGCTGTGGTGGTAAGGTGGAGGGCACACTGATTTCATCCATCCCTCACTTGCAGACAGGGCCATCCATGTCCCAAGACAGCTGGAGGAGAAGCATCCCCACGGTCTTTAGAGATGAACGCATTCTCTCTAGTGAGCCTTTGTAGTCAGAACAGAGACAGACATCAGGCAGGAAAGCAAGATTGCATGAAGACCACAGCTAAGCCGAACCCAGAGCTGTCCAAGGTACTACATGCAGGGTATTTCTTTCAGAGCCTGATGTATGAATATTATTAAACCCACTAGGCTTATGAGACATTCCAAATAACACACCCAAGGTCACCGAGTAGCACATTCATAACCAGAACCTAAATTCGTATGTCTTCAAGATTTGTGTTCTTTGTTACTCATATACAGCATGTAGCCTCAAGGTCAGGGGCCAGAGTGGGGTAAAAGACCAGGCAGAGGTAGGGTGGGACTTTTTGAAAGCCAGAGACAGAGGACATCATGGTGTAGCAATGTTGTTCTTGCAAGGGCATTGTATATGGCTGGTTCACAGCTAGACAAATCTGGAAGTGCAGGAGAAATGACCTCTTTAAAGCAGGAGCATCGACCAGCTGCCCAAGAGGACAAGGACAAGTGAAGGATAAACGCAGGCTGTCCTGCTATTGAAGATGCAAGGTCATGGTCACAACCCAAAGACCATCATAGAGGTGGAGAACTCATTGATAGCCAGCATTCCAGGCTTCAGCAGACACATGCATCATAGACAAAGGAGCATGTGGTGAGGGTGGGGGAGATGTAATTTTCCTGCTCCTGAAATCTGATTAATGAGACTGTTAGGATATCAACCTAGACACAGCTGGGAGTTAGAAAAAATACAAACTCCTCAAATAAATTTATGCCAGCTGTGTGTGCATGGGTGTGTATGTGAGTGTGCATATATATGTGTGTATGTGTGTTATGTGTGTGAGTATTTGTGTGCTTGCATATGTGGGTATGTGTGTGTGCCTGTGTGCATGTGCATATGTGAATGTGTGTATGTATATGTATATGTATATGTGTGTGTATGTGTGTTATATGTGTGTGAATGCATGTTCTGCTCAATGTGCACATGTCTCATGGTAGAAAGGACCCCAGATCATAAAATAATGAGGAAGACCAAGATCCATCCAGCAATCTCACCTGTGAAATGAAAGGGATGGAGGACTTTGAGGATGGAGACGATGGCAGATTCTTTTAACTTCTTGGAGGAAAGAGTTACAGTATTTCTTCAGAAAGCTGACTTTACCGCATGTGGAAATGAAAACAAGTTGATCTCAGTGTCGAGGCTGACTTCTGGTGACTAGGAAGCTGTCTGGGCAGGTTTCATGGAGACCAGATACAGCGCTTAGAAATCAGGAATCTAGACTTCCATGTTGGAAGGTGCTTCCCAGTCATATGGCTGTTCCCTAATAGGTGTGACTGGTCCATGCATCCTCTCTTCCAGGAACATCCCCAGAATACTTTTATTTTTAGTGGCCAGGATTACCAGACCTAGGACCTGCAACAAATGCTTACTTAAATTCTTGCAAATAGAGGCCTCGGCAATCTACGGGGCCTCAGGAAGCAGATCAGTATTTATCCCTGGTATGCGAATAGACTTTGGGAGCCCATTCCACATGGAGGGATGCTCTCTCAGCTTGGACACATGGGGGAAGGCCTAGGACCTGCCCCAGATGATATGACAGACTTTGAATGTCCCCCATGGAGAGCCTGGGAAGTGGAGTGGGTATTGGGGGCCTTGGGGATGATGGAGAAGGGAGAGGGAGCTGAGATTGACATGTGAAGGAAGCTCGTTTCTAATTTAAATAAAAAAATAACCTTCCTGGCCAAAAAACAAATCTTGCAAATACATTTTGGTTCAAAAATCTGAAAGGACAACTGTAAATATTTTAAAGAATACTTATTTCATTAATATATCTACAGTTCATTGATTTAATATCCATAAATGATTTGAAATCAGATTTCAAGGTAAAGACTCAGGTTTTCCCAGATTTCTGAAATATGCCCAGTAAGCAAGACACCAAAGCCATGTAAGTGAAATGTGTCAAGGCTGCACGGATGGGGAATTTTAAGCTGGGAATTGAATGTGCTGACACTTGTTTGTCTCATATGCATCCTGAAGAAGAGTCAGCCAGGCAATTCAACACTGTGTCCTGAGAATCTCCTATGACTAGACATTATTACAAGAACTTATGTGACATTAGTGGACACAAGCAGTGAAGGACCTGTGTCTTCATGTCAAGGGGCAATGAAGAGATAAATGTAATACATATGCAAAACACGTAGTGTGCATGAAGATTATGAAGAATAATAAAAAGGGATGGAGAGAAGTCTAAGCACTTAAGAGGGATGGCTGCTTTTGCAAAGGACCTGGGTTGTGTTCCCAGCACCCACGTGGTGGCTCACAACCGACTGTTCCAGGGATCTGATACCCTCTTCTAGATTTGCAGCCTCCTGAACGCAAAGCTCAGGACAAATAAAATGTATAATTAAAAAATAATGACAATAACAAGTAGAACAAAGAGGGGAACCAGGAGGAAGGATGGTTGGGCAAGTCATGGTAAGAATACACATCTATCTAACACAAACACACACACACACACACACACACACACACACACACAGAGCAGTTGTCAGCTTGGGCCTCAGTGACAAAGTGAGGCCTGTGCTCCAGAAAGAGTTCCATCTAGGCCTGGAGGCATGCTTGTTGTGTTTGAGAGACAGCAAGGAGGCCAGTATGAACTCAGGAGCTGGCTATTCTAGAAGTGATGTAGGGCCAGAGTGCCAGTTTTCCAAAACGATGGGAGAATTCATGCTTGTGAAGAGCTGTCATGTTCTGGAAGAAAGTGGGAACCCTTGGTCATTCTGAGGGACTAAAAGGTTGGACATGCTCTGGCCTGGGAAGCCTTCAGTGAAGGGTGTTTGGGAGGTGGAGTGAAAACAGGCATCATCGGGAGTTCGGTTTGGACTTGTTGAGTTTTAGTGTCTATAAAGCACTAGGCAAGAAGTTAAATGTGTAGCTGGATATTCAAGTAGGAGCCTTGGAAAGATCTGGGGGAAGGGCAGGGCGGGGCACTAGAGTTGTTGACCTGCTGTCAGCAATATTTCAAGCCATATGCTGCTATGACAACCCTGGGGAGAAGAGGAAAGGAACAAGGCAGAGCTCTGAGAACTCCAGCTCACAGACCAGCAAGAATAGGCAGACTAGGCAAGACGCGTCCAAGAAGGAACACAGGAGAAAAACTAAGGATGGCTATCCTGATGCAGAGGGGTGTGTCTCAAGGTAGAGGTCTGCAGCGGTTACTTCCTCATGTCGTAAAAGGATACCTGACAAACACAAGGGAGGGAAGATTTATTCTGACTCACAGTTCAGGGAATATCAGTCCACCATGGGGTTGGGGCAGGCACAGAGGCTGCAGTACCTCACTCCATGGAGATGGAAGCATGTGGCTGGGTTTATTCGCATCCCGACAGCTCAGGAAGCAGAGAGCTCAGGCTACTGTCGGAAGAAGACATCTCCTTCAAGGCCTGCTGAAGCAATTGACATTTGCTAGCTAGACCACAGCCACAACCGCTCCACCTCTTCCCAAAATAGGGCCATCAGCTGGGGACCGAGTGTTCAAACATGGGAAGCCCACAGGGGACATTTCACATCCAAATTACAAGACCCAAAGCCATGCTTCAAAACAATGCATGCAGAGCATAACAGACCATGACACCCAGTGAGAACCTAGCAAGTGGCAGACTTTTTGAATTACTGTTCATTGTGGTTAGAACGCGAAATGTCCCCTGTAGAGGACATGGATCATATGTCGGATCACTTAGTCCCCCACTGGTGGCAATTGCTTCCAAAGGTTATGGAACCTTTAGAAGGCGGAGCCTTGCTGGAAGAAGTCTGTTGGGAGCCATGCAGCCGAGTGCCAGAATGACATATGACTACCTGGTCAATGGGTTTCCTCGGGACAAGGCACCTGTGGAAACGGACTCTCGCTTGGCAGGGCAGCTCTCCACAGGGCAGCATAGGAATCTGTGAAATTCGTGTTCCTTGTAGGCTCTTTCCTCTCTCATTATATTGGTGATTCATCGGACGACTTTTAGTTTACTTTGTCAGTCACACACGAAACAGCTGTAATTACCCCGGGGAGTTCTACGCTCACTCAAATATTTTCCCCCTAAGGCTCAACAGGGAGCTAATGTTTCTCAAATCTCCTATCTGGAATTACTAACTACAACGCCTAACCCAGGTAGCTTTTCTGACTTAATAGAGACAGCTAGGCGCATATGAGAGAACAACACTTGGAGCATCAGCCGTGTCTCGCGGTTCTGGAAAGGAGAGCACACACACACAGAATCGGGGAAAGCCTCAGGAATACACACAGTGCCAACTGTTGAGAGTTAAGTTCCCCGGACGCCAGGCATATAGAATCAATGATCGGATCTGGTGTTATCCAGTGGGGGAAAAAACGCAGTACAAAATGTGGGGATGGATAGACCTATCTGCACCATACGCAGGAGCTGATATTGGTAAAAAGAAGTCTAGTATGGTGGGGTAGGAGAAGAGTGTCTTGTTGAAGTCTGCCTTTAACAGAGAGACTGAGACACGGGACCCTCTTGGAGAAAAGGGAGCTGTATAAAAGCCTATCTTGCAGACATGAAAGAGTTGTTTGGGCTTGGATCTTGTTCTCCTTGAAGCGCTGTGCCCATGTCTGTTACTTTTCAACTTGGTGACCACAAGTAGCTGCCAGGGGTTGGGACAGGCATAGAGGCTGCAGTGCCTCACTCTTGCTGACATGAGCGCAGCAAGAGCAGGGTATGTCTGGCTCGATATTTAGTTAAGCCTGCAAAAAAATGCTGAACTCTATGTCTAGAATAAGGTTATGCAGGGGCTGGGAAAGTGTATTTGGGGAAACATAAAGGGAAACAATGGGGGTTTTAAAATAATGATTAAGTGTATTCCTTAAAATATGATGTATTTCTTTAAGTCAGAAATAGGAGCCAATAATAAAACCCTTCATGTAACCCTGGTAAGAAAAACTCCACTTAAGTATAAATAAAGATGGCTCAAACTATTTGGGGCCACTTGAATGCGATCCACTTGGTAGTCAGAAGCTTTGCTTGCGGAGACACCCCTTCCCTGCCTCAGGACCCGAACCTGAGCCAAGGCTGGACCCCAACAGAAGTGCATCAGTAGGGACAGGCTTTGAGGTTGTGTAGCCTGTCCTCACTTCCTGTTGTCTGCGTTTGGGCTGCCAATGTAGCACGACAGGCTGGCCACCTTCTCCCAATACTTTGCCTTACCTGTTATGTCTACTGATCTGGAAATGTAGGCCAAACTCTTTCTCTTACATCTCTTTAGTTAGAGTATCATCACAGCAACAGATGGGAAACCAAGACTCTATTAGGATGGTGGCTTGTGAGCTCTGGAGAGAACAGATCCCGGCTATTGGAATCATCATGCCTAAGAATCTACAATGAGTCACAATCTAACGGAGGGCAATTCCCACTCATCCACCACCAGAATAAAGCAACTGTGCCTCTCATATCAGCCTCAGGTCTAGGGACATGGGTCATTCTATAGATGCCTTTGGACACTCCGCAGGGTGGCTGTGGCCATTACATAGTTCTGATAACATTAGGTTTGTCCTCCCCCACCCCTGGTGTGGGTTCAGATTCCTTGGACCTCTCTTGATCTCTCCACCCTTGACCCAGGAATCAGATCTTCTGGCAAGCTCACCGCAGACGTGTGCACAGAAGCAAGCTTGCATATCCTTTGACGTGATCTGCTCCTGGCTTGTGTTGGTCTGTCACCAGGAGAAACAGCCCCTGCTGGGTTCTCTAAACACTCAGGAGCTTGGAGTGACCCAGCCTGACACCGATATTAAGAGCAGCTGAAGCAGGCATGGTGACGGCTCCAGCAGAGGTTGGGGAAGGGCTCCCAGAGAGATGCTGATTCCAGACTGAAGCTGCTGCTAGTGGTCATTTGGTGTGCTGTTATCTGCTGGGCCCTGGAGGTCTAGGACCCAGATAATTGGGTAAATCATCGAGGCTTGCTGGCTGTCTCGTGTGCCTTCTCCTGCCTCCCATCCGTGTGTCCCCTCAGTAGCTAACACACGCTCAATAAATATTCCATGAAGGGTGCTCATGAGCCAACCCACGAACACATGCCTTCTATAGCGGCCTCATCCTTAGCCACACAAGGTGAAGACCCCAGCCGTAGAGATTTCCTGCTCCTTCTCTCATCGCTGGGTCCATCCGTCTGCCGTGAAGCCCTGAGTTTTTCATCCGTGAGGCCATCCTTGACAGGTAGGAGTCTGTACTCCAGCATACCTTGCAGACAATTCTGACATCCTAAAATTCACAGGCCTTCGGATCACTGCTGTCCCCTTCAGAGTCTCTTAAGACGTCACTGCTCTGGTGACTGCTGGGGGGAAAAGATCTCATCCCAGGGCCCAGAGATTATCCTGACTGTCATGGACAACGCCCCTGTATCTGCCATATCCCAGCATCCCAACATCCTTACCTTCTAGGCTATGCTACCTGCTTTTAGGTTTTGTAGAAGGATTTTGATTGGGTAAGAGTGATAGCTCTTCCTCCTCTCCCCTGCCCACCCTCGCCTTTCACCTGTCGTCTGTAACCCTACCACTGTTTCACCTGCCTGGCACGGTAGCCAGGAGGTATCGGCTCTGCTGCCCCCGCCTCGGACAGTAGGATAAAAGGCACTCCCAGAGTGGTGGTATCTGGAGACCTGCCCAGAAAGGCCCTTCTGTGACAAAGCCAAAGCTACTCTTTTGGATAACCCTTTCCCTTCCAGCCATCTCTGCCGCAGGTTCTGGATGACCATGCCAGCACACAGGGGAAAGTTTATCTTGGAACACATCTGGGATGGGGAACTCACTACCTCTACAGGTCACCCGACCCATCTCTGGTTATGCTAGGATATTCTCCCCCGACTTGACTGTTTTTGTCTGGAAGAAAAGTCTGATGTGGTTTTCTGGGACATTGGGGTCACCAAAACCCTGCTGTTGAAGTACCAAAGGGATGCATGCTCCAAGTTCTTTCTCCACAGGGATCCTGGAGCTAGTACTGCCACTGTCTGTGAGATGCCTCCTGGGACCATGAAGACCACCTGCCTAATAAGACGATACTTCGGAAACCATGCCCTGCTGAGTGTCTCCTCCTCTTTCTGCAGCTTCTCCCATGGCCTCAGGAGCCTTCAGCTCCACAATCCACCCAGCCATCACTCCAGCCTAGCTAACATAGGTAATGAGCGACTCTGGTCCCCAGTCATTACTAATCCAGGGGCTGGATACTGTCTCTGAAAGCTCGCACACAAGCAAATGCTCATCCCAAAGCCCCTTCTCTTAAGTTTTCTGGGGTGGTTTCTATTGACTTTCAACTTGATGGGACCTAGAATCTCCTATGAACAGAGAGCTTGTGAGGGATTGTATAATCTAGATTAGCCTCTGGGAATGTTCATGAGGAATTAAATTGAATAAATTGGTTGAGGTGAGAAGGCCTATTGGGCAGTACTGTTGGCTGAGACCCCATCCGACATAAAAAGAGAAAGCTAGCTGACAACCAGCACTTATTATTCTCTGCATTCTGATCTTGGATGCAATGTGTCCAGCTGCCCGAAGCTCCTGCCACTGTGACGTTCTTATCATGACCTTACTGTACCCTTGAACAGTGAACCCAAATAAACCCCTCTTTCCTTTTTTTTTTTTTCAGATTTATTTATTTATTATGGTCATGGTGTTCTGCCTGCATGTATCCCTGCAGGCCAGAAGAGGGCACCAGATCTCATTACGGATGGTTGTGAGTCACCATGTGCTTCCTCAGAGCAGCTAGTGCTCCTAACGGCTGAGCCATCTCTCCAGCCCCCCACTTCCTTAAATTGCTTTTGTTGGGGTGTTTGATCACGTTAATAGGAAAATTAACTAATACACATCCCTAGTACGTCTTTCCTCGTGCATTCAAGGCGTGGTCTCAGACGCCACATCTGGAGCAGTAGGGGTCCTTGCACAGGTAGGTACCCATTGCAAAATGCTAACGGGCTTCATATTCAGAAACTGATGCCAACGGCTCCATCATCAAGACTC